>NC_135880.1:195881216-196448716 GCF_964194155.1 Cetorhinus maximus
TGTCAGTGGCAGTGCTGGCCTGTGAACTATATTGGTTGGTTATCAGCTGTGGCTCAGTGATATCAATGTTGTGTCTGAGTCAGATAGATGGTGGGTTCAAGTCCCACTCCAGGGACATGCAAGTAATCCAGGCTGGAATTCTATTGCAGCACTGTGGGAGTGCAGCACTGTCAGAGGTACTGTGTTTCAGATGAGACGTTAAAATGAGGCCTTGCTGTCCTCTCAGGTGGATATGAGATCCCAAGGCAGTATTCAAAGAAGAGCAGGAGAAGTTTCCCAGTCTCCTTCAACTAACTTCGGTAGAACAGATTATTAACTCCATATCTGATTGCTTTTGTGGAATCTTGCTGTGCATAATGACTGCCATGTTTCTTACAGTACAGCGACTCAACCTCAAAAGTGCTTAACTATTTGTAAAGTGCTTTGGGAAGTGCTATATAAATGTAAGTTCTTTATTCTAACCGTCCCTGTGTTAGCTGGGCATAAATGGATCTTTTATTTTTTATTGTGCTGCATAGTGTAATTTATTAGCACGATTGTGATCATTTCTATGGTAAGAACAAAGGCTTCTCGCCAGCCTAGATCAATGGTGGGCAACCTGGGCCCACAGGCCGCATGTGGCCCATCAGGGTTTTGAGTGTGGCCCACGGGACATTTTGCTGACCATTGCCCCCGTGCAGGGATGCCAGATTGCCAGATTCCGCTGGTTTCCGCCCATGTCATTTTTTCCTTCCTGCTTTGTAAAGACACTTTTTTTCCCTCCTAAAGTGATACACACGCAAAGCAAGGACACGTGAAATGAGGTGCTTGCTGATTGCACAAAACATTGACTGTGAGAGCCGTGCACTCCCTCTGTGACCAATCAAAACACTGTTATGGTTCAATCGGCATGCCCCGCAAATTCTTATTCATGGGCTCATGGTCGGTGCGCATGCCCGACTTCAATCTTGCGGCCCACTGAGATGAGGGAGGGTCACTCGAGGCCCACTCACTAGTCTAGGTTGCCCATCGCTGCTCTAGATTGATGCAGAGGTGTCAGATCAGTGTGAGCTGGCTCACCTCAGCTGGGATGTCCGTTGAGACACTATACTTGACCATGGTGATTCTAAACTAGGGAAGGGGAGAAATTCAACCAGAGTTCCCAATGAAAAATGCCTGCGTGTTGCCAGTCAGTGAGGAGATAATCGGCCTTGGCTTTGATGCTTTGCACACTAAACAGCTTTGTATCCGGACTCATGTGATGAAAGGTGCCCCATTGCCCCTAGTATCAAAGCCTTTCATCCTGATATAATCTTAGTGAATCTCTTCTGCATCCTTGATATCCCTACTAAAGAGATGTGCAAATGAGACGCAATATTCTAAACGCACTTAACCACTGATTAGTACGCGTCCCTCTTTACGCTTATAAAATATAGGATCCCATTTGTACTTTTGCAGTCTTTTATCATCTCACCCTACTCTTGGAGAATGGGTATCTGAATGCCAAAGTTCATCCAGGCCTTTTAAAGCTTTCTGTAATGGAGAGAGAAGTGGAAACTCAGCAGGGTAGAGTTCTCCTGAGATTTTGTATTCCCCTCCATCTCCCATTTTCTTTCCTGAGGCCTTGTCGGTTTTAGAGGTTTCTCGCTGTATGCTTGTATTTCATCCAAATTACCACCTGCATATCCGAGCTGAGGCCATGAGTTTGGGTCTGTAATTTGACAGTAACGGATGACAAACCACACAGGAGTGGACTGATTAATTCACTGCGTTCTTGCATTTCCATTGAGTTTACCTTAGAGGCTGAATTTTCACCTCGGTTGCAGGCGCACACTTGACAAGCACGAGCGGCCGGGCGTGTGTAGCAGTCGGCAGCTTGCCCGCTGACAATTAAGAGGGCTCTTAAGCCCATTAATTAATTCATTTAATTGAATTTTTCCCAGCCCGTCCAACCTTACAGCTGGAGGGCAGGCAAAAAGGCCAAGCGGCCTTTGGATTTTTGAGGAAACCTCATCCACGGGCGGGATGAGGTTTCTGATGTTAATTAAAAATAAAATAAAAATGTTTCAATCTCATTTACAACATGTCCCTGCTCATAAGCGGGACATGTTTACTTTATTTTTTAAACCTTTATTTTTAGTGTTATAAATCTTCAGCTCCCTGAGGCAGCTCTGTGCCTTCAGGGAGCTTTCTGTGAATGCACCCACGCGCGTGCACAAATTTCCACGCTCGCTGTCCTCCTTCCCCGGCACCCTCACCCCAGCAGCGCTGAGCATTGCAGTGCGCGATTCATGCTGGCTGGCCATTTATTGGCTAGCCAGTGTTAAATTGTGGTTGGGGCCTGATCACAGGCAATGGACCATTGCGTGGCCTTCCCGCCCGCCTGACGAGGGGAAAATCCTTCCCTAGGTTTCCTTTAATCACTTCTTGGGCTAGGGATTCAAAATTTTCTGAAGTGACAACAACCTGCATTTAAGTAGTGCCTTTAACATTGTAACACATCCCAAAGTGCTCCAAGGCAGTAACATAATCAGACAAAATTAACGCCCAGCCAATGAAGGAGACATTAGGACAGGTGACCAAATGCCTGTCAAAGAGGTAGAGTTTTAAGTAAAAGTTGGAAAGGCAAAGAGGTTTAGGGAGGGAATTCCAGAGCTTAAGGCCTTAGGCAGTGGATTGCACAGTCAGTAATGGTAGGCTAGAGTTGGAGGAATGCAGAGTTCTTGGGGTATTATAGAGCTGGTGGATGCTACAGAAATTTGGAAGGATGAGACCATGGAGGGTGGTGAACACAAGGGTGAGAATTTTAAAATTGAAGTGTTCAAGACCAGGAACCAATGTAGGTCATCGTGATGGATTAATGGCCTTGCTGTGAATTTTGGATGAGCTGAAGTTTATGGTGAGTGGAAGATGAGAGGCCAGCTAGGTGAACATTGTAATTGTCAAGCCTGGAAGTAACAGAAGTATAGATGAGGGTTTCAGCAGTATAAGTTCTGAGGCAGGAGTGGGGATTAGCAATACAACAGATGCAGGTGGGTCATATGTTGGTAGGAAATAGTGTTCGATCAAACCAGCACTATTATTGGCATTCTACTGGTAACCACATTATTTAACCAATTTAGCTATACTTTAAAAATGGCAATCTGTAGTTCCAGTAAATGAGCTTCAAGCGCCATCTAGTGATAAATGATGATTACATGCCTGATCACATACTCCAGTAAAAGTGGAAGATTCAGAAACTATGATGATCAAAACCCTCTTGGCTGTCTTAACTTTCTTGTTTTTAAAATATATTTCTTTGAGAGTTTGGAAAGGAGAAACTTTTATGCTATCTCAATGTTTCTGCCTCTTTTTATTTTTTCTTAGTATAGTAAAAACGACGTGTACATTATCTGGAATGTCACATCTCTGTCACACAATCAACAAATTCAAATGATGCAAATATCTTGTAGCTAATTGATTCATATGAAAATGTTTTCCTCTTTTAAAAAAAAACAAGTTGTTTGGAATGTATTAAGATTTTAAAAGAAAATACCTCCTGCTGGAGTCAAAGCTGGGTTTAACCTTCAAAATTTCTATCTTAAAGATAGAAATAGATTAAAACTAGTAGATAATGTTGACAAAGGGAAAATGAGGCACAGAAGGATGATAAATTGAAATGTTTAATCTTTTTAGGCTATAACCCTCCTTATCTCTGTCATCTCCTCCAGCCCCACAACTCTCCAGGATATGTGCTCAAGTAATTCGGGCCTCTTGAGCATCCTCGGTTTTAATTGATCTATCATTGGTGGCCATTCCTTCAGCTACTCCTAGGACCTTAGACTTGGAATTCATTCTTTAAACCTCTCTTTCTCTCTACCTCTCATTTTTCCTTTGAGATGTGCATTAAAAACCTAGATGTTTGACCAAGCTTTTGGCCATCTGCCCTAATAGCGCTTTATTTGACCCAGTGTCAAATCTTTCTTTATGTGTCTTCCCTGTGAAGTGCCTTGGACCGTTTTTTATGTTAAAGCTGCTATGTAAATATACGTTGTTGTTAACGTTATATTTGACAGCTTATTGCAGTAATGAGGGTCAACATTACTGCAATAACATTGTGTGACTAGTTTTATTAGCATAATATTAGTGCTTGCATTAACCTCACAGAGCTTGAACTGAAAGTCTACAAAACATACTGCCCAGGCTGGCCAGAATTCTCCTAGACTTTTTGGCATTCTAAAGGTTAAATGAAGACGAATAATTAAAGTATATGTGGGTAAACTTCCTGAAAGTGTCCTTGCAGTGAAAAGCCTTACCAGCTGGGAACACGTAATGAATGGAAAATCAAGCACATGCTTTCCTGATATGTGCTCCCTGTGGGTAAAACTGCACACTTAAGCATGTGTGATGGAGAGGGGGGGGAACCTCATAGTTTCAGAGCTTATGGTGAAATTTTATAATTCAAAGTTTCAAAAATAGCTTTTTTTGGTTGACCTTTGCCTATGTCCTAGAGGCGCCTCATAACCTAAATTTGTCTCAACTACTGAATATACTTCTAATTAATGTTGAAAAGAGAGATGTGCTGCCAATACTCTTAATTCATTTCTCAGGATGTGGGCATTACCGACAACTAATTAACTATTCCTATTGCTCGTGAGAAAATGGTGGTGATCAGTTTTAACATTATACAAAAGAGAGGCCAATGAGCAATAAACATTTATTCAATTATCTTTACATCCAGGTAATATGTGATGTAATATTGATTATTAGCTGAAAAATGCAGTAATATTTGGTTCAGCATTCCTATTTCCTTTGACCCAGTAGCTCTGCATTTTTGATCAACGAGCCACTAGGATCAGATTCCTGTTCTTCCTCTGGTGGGGTTTTAGGGAGAAACTTGTTGTCATGGTTCCCAGATTCTTGGCACCCCTGAGGATTAGGCACTGTGTCCAGAATGTGGTACTGATTCACGCTGGAGAATGGATTGAAGGGGTGCCTCTTCCAATGCTTCCCATAGCGTGTTGGTGAGCTACTAAGAGGCAATGGCTTCAGGCTTTTTCTAGAGTGATTTGTGTTGGGTCCGACACCCTTAGGATGGCAGTTAGATTTGTCACTGCAGATCTTGTTGATGGGTTCCCTTTCCTTTATCTCTTTGAAATGATAGTCTATCTGCTCTGTGCTTCGTGCTTCCGTGTTCACCGCTGAGTAGATATGTTTAGGATCTTGCTGGTTATGCCAGTTGATGAAACACTCCACCTGGCACTGTGGGCACTTCAAATTGATGTTGTCTTCCTGCCCTTTCTCAATGAAACAGGTCTCGCACACGATGTGCTCGCACGGTAATAGGTATTGGTTGATGTGAGACTTTGCACAACGAACGCAAATCGGCATCTGATAGGCAGTTAATTTTGTCTCTCTTAACTTGTCCACAAGCTTCATGTAATCATCAGAGCTGTGAGAAACAAGGCTTAGGTGAAAAAGTCTTCAACACACACATTGACAAAAATAGGACTATTATCTTTTTCAACCCTCTGATTATTTATCAATAACTTAGATGAAAGAATAGAGAGCCAGATATCCAAAATTTCTGATAAGTAAGAGTTAAGATCAGCAATGGTCTAATTGAGTGACAGAGTAGGCTCAAGGAGTTGAATGACCTCCTGCTACGATTGTCTCCCCTTCCCACTTGAAGTTACTGGCTTACAGGCATCTATTGCCCACCCAGTACAGGTTCCTCGGGGGAACGACACAGCTAACCCCTATGGGAACCTCGCAGCTGTGGACTGTGCTGGGGAGCTGGAAACCTGGTTGATTTTTTTCCTCCTCCTTTGCCTTATAATAGTGAAGCTCATGTCAATGCCCCTGACAAGGCCCTGGATGAGAGCTGCTATCTCAGTACAGGTGAGGGAAACCTGACCCCTTCTGGCTCTGCATTGGTTGGCTCCACGCCATCATAAACACCCTCATTAAATATGCGATCAAAATTCCAAATGTTGAACATATTCAGATCATTGCTGGAGCAATGGCTTCTCTTCCTGCCTCTGTACTGTTACTCTGAGAGCCTCAAAGGTTTCTTCCTTGACCCCCACTCCTTCCTCATCCACATCCCAGCCATTAAGGATATCATCTACAGGTTTCAGGGCAATTTGAATATGTTTGCAATGACACCCAGTTTTACATCACTCTTGATCCCTTCATTGCCTCCTGATCCTACTCCTTTTCCAACATCCAATCTTGGATGAGTCACAATGTCCTTCAATTAAACATTGGGAAGACTGGTGCCATCATTTTCTACCCTGCCATAAACTCTTCCCAGGAATTCCATTCCCTTCACCAGCCACTGTTCCATCAGCAGACTGTTCACTACAGGTCCTATTCAATCAATCTGGAGCTAAGGTCCTGACCCCCATATTCTCTTCAGCAGCAAGACCACCTACTTGGAAAAGCCATAACACCAACAAGCATCTCTGCTGTTACCTTGGTCCATTTGCTTCTGAAAGGTTCATCCATGACTTTGTCAGCTCCGATGACTATTCCAATGTTAATTGAACAACCTCCTATCCTCCATCCTTTGAAATCTTCAGCTCATCATTGTCCATATCCTAACTCAAACTGAACCATTACCGCCTAGTCCTCGTGGACATACGCTGGCTTCCGTACTCCCAAAATTTCAACCTTCAAATTCTCATTGTATGTTTAAATTACTCGAATGCTTCATTCCTCCCTATCTCTTTAACTTCCACCTATCCTACAACTTCACCATCTCTGAACTCTTCTATCTCTGATTTTGACCTCTTGTGCAATTCCCCCTCCTTTCGCCCAACCATTGACAGTGGTGTCCTCAGATGCCTTGGTCCAAAGCTCTCGAATTTATTCACTAAGCCTTTCCCCCTCACCACTACCTCCTCCTCCTCCTTCAAGGTCTTCTGCTCTGTGACCAAAACTTTCGGTCATCTCTCCTAGTATCTTCTTCTTAGGCTCGGTGTCCATTTTGTTGATTGGACCTCTGTGAAGCAGCTTGGGATGTCTTTCTCTATTAATGGTGTTATTTAAATGCAAAAGCTGTTGTTATTGCTGTGGTATTCTGCAAGTGTTTTTTTTCCATATGTATTCCCTGTGGTGATGGGCATGATATAATTGGGCCATAACTTCCAAGCTCCAGGGTAATATATCAGGGGGTTATCCCAAAGATGCACTGGGGAACACAACCCCCTCTCCCCCACCCCTAAAACTCCCAGGTAGGGATTGCACAGCAATTGCCTGGGAAGTTCAAACTTCCGATGGGTAATTGCTCTGCACTGGGAACCATTGGAAAATGTGATTTAAATCGCAGATGGATCTGATTGTCATCCACCAATAGTTAGCCAGAAAATGTTGGAAGAATTTAAACCACTTCTAGTTTCTGGGTAACTTTAGCACTGACCCACCCTGCTGCCTGCCTTGAGTTCCTGCACTGGGCCAGGGATAATATGCGAGGGTAAAATCACTGATCCTGCTCAATCAGCAGGCACTGCATTTGTTGGGAGCACTGGTTAAACAAAGGTCGACAACTGGTTTTAAACCCTGTCTGATTTTACCCTCCATTCACTGCAGCAGAGTAAGTGGGTGTAAAATGGGCACATCAGTGGGGTCCCAGTCTAAATATTGCACCAATTATCCGACCCATGCCCCCTTTTAAATTCAACTCTTATGATATGAGAGGGATGTGGGTGACATTAAGGCCGCATTGATTCCCATCCCCCGTTGCGCTGAGAGTACTTAGTGTCAACTATGCAGGGTGGGGTCAGAATTACGTGAAGGCCAGACTGGGTAGGGTTGGCAGACTCCCTCTCCTGAAGGATATTAATGAGCCAATTGTTTTTTTTTACATGAAAATTCAGCAGTAATTTCAGATGTAATCCACAATTGGCCAGATTTATTAAATTCAATTTCACAACTTTCACGCCTTGTGAATCTAAAGAGTGAAGAAAGTAATTTTAACCTAAATCATCAGACTGGAACCCTACTGAAGTGCCCATTTTATACCCACTTACTCCATTGGAGTGAATGAAGGGTAAAATCAGGCAGGGTATAAAACCAGGCTAACACTCGTTCCCAGCAGGTGTGAGGGATTAAGATTTCCCCCCGTGTGTCCAGCTATAACTGGGGACTTTGCATTTTACAATATATCAACAACAACAAATTGGATTTATAGAAAGTCTTTAACGTAGTAAAATATTCCTAGGTGTTTCACAGGAATGTACATAAAGTGATGTTAAGAGAGGTGGCCAAAAATTTAGATAGAGGTATGTTTTTATTAAGCGACCTAGAGGAGGAGCGAAAGGTTCAGAGGCAGAAAGGTTTAGGGAGGAAATTCCAGAGAAGGCATGACTGCTAATGGTGAAGTGATAGAAATCATGGAAATACAGTTAAAAATGTTATTTTTTAATAAACTGTACCAATTTCATTCTGATATCACTGCAACAGAAACTGTTCACTACTGCTGGTCAAAGTCTATAAGAGCCTTTACACTGAGAAACTCTAGGTAGAAGGGACAAGGCTCATAACAACACTGTGGAGGGAAAGAGACAACATTGATCTGGAAGTCTGATTAGGTGATACCTGGCTCTGGATTTCAAAGCTTTGAAAATTACAAGAGGAAGAAAACAGTTTTTGCATTTATGTAGCACCTTTCATGACCTCAGGATATCCCCAAGCCCTTTAAGTCAGTGAGATACTTTTGAAGTATATCTTATCCACTACCTCCAGCTTGCTTGCTTTATTTATTTAATTATTTCCTTCTAGAGTCTTGAGACTGTGTGGACAGTTGAAGTTGTTCAGTACCTGTCAGTCCCTAATTCAGTTGATGGGACGCTTGTGTCTGAATCAGGAGGTTGCGGGTTCAAGTCCTGCTCCAGAGACTTCAGAACAAAAATCTAGGCTGACACTCACATGGGATTGCAGCACTGTTGGAGGTGCTGCCATGCAGACGTGATGTTAAACCAAGTCTATATCTACCCTCCTGGATGGGTATAAAGCTCCAACTATAAAGTTGCACTGCTTCAGGGAAGAGCAGGAGAGTTCTCCCCAGTACCCTATCCTGTTTATCCCTCAACCATCATCACTGGAAAGAAACAAATTATATAGTCATGATGCTGTTTGTGGGATCTTGCCGTGTGTTGATTGGCTGCTGCATTTTCTATATTGCAAGAGTTCAAAAATACTGTATTGGTTGTAGAATGCTTTTGAGGTTTCCTTGAGCTTGTGAAAGGTGTATAAATATGGCTGGCTCCTCCTTTCTTAGCAAAGGGCACCAAGACATTTATAGTGTTTGGAGGAGAAAGGGCGAAGATACCCATCTTGCGAAATATGGGAGGAAGAGATCCCTCTCATTCTCCTGGCTTTTGTACATCATTAAAAAATAAGTCACACAGCTTGAATAGTTTTGTTAACTGTGGACTAGAGTATGAAGAGGTGAAGAGAACAGAATTCTGAGAAGAATAGTCATCGATGGGAAAGATAGATACCATTCGGGATAATTTAATGCTTAAACAATGAGCTTTAACACATGTCACTCACTCATCTTCAGTCCTGTTTTCTGACAACTTGCAGATTCTTATGAAATAGAAGAGAATTCTTCTGAATAAGTTGCTCTTCTTTGATTGGCTCTCTGTTTGAACCATTTTGTTGAAATATGTAACTTCCTGATCCTCACCAACATTAATCACATCCCCTCCTCTTAATATTTTCGCCAAACTGTTGCAGCTTGTTACCAGGGCAACCTGTTACCGTGGTGTCACATTGCCACAGGGATGTCACATTCAGATAGTGTGAGGGGGAGGTCCATTTATATTTATATTTGGGTTTTTAGAGATTCTTAAACTGAAACTTCACAACTGAAATCCTTCTGGACTGAGAAAACCTAAAACACCTATTGATGTATTGGCTTTGATAATTTTAGATGTTTGCAATGTAAGATGGCTTGAAGTACCCCTTTTCAGAAAATAAGTGAAGCCAGTTCTGATCCATTTCCTGATTAGTGTTCATCATTGAGAATGCCCCTCGTTCATGTTTTGGCAAGTGTTAATGAACTGACTACTTCCAGTACTGTTAACAGGTGGAACAAAACCAAAGGCTTCTTATACTAATGGAGGAATATTTAATTTTTGAATTGTTTTTATTACTATTCAAACAAGGGGACTTGCTAGTAGCAGTGAGTTCACAGGCACTCAGAATATATGAAACAAAAAAAATTGCTGGAAAAACTCAGCAGGCCTGACAGCATCTGTGGAGAGAAAAGACAGAGTTAACGTTTCAAGTCCATATGACTCTTTTTCAGAGCTCAGAATATATGTTAGCTTTCCCATGAGATAATTATGAGGTCACAGGATGTCACAACATGAGGTGTGCTTCCAAGAAGATGACTATGAGGTCACAGACTGTCATAATGGGATTACACAACAGATCTATCAGTCTATGTCATGAGACTTGTGCCTTCATCAGAACTGACTGACATGGGTCCAGGAAATGCCCTTGACATTAACCTGCCATTTCTCTCTCTGACGCTGGTGCGACAAGAGGAACTTTGCATTTGAAATTGGAGGATGATTTTAATTTAACTCGCCCAGCAGGAAATTGACAAGCTTGGATTATCCATTTGCTTTACACCCAGCTCGATTTCCATCAACTCTGAGAACAGCAGTGGACTCAGAAGTGAGCTCTGTCTTGACAGTCATCTCTTCCCAAATTGAAACTGCCCTCTTAACTCAAATTCGTTAAGTCATTACCCATTTAAAAATTTTCCCCCATAGTCCATGTTATTTCTACTTTCTAAAGTAATTTTCTATGAGGTACTTTATTGGCCATTTCAAAAAACAGCATTCAAATTCACCCCAATATCCTGGCCAATATTTGTCCCTCAACCAATATCACTAAAAGAGGTGATCTTGCCAGTTGTATGTGGGAGCTTGCTGTGCACAAATAGTTGCTGTATTTCTTACAATACCACAGTAACTTCATGTCATAAGCACTTGTTTGGCTGTGAAGCAATTTAGGATGTTCTAAGCTTGTGAAATGAGTAATATAAAGGCAGTTTTTTTTCTTTTATTCTTTAACAAAAGCTTTGCTAACATCTGGCTATATTAGATCTATTTTGAGTTTCCCTCATCAATTAACTTTGTTATATTTTATCTAGCAGGACACTAATTCCCCAATGTCAAGCTCTTAGGTCTGTAGGTGTCTGGGTAATGCATTCAATGCATTGTTATAACTTTGTGTTGTACTTGCTCCACCCCAGTTCCTGGCCACAATATCCATGATTATAAATTCCCTTCACTTCTATCAATAATTGTCGCCCTCCTCCACACCTTTTTATGGCAGATGCATCAATTCAGGGGTTGTGTGTCGAACTGCCCATGTTTATCCTTTTGAATTAAACTTGTTGAATTTCTTGCCAACAACATGCTCGGTCTTACCTAAGCAATTGTCACCATGGTTCATTAACATTGCCAGATGAGGTAAAAACTTTCCTAATGATTGACCGGCCCCACGAAGCGCTGAAGTTCCGTGATATTCCGAGATGTTGGAAAATGTTTTTTTGAGGATCATCCCTGATGCCTGATGTGTTAACGATGTGCCCCTGAAACGTAATGGTTGGCTATGGGGACTCACATTTAATATTTAGGGTTAGTCCTGCTCCTGGTAAGCATTGCAACACTGCACTCACTCTGGCATCATGCTCTGATGTAGTGGACCCATGGATCAGGATGTCAGGATGGCAGGTGAATCCTTCTAATTATTCTAGAATACTCCTCATCACCCTCTGAAAAATCTCTGGTGCTGATGTAATACCAAAGGGTAGTCAATTGAAGCAATATCTCCCAAATGGTTTGATGAATGTTGTCAGTAGTTGAGATTCCTCGTCCAAAAGCATTTGCCAAAAGCCACTGTTTGCACCTAGTTTGATAAAAATGATACTTTTTTTCTAACTTTGCCAGACTCACGTCTACAGATGCCATCAGGTGGACCTCCCTTTCCACAGTTTTGTTTGACTGTGTGAGGTCAACACAGATTCGCAGTGAGCTGTCTGGTTTCGGTACTGGAACCATACCTGAACACCAACTTGTAGATTTTGTTACAGGTGAGATGACTCCCTCAGGCAGCATTGACTCAATTTCTTGCTTCACCTTCTGTAAAAGTGGGTGTGGAACTTTCCTTGGGGTGAACAAACACACTGGTTTGGCATGCGGTCTCAATGTGAGATGATAAGATGTTTCCAGCTTCCCAAGACCTCTAAATAAGTTAGAAAACTCTGTCCTGAATTCTTTCAGTTTGTGTTGGCTTCCCAATTCATCTACCTTATAGGTGAGCTGTAGATCTGTGCGAGCTTTTCAGCTTACTAGTGAACAGTCTTGGTTTTGGATCACGTACAAAGTTTCTGTGATTTCTCTTCCTTTGCCCTGTCCCTTGGCCTTCAGGTTAATGCCTCCCGGACCATGGAGTTGTATGGCTGAAGGCTGGAGGGAGTCCTCCTTTGCCACTATTCTTTGAAAGAACTGAAACTCCTGCTCCAGTGTCTAATTTGAAGTTTGTTTTGTGTTCATTGACCATAATATCTGCACTCCAATATTCCCTTTAGATCTGGTAGTTTCTCCCAAGAATGGCATTTCATAGTCTTTTTGCATCTTCAATTTCCTGCATGCTACTTGCTTTAATTAGTTTCCTCTTAAATTTCTGAGTTGGGAGTTTTTTGCTACAGCATACAGATTTAAAATGACCCCTCCTCTTACAGGAATGGCATTCCGTATTTTTGTCAGGACATTCTTTGCGTTGATGCCGCCACAGCGAGAACACTGAGCAATGGCAGCTACAGCGCCCTTCTTGCTCTTTCCCCATTTTTGAGTAGGTGCGCTGCTACTTGTGTCCTACAAACTGCTGTTTGTCATTTTTATCCATGAAATCTCCATCACCTCGAATAAATACACGATTTTGCATTCTCACTTCTGCTTGCCTTGTTAACTACATACCCATCAATAGTGTTAAATCCTCCCTCAATTGTAGAAAATCTCAAATTCTCCTCTAAGACTCTTACAATGGAAGCCTAAATGAATTCATCTTTCAGGGCTCTATATTCACAATTCTCAGCTAGTTGATATAAAATATTAATGAAGGAATCTATTCTTTCTCCCATCCTTGGGTACAGTCATGACAATGTGACTTGTGCGTAAGTGATATTAACCTGTAATATCACTGGCTGACCAAACATATACTGAACTATTTAAAAAGGAGTTTTAAAAGACAAGACTAAAGATGACTGCCACAAGTTACCTGATGTACGGTATTGCCAGTGACCAGTTTCAGGAAAGTTCCAATGTAGAATACAATTCAGACATGCCATTAAACTTCTCTGTAGTTTAATGCCTGAGGATGTCAAGAACAACCTCAAAGGGATTTATTAAAATGTACTGGGCATAGCATTTACATTTCTATAACACTGCCTCTCCAGTGGAGACAGAAAGTCTGCTGGAACACTAGTTATATGAAAGATGTTTTCCTATCTCATCAAGATGGATAATGACTCATTCAGAGGGTTAATGGCTGGGACTTTACAGGATATAATCACCCGCCCCCGGCCATGAAACAAAAGCAACCCTTGGTTCAGACATCAGATAAACAAACCTCTTCTGAAATCATTATGGGGGAGAGGGAGGTCATGTGACTGAAGCAACCATTTTGAAATTTCTTTAATTCAAACAGTAGTTCAGTAGTCCGGAAAAGTTGAAGATGAAGCAGTAAGGAGCCCCCTTTTCTCCTCTCCCAAGCCTATCTCTTACACTTTAAAAATCCAGCACAGAGAGAGTGATTTTTCTATCGAGAGGAACCTCAGGTGCAAAACTCTTCAACTTCTGTTAGAGACGAACTATGGATTAAAACAAAATTGTCTCCAGCAATTGCAGTGAAATGGACTTCAACTCAACTCCCGGTGTCTAAAGGAACTTGGAAAAATTTCTGCCGCAGCCACAGAGATGCAGCCAAGGACTCGAAAACAACAAACTCTCAATTTCTTTATCTTTCAGCATTGAACTTCAGTTTGGCTAAGAAAGTAATTCCCTACCGTATAACTTGCAAATTTTGCATGCGTGTGTATGTGTGCGTGTGTGTTTGTGTGAGAATATGGGTCATGAAAGTTTGAGAAGTGCGGGTTTTGCTTTTAACGTTTTTTTGCTATCTTTACCTGGGTGGGTTTTTAACTTAATAAAAACTAACCCCTTTTCTTTAAACCTCAAGAAAGCCTGGCAGAAAAGTTGCTTTGCCATCAGTACATAAATGGTTAAACACAGACATTGGGCAGAATTGTCCCAGATTTGCACTAAGTGCGGTAGCGGGTGGGGAAAACAATGTATTAGCCGGCTGCAATGGCGGCTTCACACAGTATCATCTCAATCCCACCGCGTTAATTATGCGTCCCTGGGAAACAGGCCATTTCGATGGCAGGTGGGCCAGATGCCATATTTAAAGTGCAACTGCACGCACTCCTCTCAGCGCTTCCAGCCCATGACATGGAAAATATGGCGCCAAACAGCAAAATAGACTGCAGTCCCCAGGTTTAATGACACGTCCCTTGAACACCTTTTGGATGTAGTGGAGGCCCACTGTAATGTCTCCTACCCCCACTCCGGCTGCAGGATGGGCAACGACATCACCAATCTGGCTTGGGAGGTGGTAGCAGCGCCGGTCAGTGCCAACGCCCTGCAAAAGTAAACAGCCACCCAGTGCCACAAGAGGGTGAATGATCTCCTCCGTTCTGCCAGGATAATTCACTCTTCTCATCACTCTCAACTCACACACTCTCAAACCTATCACACATCCACAGGGATCTCACACCGCAAGGGACAACACCATTAACTCTCATCTCATCTCACATCTTCCTCAGACTCATATCCTCTGGAGCTCATGTCCTCATCCTGTCCATGGCTCCGCTCTCCACACAAACATTCCGTGCAGTGCCACGCCTCCTGCTCACACTCTCTCCATCTGTTTTCATGCAGGAGGAGCTGGCTCACAACAGCAGGGAGAGATCCCAAACCTGGGGGCGGTGGGGTGCAGTGGCCCACATTAGGCCCCTCACTCACTTTGAGGAGGGTGCCACTGCTCTGACTGGTGAGGATGTGGACCATGCCTGTGGTGACGGTGAGGTCAGTGGTGAACACCCCGGTGAGGATCCTGCACCACATCATCCCTCCCTCAACACAAATGTGAGTGCTCCGTCTCCTGCTTTTGAATCTGCTGACATGTGCTAATCATCTCTACTTTGGTTCACAGGGAGCTCTGCCAAGCAAACAACACTCTCAGCCAGCCAGTTCCTCAGCTCCATCCAGTCCTCATCTCCAGCCAAGAGGACTCCTGCTCCTTTGAAGAGCTGGAAATAAGCAGCCGGGAAGACCCGTCACAGCGCTTACCCACACCCTCCACTGGCGCAGAGATACACACCCCGGTGGGACCTAGATCTAGAACCGGCTCGGGTTCACAATCTGGCGGTCACCACACGGACACATGTCTGCAGCAGGAGAAGACAGGTTGGGCCAAGCTCCGCGGCACTTGGAGGACTGCTGGGGAAGAGGCATCTGTGAGCTCTGAGTCAGATGACGAACCTCAGGATTTGGCCTTCCAACTCATCCTGGAGAATCAGCAGAGGTGGGGGAACATCACACAGAGCTGTTGGAAGCCCTCAACAGAGCGGCAGTGAGTCGGAGAAGCGCTTCTGCCTGATCTCTGATGAAGTGGTGCCCACATAACCGTGTGTGGAGATCTCCATGGGGAGGATGGTGGATGCCATGGAGACCCTGGTCCAGCAGAACGCGGAGATGTGTGCAGGCCTGCATTCCATCACGGGAGCTGTGGTGAGTTCCTGCAGTGGTGACGCGAGAGGGAAACAGGGCATCTCAATGTCCCCCCAGGTGCTCCTTCTCCTCAAGGAGTCAAGCTGGGGCCCCTGGGCCCCAGAAGAGTGGAAGAGTGCAGCTGGATACCCCTGGGTCATCCACTAGGGAATCCCAGAGGCTGTCCTCTCCCTCCGAGTCCCCTTTGCCTGTGACCCCCTCAGCCTCATCCTCTGTCACCGCAGAGGGAGCAGCTGTCCCACAGGAAGACAGCCAGAGGAAGCCAGGGCACCCAGGTCAGCTCTCCAGAGGACCCATACCAAAGGCATCAGAGGCAACAGGGTCAACCATTGCACAGGCTGTCTCCATCCCTGCTGTGGATGTCAGGGCAGCACCTAGTAAAGTTAAGAAATTCTGATCACTGTTGGTTGAATGGGTAACACATTTTGTCACTTTGCAATCTCGAAATATATTCACTTTCACTGAATAACATGTAATGGTGTCTTTCAGCTTCATTGACAGGCTTCACGAGTCCTCCCACTGCATCCTCCCCACTAGCAGCTCAGCTTCACACAGCCTGCCCATGAGTGATTATGGAGGGAGAGGTGTGTGTGTGTGACCGGGTCTTTCGCCACCTTGTGCAAGCATTCTCCCATCATGTGAATCCTTTCCATATCACACTCATCTCGATGTCCTCAACATTTTCAATGCTGCCTGCTGGGGTTCACTTTCAGTTGACTATCTGAGCTGATATGCATCTCCGCCCACCCACTGGTCACGCTCCCATGCAGCACCTGATCTCACCCACCACGACTCTTATTTCAATTTCGATTTAGGCAGCATGGTGGTGATACAGCTCTTCATTCGCTCCCCTGTCCTTTCCCATCCCCCAGTCACCCATTTCCTTTCCCCCATCACTGGGTGGGTGGGGTGGGCGGGGGTTGGGGGGGTGGTAGGTGGGGGTGGGTGGGGGTGGGGGGGGAATAATTCTTAGCGGGCTGGCCTTATAATGATATGCAGATTTATTACAATGAAGTTCCTGACATCCGATGATGGGAAACGTGAACCACATCGATGGGCTGAGTGGATGATCGCAAACTGGTTTCATGAATTTTTGACCTTCTTGCCATATTGTCTGCTAACACAGCTGAACGCATCCGATGCCAGTGGGCATGGAAAATTCTGCCCATTAGGTAAATTACCTTCGTCCTTCTAAATACTTCAACAAACCCTGTTACAGTCCTATTTTGGGTGGTAAGATAGGGGAGTCATATTTTACCCCTCCTCACATGTCCAATATATGTATTGAACTCTGCCCTTTCTATGATGGTGTTCCTGCCAAAGCTGAAATATGTATCAAAAGCTTTTATAACATCTTTATATGCCACAGTTTCTTAATTTATGCCCTCTCTGACCATTACTGCCTATGGTGTAGAGAAGGGTACTGACCTGTTCCTTGCTAGGCTTTTCTGGGAGTCACAGAGCGGTTTTGTGCCTGGTAAACCTATGATGCTAGTTCTGCTACTTCTCAGCTTGATACGCGTCTTTCACGTGTTCAAAGTACTCTGCTAAGGGTAAAAGTTTCTCCACGGCTTTTCTTCACCCTAGTCTTTCTTTGAGTTCTGTTGGTATTTGTCCTGTGCTAAGCTTTCCTCGCAATCACTTTGCTTGCTGCTTTTTTCAGTCATAGGGCTTTTTTCCCTCTGTCTTCAGTCTTGCTGGGATTTTGGTGCTTTTTCTGTTGTTTTCACCGCTGTCACCATAGAATCACAGAATTGTTCGGGTGTAAAAGGCGGCTGTTGGCCTATCATGTCTGCACTGGCTATCTGAGCATTTTAACTTAGTGCCAATCTCCTGGCTTTTCCCCTTAACCCTGTGCATTGTTTCTATTTAAACAATCATCTAATGCTCTATTGAGTGCCTCAATGGAACCTGCCTCCACCACACTTCCAGGCAGTGCATTCCAAACCCTAACTACTCGCTGTGTGAAGAAGTTTTTTTCTCACCTCGCATTTGCTTCTTTTGCAAAACTCTGTGTCCTCTGGTTCTCAATCTGTTTACGAGTTCTCTCTATTTATTCTGTCCAGACCCCTCATGATTTTGAAAACTTCTATCAAGTCTCCCCTTACCCTTCTCCTCTCCAAGGAAACCAGTCCCAACTTCACCAATCTTTCCTCATAGCTGAAGTGTCTCATCCCTGGAACCATTCTTGTAAACCTCTTCTGTACTCTTCAATGCGTTCACATTGTTATCATGTTATATTGTTATTTTATTGTTATCATCGCTGTGGGTCTTAGCTTAGGTTGTCCTTGGTTAGGAGCGACAGAGACTGCTGAAGGAAAGGCTGTTGATAAACTTTACCTTTTACTAAACATTATTCTAACTGTGTACAAGACAAGACTTAGCATGAGGCTTCACGCAGAATCAACCCTCTGTAGGCTCCTTTGCCATGTGATCTTACATCACTGATGATGTAGACTGTCTATTTACATATTTAACATTAAGCCTTTACACTACACATAGGAGCAGAAGGAGGCTATTCAGGCACTCAGACCTATTGTGCCATTCGATTAGATTATGGCCGATCTGTATTTTAACTTCACAAACCCAGCTTGGGTCTGTAACCCTTAATCGCTTTGCCTGACAAAGATTTAGCAATCTCAGTTCCGAAAATTTCAATTAGTGTTATCAGCTTTTTGGGGGCGGGACTTTTAGTTTTCTACTTCCCCTTGTGTGAAGAAGTGCTTCCTGATATCGCCATTGAATGGCCTTGCTCTAATATTAAGGCTATACCCCTTTGTTCTGGACACCCCCACCAGTAAGAACAACTGTAATTAAACAATGAGCTGCTTTTACAGAGGAGATGGTTTGGCTGCAGTTAAGGCACATACCCGCTAGTGGGAAAGAAAGCTCAACCAAAACCAAAACTCCCTGAATGACAAAAAAAGATAGTGAGTAAGTTGAAGCAGAAAAAGGCAGATGTCAAGTTGCTATTATAAGTGAGAACCAGGCTAAATATAGAAAGTTTCGAGGGAAAATGAAAAGGGAAGTAAGAGAGGCAAAGAGAGAGTGTGAGAAGACACTGGCAGCTAACATAAAAGGGACTCCAAAAGTTTTCTATAAGCATAGACATATTATGATAGTAAGAAAACAGGTGGGGCAGATTAGGGTCCACAAAGGAGACTTACATGTGGAGGCAGAGGCATAGCTAAGGGATTAACTGGATACTTTGTATCTGTCCTTAAAGAGTTATAGTGAAAGACAAAGTATTTGACATACTGGATGGGGTACAAATTGATAAGGGGGGGAAGTTTCTAGAAAGGCTGGTTATAATTAAAGTTGATATATCTAAGCTCGCCGATGGAAGTAAAGGTGGAAATTGCAGAGACGCTGGCAAATCTTTCAATCTTCCTTAGATACAGAGCTGGTTCCAGAAACTGGAGAATTAGAAATATTACGCCCTTGTTTAAAAAAAGCCGTAATTATAAACCCATCAACCGCATGTCAGCAGTTTAACCTCGGTGATGGGAAAGCTTTCTGAAATGTTAATCCAGGAAAAAATTGAAAGTCACTTGGACAAATATGGATTTTTATTAAGAAGAGTCAATATGGATTTATTAAAGGGCAAATCGCGTTTAACTAACTTGAGTTTTTTGATGAGGTAACAGAAAGGGATAATGAGTAATGCAGTTGATGTGGTGTACATTAACTCCCAAAAAGCATTTGATAAAGTGCCACATAACAGGCTTTCCAGAAAATTTGAAGCTCATGGAATGAAAGGGATAGTGGCAGCATGGAAACTAGAATGACTAAGTGACAGGAAACTGCGAATCGTGGGGAACGGTTATTGTTTGGACTGGAGGAAGATGTATAGTGGTGATCCCCAGGGGCCAGTGTCGGAAATACTACACATTACACAAACTGGGACGTATAGTGAGGGGGATAGTGATAGGTGTCAAGAAGATATGGATGGCCTGGTGGAACAGGCAGACATGTGGCAGGTGAAATTTAACAGTAGGAGGACCGAAGAGAGGCAATATAAAATAAAGGATACAATTCTAAAGGGAACATGGGAACAGAGAGGTCTATGGGGTAAATGTGCATAAATCATTGAATTTGGCAAGACAGGTTGAGCAAATGGTTGAAAAGGCAAATGGGATCTGCTGGGGCTTTATAAATAGAGGCAGAGGGTGCAAAAAGCAAGGAAGCTTGTATAAGCGTTTGACCTCAACTGAAGTCTTGTGTCCAATTCTGTGCACTGCACCAGAACGGCTTGAAAGCTATAGAGGATACAGACAAAAAATTATGAGAATGGTGCAAGGATAGTTGGAGGAGCTTGGGTTGTTCTTGTGAGAGAAAGTTGAGAGGAAATTTGATAGAGGTGAGTGGTCTAGACAGGGTAGATAGAGAGGCACTTCCCATTGGCAGCAGAGTCAAAAACCAAAGAACACTGATTTAAAGTGATTGGCAAAAGAACCAATGGCGACTTGAGGAAAAACCTTTTTTCACAGTAAGCGGTTAACATCTGCAGTGCACTTCCTGAAAGGATGGTGGAAGCAGATTCAAATGTGATTTTCAAAAGGAAATTGGATAAACACCTGAAGGAAAATAATTTGCAGGGGTATGAGGAAGGAGCAGAGAAGTGGGACAAGCTAAGTTGTTCTTGTACACTGCTGGCATGGGCTGGATCGCTGAATATGTGCTGTAACCAATCTATGATTCTATGACCTATTCTGTCAAATGCTTTAATCACATTTATACACCTCTTTTCATAACTTCAGGACATTCCAAAGCACAATATAGCCAATAAAGTATATTTTTTGAAGTGTTGTCACTGCATGGGCAAAGAAACCTAGTGGTAAGTTACCATATACCGTCCCCCCGCAGCTGATGAATCAGTGCTCCTCCATGTTGAACATCATTTGGAGGAACCACTGAGAGTGGCAAGGGCACAGAATGTACTCTGGTTGGGGGACTTCAATGTCCATCACCAAGAGTGGCTCCATAGCAGCACTACTGAAGGATCTGGCCAAATCTTAAAGTACATAGCTGCTAGACTGGGTTTTTGGCAGGTGGTGAGGGAACCAACAAGAGGGGGAAACCTACTTGACATTGTCCCCACTCAAAACTGGGCACCCATGATGGGCTATAGGCCAAAATCACCAGCAGAATTGTATTCAACCACAATCTGTAACCTCATGGTCCAACATAGCCCCATTCTACCATTACCACCAAGATGGAGGATCAACCCTGGTTCAATGAAGAGTGCAGGAGGGCATGCCAGGAGCAGAACCAGGCATACCCAAAATTGAGGCATCAACCTGGTGAAGCTACAACACAGGACTACTTGCGTGCCAAACAGCGGAAACAGCATGCGATAGACAGAGCTAAGAGATCCCGCAACCCAAAAGATCAGATCTAAGATCTGCAGTCCTGCCACATCTAGTCGTGAATGGTGGTGGACAATTAAACAACTAACTGGAGGTGGAGGAGGCTCCACAAATATCCCCATCCTCAGTGATGGAGGAGCCCAGGACATCAGTACAAAAGATGAGGCTGAAGCATTTGCTACAATCTTCAGACAGAAGTGCCGAGTGGATGATCCATCTTGGCCTCCTCCTGATGTCCCCAGCATCACAGATGCCAATCTTCAGCCAATTCGATTCACTCCATGTGATAGCAAAAAACGGCTGAAGGCAGTGGACACTGCAAAGGCTATGGGCCCTGAGAATATTCCGGCAATAGTACTGAAGGTTTGTGCTCCAGAGCTTGCTGTGCCCCTAGCCAAGCTGTTCCAGTACAGCTACAACACTGGCATCTACCCAGCTATGTGGAAAATTGCCAAGATATATCCTGTCCATGAAAAGCAAGACAAATTTAACCCCATCAGTCTACTCTCGATAATGAGCAAAGTGATGGAAAGTGTCATCAACAGTGCTAGCAAGCAGCACTTAGTCAGCAATAACCTGCTCACTGCCACTCAGTTTGGGTTGCCCCAGGGCCACTTGGTTCCTGACTTCATTTATAGCCCTGGCCCAAACATGGACAAAACAAATGAACTCAAGGGGTGAAGTGTCAGTGACTGCCCTTGACATCAAGGCAGCATTTGACCGAGTGTGGCACCAAGGAGCACTAATAAAACTGAAGTCAATGAGAATCTGGGGAAAAACTCTCCACTGCTTGGAGTCATACCCAGCACAAAGGAAGATGATTGTAGTTGTTGTAAGGAAATCATCTCAGTCCCGGGATATTGCTGCAGGAGTTCCTCAGCGTGGTGTCCTAGGTCCAGCCATCTTCAGCTGTTCATCAATGGCCTTCCCTCCAACATAAGGTCAGAAGTGAGGATGTTCACAGATGTTTGCACAATGTCCAGCACTATTCATGCCTCTTCAAACACTGAAGCAGTCCTTGTCCACGTGCAGCAAGACTGGGACAGTATTCAGGCTTCGGCTGACAAGTGGCATACAAAGATATGAACATATGAATTAGGAGCAGGAGTAGGCCACTCGGCTCCTCGAGCTATGCTCAATAAGATCATAGCTGATCCAAATGTAACCTCAACCCCACATTCCTGCCTACCCAGATAACCTTTCACCCCCTTGTTAATCAAGAATTTATCAATCTCTGCCTTAAAAATATTCAAAGACTCTGCTTCCACCGCCTTTTGAGGAAGTGACTTCCAAAGACTCGCAACCCTCTGAGAGAAAATTCTTTTTCCTCATCTCTGACCCTTTAAAGAGTGACCCCTAGCTCTAGGTTCTCCCACAAGAGGAAACATCCTCTCCATGTCCATCCTGTCAAGATCCTCAGGATCTTAAAGGTTTCAATTAAGTTGCCTCTTACTCTTCTAAATTCCAGTGGGTACAAGCCTAACCTGCCCAGTCTTTCCTCATAAGACAACCTGCCCATTCCTGGTATTAGTCTAGTAAACCTTCTCTGAAACATTCTCTGAACTGCCACACAAGTGCCAGGGAGTGACCACCCCCAACAAGAGAGATTCTAACCATCTTCCCTGGGCATTCAATGGCATTACCATCACTGAATCTCTGACTAAAAAACATTCTGGCTATTACCACTGACCAGAAACTGAACTGGACCAGCCATATAAATACTGTAGCCATAAGAGCAGGTCAGAGGTGGGAATTCTGCGGAGATTAACTCACCTCCTGACTCCCCAAAGCTTGTCCACCATCTACAGGGCACAAGTCAGGAGTGTAATGGAATACTCTCCACTTGCCTGGATGAGCGCAACTCCAAGAACACTCAAGAAGCCTGACACTACTCAGGACAAAGCAGCCCGCTTGATTGGCACCCCATCCACAAACATTCACTCCCTACGCCACCGACGCACAGTAGCAGCAGTGTGTACCATCTACAAGATGCACTGCAGCAACTCAGCAAAACTATTTCAACAGCACCTTCCAAACCCGCAACCTCTACCACCCAGAAGGACAAGGGCAGCAGACACATGGGAGCACCACCAGCTGCAAATTCCCCGCAAAGTCACACACCATTCTGACTTGGAAATATATCGCCCATTCCTTCACTGTCGCTGGGTCAAAATCCTTGACCTCCCTTTCTAACTGCACTGTGGGTGTACCTGCACCACATGGACAGCAGCGGTTCAAGAAGGCAGCTCACCACCATCTTCTGAAGGGCAATTAGAGTAAATGCTGGCCTAGCCAGTGACACCAACATTCCCTGAGCAAATAAAAAAAAAGTGGCAGCCAATTTACGCACAGGAAAATCCCACATAAATTAGCAGGTAATCTGTTTTTAGTGATGTTGGTTGATAGATAAACATTGTGTAGGACACCAGGAATCGCTACTCTTCTCTTTATCAAAATAATGCCATGGATCTTTCACATCCACCTAAGAGGGCTGATTGGGCCTTGGCGTCTCATCTGAAAGACAGCATCTCCAACTGCGCAGCAGTCCCTCAGTTTTGCATTGAGAGGCTTGCAATCTGTCACCAGCGTACCATTCCCGATAACGTGCACCACTTCTGCTTTCTTTTTTGCCGTTTGCCTCGCAATTATAATTAAAATTCTAAGTGCCAGTGGCGTGCATGCAAAAAATGTTCGATTTAGCAGTGGGGGAAGCTTTTCATTGGTGAAACCCACCATCAGCTGTCAATGTTACATCTATGGCCTATTAAAGAACCTCCTGGTCAAAGAGGGACGCTCTGCATCATGGCCACAAATTTCCTGCCATGAACATAAGATTTCAGAGCGTAAAGGTGGCATGGGTCTTTTTGAAAATTAAATTAAATTTTTCACATTACATTGGTTTCACTTTATCCATGTGTGCACCATCAATATTTGTTGAGGCTCGCTTAGCCGGACAGTTAAATGTACTGGTGGTTGGCATGCATTGTTAGCTACAGGGGAGTTTCTTTTATTGTGGAAGAAACAATGTTGTGTTTTTGCATTCACTGTTTATTGAACGTCCATGTTAGTGTCCAGTACTCACCACTCTGTGGCATATTGCTGAACTTGCAGGCTCAGTTGGCTGTTCTTTCTGGCCCCCGACCCTCCCCACCCCCACCACACACTAGGACACTAGGCCCTTCCCACTTGACCTCCATGACCCCAATCCTAACCTCTGCTCTCCTCTGGATCCCTCTTTTGCTTCTCTATGCCCCCGACCCCACTCCATGCACCTCCCCCCACCCTTCACCACTGACCCACCCTTGCCGGTCCCGAGCCTCCATACAAGTTGCCGTTCTTCTGCTCCCCTCCCTTGCGCCACAGAGTTCAACCAGGAAAACCTTACGCGCAACTGCCAAAGCCGACAGGCACACACCACCTTTAAGCAAACATCAACTGGACGCCACGAGGTTCTTGTGTGTCACTGACTTTATCCTGAAGCCGGGATGTAATTTTACAAAGCTTTACGCTAGGAAGTATTCATGGCGTTCAAATGTATTACAAGTAGGAACCAGCCACAGAACGGCGAGAGGCTCAACATGCTGCAAACATGCTTCTTTCATCATTACCCTCGAAATGTTGGTACCATCATCCACACATTTACATAAAATGTAAATAATACATTTCGTTGTTAATGGAGTGTCAAATGATGCGTAGATTTTCGCATTGTGTGATATCGAGAGTGAGATTATGTTTTTACAAATGGTATGAAAACTCCGAATTCTTAACTAAATTGGTGAAGTTTTCAGCAGGCTTCTCCACAAACAGAAAATAGTATCGGAAACTGCCCAGGAGCACAGGCTCTGCCTTGCTCCTTTGTGTCGATGAACAGGGGCAGGATCCCAAAGGAACCAGGCCTCTCGGACGTAAGCGACTCCAAGTAATTTAAAAGGGGATGGGTCCTCTGCTGGGACCTTGGGCCAGTGCTGAGAAGCTCAAAGAGCGGACTGAGGGTTTTCTGGCAACCAGATGGCACAGTAACTCTCCTCCCTCCCCCACCCCAACCAACGTCACACAATAAATCCTTGCTTTTGGGAAAAATTCAAAAAGGCAGAAAAAAAACCTATGCACACATGATGAAAAATGAATGAAATAGGGGGAAAAAATGGTTAAACGCTTGCATTAGACCTTAAATCTACCATTTGACAACTTCTCCCATGTACTCCTCCACAACGATATCCTGTGTACCCCAAAGGTACATGTACCACAGTTTGTGAACTGCTGACCAAGATTATGGCTCAAGTCCCTGGCGTTGACCTTGAACCCACAGCCTTCTTGATTCAGAAGATAGAGGGGGGGGGGGGGAAGGATTTTTCACTGAGGGGCTGGTGAGCGCCCGACCCGCTCGAGCGTAAAATGCCGCGCGATGATGTCGGGCGAGCGTCCCGGCGTCATTGCGCACGCGCATGATAGTTCAGTCGGCGGGCATGAGCGGGAGTTGGCAGTGCGCCAGCCGACAATTAACAGGCCTATTAAGGCCATTAACAATGTAATTGAATTAAATCGTTCACCGCTCGAACAACCGTATGGTCGGCGGGCAGGTGAAAAGGCCAAGTGGCCTTTGCATTTTTTGTGAAACCTCATCCACGGGCGGGTTGAGGTGTCGATCCGTCTTTAAAACAAAATCTTAAAATTTCGTCCTGATTTCTAACACGTCCCTGCTCATGTGACAGAGACAGGGTCACATGAGGGGACACGCTTTTTAACACCTTAAAATTCTTTATTTTTATATTTTTATATCTTCATCTCCCTGAGGCAGCTCTGAGCCGCAGGGAGCTTTTCCAGCACGCACCCATGCGCATTCACTAAGTACACGCTCGCCCTCCTTCCCTCCCCCCCACCTTCAACCCCACACGGGCAGCGCTGGGCGCTGAAGCACGCGTTTCACACTGGGTGGGCCGATTAAGAAATCACGGTTCGGCTCCGATCGCAGGAGGTGGTCAGCTTCCTGTCTGCTCCTGCCTGCCCCCTGCCAAGCCCGCCCGACGAGGGAATAATCTTCGCCAGGGTGTAACTCACCGAGCTACAGCAATCACACGAAAGATGAAATTTAAGTGCAAATTGATACTTGTTGGTGGAAAGAATGAGGAGAGGCAATATAAACGAAATGGTACAATTTTAAAGTGGATGGACAATCAATCGAAATCTTCGAAGGTGGCAAAACAAATTGATAAGGCTGTTTGAAAAAGAATAGTGGGTTCTTGGCTTTATTAATAGAGGAATAAAGGGCAAAAACAGGGAAGTCCTTTATAAAATGCTAGGCCTAGACTGGAATATTGTGTTCAATTCTGCGGGGCACCACACTTTAGCAGGATGTCACTGCCTTGGTGAGGAGGGTACAGAAGAGAATTACTGGGGCGATACCAGGAATGAGGGACTTCGGTTTTGTGGGGAAGCTGAGGTTCTTAGAACAGAGAAAATTAAGAGGAGAATTTGGTAAAGGCATTCAAAATCAGGAATGGTTTTGACAGAGCAAATAAAGATAATCAGTTTCCAGTAACAGAGGTGTCAGTAACCCGAGGGCTCAGATTTAAGGTGGTTGGCAAAAGAATCAGAGACAACATGAGGAAAGTTTTTTTTTAACACAATGAGTTGCTGAGATCTGGAATGCACAGTTTCAAAGCGGAGTAGAAGCAAGTTCAATAACTCAGACTAGGTCCTGATCACCCATCGCCCTGGGATCACTGACATTGGCCACTGGTCTGTCAATGCCCCCAATTTTAAAATGCTCATCCTTATTTTCAAATCCTTCCATGGCCTCACCCCTCGCTATCTCTGTACTCTCCTCCAGCCCCAGAACCTCTCTGAGATCTCTGCACTCCTCTAATTCTGGCCTCTTGAATATTCCAGATTTTCATTTTCCCATTAATGGTGGCCGTTCCTTCCACAGTCTGGAATTCTCTTTCTAAACCTCTCCGTCTCCCTACCTCTCTTTTTTCCTTTAAGACGCTCCTTATAAACCTACCACTTTTGAGAAAGATTTTGGCTATCTGCTCTAATATCGCCTTATGTGGCTTGGTGTCACATTTTGCTCTATAATACTCCTGTGAAGTGCCTTAGGATCTTTATTAAGGTAAAGATTTTACATAAGTACAATCGATTGCTGTTAAAGCAGCTATACAAATGCAAGTTGATGTTGTACAGTATTAACATTCAACGAGAATTGGATAAATACTTGAACTGAAAAAAAATTTCAGGACTACGGGGAAAGAGCAAGGGAATTATAATTGGACAGCCCTTTCAAAGTGCCAGCACAGGCATGAAGGGCCAAATGGCCTCCTTATGTGCTCTGCGATTCTGTGACTCTAGCACTCAAATCATTCTCTGGGTTGAGAAGTTTTGCCTCAATTCTCGATTAGATTTATTGGGGATTATCTTATATTTATATTCCTTAGTCTTGGATTCCCCAACAAACAGAAACATTTTCTCAAAGTTTACCCTATCAAACCCCTTTATATCCTGAAGATCTCTATGAGGTTACGCCTCAGTCTTCTCTTCTTTAGAGAAAAGAACTTCAGCCTGTTCAGTCTTTCAGAAGAAACTGTAATGAGGTTCTGCAGTTAAGTTTGGCAGCATCTCTGAATCCACAACAGAGCTGTGTTTTCCCCATGGTCCTCTGAATGCTCCCCACCTCCCCAAGTAATTCAGGGTCTTAGTTACCAGTACAATCAGTCTCCAGCAGGTGGCAGTGTAAGCACACAGTTTGCAGCCATGCAGTCCCATTTATTTTTCTGCTTTATGAATGGAAATAATTGATTTGAAGAGCTGCTGACTCCTTGTCAATTATTTATCATGTTTTATAAGTTTTTTTTTATAAAGCTGAAATTCCTTTTGTTTGCTTCCTCTCAAAATTGCACCTTGTAAAATCTCTGGCCAAGCAGGTGAGGTGGAGTTGTGATGTGTTGAAGGTTGCCTCTTCTAATGGACTCTGACAGATGCATGGCAGCAACTAGACCCAGTATAACTCTCCTCTGCTGTTCTGGTTCACCTGGCAACGACACACCTGCCTTTCTGCTTCCCTTTCTTCCCAACAATGCATTGGAGATCATTTCTCAATGAGGGATGGATTAGTACTCAGTGAGTGGAGGTTTAATATTCAATGTGTGCAGGTTTGGTTCACAGAGATTAAAAGGGTCAGTACTCAGTGACTGAAGGATCGATGCTCAATGAGGGAGGATCAGTACTCAGTGACTGAAGGATCGATAGTCAATGAGGGAAGATCAGTACTCAGTGACTGAAGGATCGATACTCAGTGAGGGAGGATCAGTACTCAGTGACTGAAGGATCAATGTTCAGTGAGGGAGGATCAGTATTTATGACTGAAGGATTGATACTCAGTGAGGGAGGTTCAGTACTCAGTGAGGAGGATTGATATCAGTGAGGGAGGATCAGTACTCAGTGACTGAAGGATTGATATCAGTGAGGGAGGATAAGTACTCAGTGACTGAAGGATTGATATCAGTGAGGGAGGATCAGTACTCAGTGAGGAGGATTGATATCAGTGGGGGAGGATCAGTACTCAGTGACTGAAGGATTGATATCAGTGAGGGGGGATAAGTACTCAGTGACTGAAGGATTTATATCAGTGAGGGGGGATCAGTACTCAGTGAGGAGGATTGATCATTGTATCGTAAGGTTTAGAATATTGATAGAAAAGGACAATGTGCAATCCAGAGTAAGAATAATTAACTGGGGGAGAGCCGACTTCAAAGGGTCAAGAACAGAGCTGGGCCAGATAGACTGGATCCAAATGTTGGTGGGAATAACTGTAGGTGAACAATGGGCTACCTTCAAAGAAGAAATGGTTCGGTCACAGTCAAGGTATATTCCCTCAAAGGGAAAGGTAGGGCAAACAAATCCAGATCTCCCTAGATGAAAAATGAAATAAAAATTAAGATAAAGAAAAAGTGCGCTTATGACAGGTGTTAGGTAGAAAATACAATTGAGAACCAAATGAAATACAAAAGGTTCAGAGGAGAGGTGAAAAGCAAATAAGAGAAGCAAAGAGTGATTATGAGAAAAGACTGGCAGCCAACATAACGAGGAATCCCAAAGTCTTCTATCAGCACATAAATAGTAAAGGGGTGGTAAAAGGAGGAGTAGGGCCGATTATGAACCAAAAAGGGGATTTACAATAAGGAGGCAGGGGCCATGGCTGAGGTATTAAATGAATACTTTGCATCTGTCTTTACCAAGGAAGCAGATGCTACCCAGGTCATGGTGACAGGGGAGGAAAGTCTGTCACTAGGAGGGTTCAAATTTGATAAGGAGGAAGTGTTAGATAAACTGTCGGTTACTTAAAGTTGACCAGGCACCAGGAACAGATGAGATGCATCCAAGGATATTGAAGGAAATAAGAGTGGAAATTGCAGGGCCACGGGACATAATCTTTCAGTCTTCCCTAGACTCAGGGGAGGTGCCAGAGGACTGGAGAACTACAAACATTACGCACTTGTTCAAAAAAGGTTGTAAGGATAAGCCCAGCAATTACAGACCAATCAGTTTAACTTCTGTAGTGGGGAAGATTGTAGGAACAATTATTCAATATAGAATTAGTAGTCACATGGAAAAATGTGGGTTGATTAGAAAGAGCCAGCATAGATTTCTAAAGGGAAAATTGTGTTTAACTAACTTTTTGGAGTTTTTTGAAGAGGTAGCAGAGAGCGTTGATGACTGTGATGCTGTTGATGTGGTGTACATGGATTTCCAAAAGGTATCTGATCTAATGCCACACAACAGACTTGTGAGAAAAGTTATAGCTCATGGAATAAAAGGGACAGTAGCAACGTGGAGACAAAATTAGCTGAGGGATAGGAAACAGAAGGAAATGGTCAATGGATATTTTTTGGGCTGGAGGAAGGTTTGTAGTGGAGTTCCCCAGGGGTCAGTATTGGGACCCTTGCTTTTCCTGATACATATTAATGATCTTGGTATGCAGTGGACAATTTCAAAGTTTTCAGATGATATAAAACTTGGAAGCATTGAAAACTGTGAGGAGGACAGTGTAGAGCTTTAAAGGGACATAGACAAGTTGGTGGAGTGGGCAGATAGGTGGCAGATGAAGTTCAATGTGGAGAAGTGTGAGGTGATGCATTTTGGTAGGAAGAACATGGAGAGACTGTATAAAGTAAGCGGTACAATTCTCAAGGGTGTGCAGGAGCAGAGGGACCTGAGTGTATATGTGCATAGATCACTGAAGTTGGCAGGACAGGTGGAGAGAGCAGCTAATGAAGCACAGAGTATCCTGGGCTTTATTAATAGGAGCATAAAGTACAAGAGTAGGGAGGTTGTGCTGAGGGAGGGAGCTTATATAAGACGCTAGTTAGATCTCAGCTGAAGTATTATGTACAGTTCTTGGCACCACACTATAGAAAGGATGTGAAAACATTGGAGAGAGCGCAGAAGAGGTTTATAAGAATGGTTCCAGGGGTGAGAAACTTCAGTTATGAATTTAGATTGGAGAGGTTGGGACTGTTCTCCTTGGAGAGGAGAAGGCTAAGAGGAGATTTGACAGAGATGTTTAAAATCATGAGGGGGCTGGATAGAGTAGATTGGGAGAAACTGTCCCCACTCATAAAAGGATCAAAAATTAGAGGACAAAGATTTAAAGTGATCTGCAAAAGAAGGAAATGGGATGTGAGAAAAAGCTTTTTCACACAGCAAATGGTTTGAGTCTGGAATGCAATGTCTGGAAGTGTGGTGGTGGCAGGTTCAATCGAGGCATTCAAGAGGCCATTAGATGATTATTTGAATAGAAACAATGTGCAGGGGCACGGAGAAAAGGAAGGGCAATGGCACTGGGTCATAATGCTCATTCGGAGAGCCGGTGCAGACACAATAGGCCGAATAGCCAACTCCTGTGCCATAACAATTCTGTGATTCTGTGATACTCAGTGAGGGAGGATCAATACTCAATGACTGAAGGATTGATACTCCGTGAGGGAGGATCAGTACACAGTGACTGAAGGATTGGTATTCAGTGAAGGAGGATTAGTACTCAGTGACTGAAGGATTGATACTCAATGAGCGAGGATCAGTACGCAGGGATGGAAGGATTGATAATTAGTGAGGGGAGATCAATACTCAGCGAGGATGATTGATACTCAGTGAAGGAGGAGCAGTACTCAGTGACTGAAGGACTGATAATCAATGAGGGTGGACCAGTATTCAGTGTCGAGTATTGATACTCAGTGATTGAAGGATCAATGCTCAATGACGGAAGATTAGTACTCAAAGTTTGCCAGGTCATCTGAAGTCTAAACATGTTATGGACACTTGACCCGGAATCTTCACCTGCAACTATAAAGCAAGTACTGTTCTGGCCATTCAGGAGAGGCAGGTTTAATTGTGAATTCCCCACAGGTACTCACCTTGGCTCCAGAGAAATGTCGTGTTGCTTTCTCATTCTGCTCCTTCCAATTCAGTTGATTGAAGTCAATCATTTGTAAAATATTTTTATCCATATGTTTCCTTTTTGTCTGCTTATATGTCATTGCTCTTATCCCCATGGTCTATTGTTAACACTGTACTCTTGCTATATTAAACCAGATTTCTTTGTTTTTGTGTTTCCTTGGGCTGTCAAACCAGCTTCCTTTATTTACCAACTATTCTGAGTGCATCAGGCTACATATCCTTTCTGTTCAATGCACCTGGTCAGCCACACTCTTGCACGGTGAGTTCACTCATGGCTTGTGCAATCCTGTCACACTTGCTGGCCTCAAACTCTGATATCCTCTTCCTAATGTTTCTAGCATTCAGACTGAGGCATTTCAATGATTTTTCATTTCTGATGTATCTTTCAGTCATTGCTACAAAACGACATGCTGTTGAAACTTTTCATCTTGCATTCATCAGAGCAGATTCGCAAGAATACCAATTCTAAAGGGAACAACAATCTATACTGCATGAGAAGAGATTGATGATTGGTTGGCAGGTGGACTCTGATTGGTGGACGTGTTGCCATGGAGAATGCACCAGGGAATAGTTAATTGCCAAGCTTTTGTTTAAATTCAAACCAGGCAGGTTGACTCTGATTGGTCAAGGCATTGCCATTGGGAATGAATTGAGGAATGGCTATCCCCCAAGCTCTTGTTTAATTGTAAAGGTGCAATGCATGGACATGTTCTAGCACGAGTAAGTGAACCAAGCTACAAGCCTGACTGATAATCTTAAATTGTTTGTCAGTGTAATTCTCTATAGCAATGCCCCTACCATTAAGAGGCCTCTTGCCAACCAATCAGCACTCTCTTCTTATGCAGTATAAATTGTTGTTCCCTTTAAGATTTGGTATTCTTACGAACTGTCCTGATGAGTGCAAGATGAAAAGCTTTGACAGCTCTTTTTTCAGCATACTCAAGTTGTGTATTACCAAGTAACTTTTCATTCTGTGTTTGTTTAGTTTGCCTAAGTTCAGTTGGTCTTTTATCTCATTTCTTTATCTCCTCTCTCCCCCCACCTCCTCCCCCATTCCCCGACTGTATTTTGTTTAAATGCACTTGAATAGCTCCCCTAAAGTTGTATATGTTGTGCTAAGGCCCATGATGGTGGAGGGATTTGCCACAGCTGGAATCCGGTAAGAGATAGGGTTAAATGTTTCTGCTGCTGAAAAGAGAGACATGTTGCCAAAGTTTTTTGTCTCATACTCAGGACAAATGCAAGAATGCCAGATTTTAAATGTTTGTCCTGATCATTGCAGGACAAGAAGCTGCGACAACATGAGTCTCTTTTCAGCAACATTACATTTTTATCTTCTCCACAAGCAGCGATCTGGCAGAGTGGATCACGCCTATTATAGCACATCCACCAATTCAATGGAATAAAGTCATGACAGGTTCTATAATGGGCAGGTAATCCACTCCACTAGATTACTGCCCATTGGTGAAGGCATAAATTTACTCCCCAGGCCTTACAGGCCTCTGGCACTTAGTGGTAAGTTTACTTTTGGTTACATGAAAATGACATGCTGGGAGGTACCTCTATTAGTATAGGTTGTAACGCAGTAGTAAAACAGTTTGTACTAACAGCAAGTGGCTCCGATCTTGCACATTGTGCCCTATCTCCTCCTAAATCAATATTCTTTAGTACTTCAATTTAAATATGTAATCTGTTTGGAGATCTATTGCCTTAAAAATAAATGTGCTTGTTTTAATGGATTTTTAATCTGTCTCACTCTTTGTGGTTGTAAATTTCATATCCAACAGGTCCTTGCTCTTGAACCTCTTACAATGGTGATCTTATCACGATGAAATGGGTCTCCTTGACCTGAGATTCCATTCTAACAGATTGAAAATCCCTGCTGACCATCTCATCGTTGTGCTATCTCACTCACTGATGTTTTACCCTGAAATTGTTTTTCTTTATTTATATTTATTTCAGAATTATAGTCCTCACTGGGAATGAAGACCCAACCCTTCCCTCATACCCGCTCCACCATTTGGTGATTTACCAGAAAGAAACACACCCAGGTCTAGTCATTGGAGTGAGATCAAAGCCATGGGATTAACAATGGATTGGGCATTGGAATAACCCAAAATATTTCACCAACACTATTTCCTCCTCACTCCCTCTCTGGGTAGGGTTATCCTGTGGAGACTTGAGAACTTTTTGTTCAGACTACCCTTGCAGGTAAATACATTGGGTGATGAGAAAAGGGGAATATAACTGGTGCTGCCATATCATAGAATTATACAGCACAGAAGGAGGCCATTCAGCCCATCATACTGGTGTTGACTCTTTGAAAGAACTATCCAGCTCTGTCATTTATTTTGCCCTTCAAGTATATATCCAATTCATTTTGAAATTCACTATTAAATCTGCTTCTAGACAGTGGATTCCATATCATCATAACTCACTGTGTGAAAACGTTTCTCCTTATCTTTCCTCTCGTTCTTTTGTCAATTATTTTACATTTGTATTACCTGGTTACTGACCCTCCATTAAGTCTCCCCTGAATCTTCTCTGCTCTAAGGAGAACAATCCCAGCTTCTCAGCTTTGGTATTATTCTGGTAAATCTACTCTGCACCCTCTCCAAGGCCTTGACATCCTTCCTAAAGTGCGATGCCTAGAATTGTGCACAATACTTCAGCTGAGGTCTGACCAATAATTTGTAATGGTTTAGTGCAGCCTCCTTGCTTTTGCACTCCAAGGACAAGATTGCGCACTGGGCTTTCTGTACCCCAGGGTAAATGTTGGGGTGAAGACAGCTGGCTAGCCCTGCTTTAACTTTTCAGTGGTTGGGCCATTAATTATTATGAGGCAAGATTTCTGGCCCCTCTTCAGGAGAAAGTCCCGCCAATCAGAGGCTGGCAGCTCTGCAGTACTGGCAGCACCACTGGGAGTGGTGACCATTGCCAGTATTGCAACTAGGCCAAGGAGAAACCGTTCAGTGATGAATCCGATCCTCCAGCTAATTCTGAGATCTCCCCAGGGCTGGGTTGACAGGCCCTGGTGACGGGGGCCGGGAGTATTGGGGGAGTGGGAGGGGTGCCTGCTGGACAGGGTAGGGGGTGAAGGTAGGGTAGGGAGTGGACGCAGGGAAGGAAAACCATTAGGGCCTCCGATTGGCACCAGCAACCTGGAAAGGATACACCCTCTCTACCTTCACTTGCCAACAGCCCACACGGTCAAACCTACCAGGCTCCACATTGGGCACAGGCCTCTCCTGCCTGTCATTAAATCTGAGCAATGGTGAGATGAGGCCCTTGACAGCTTCAATTGCCCACATTAAGGGCCTCAACTGGGCCAGGTGACCACCCCCCTTAACCCTCCCGCCCACCCTGCTGCTTGTAAAATTGCAGTGGGGTGGGCAGGCTGGTGGTAGGTGATGGCACGATGCCCTATCCACCTGCTCTCGTGCCTGCAGGTGGTGCATACAATCCAGCTCCATGCCTCTATTTATAAAGCCAAGGTTTCTGTGCGTTTTATTTAACAGCCTTCCCAACTTGTCCTCCCATCTTCAAAATTTTGTGCCTGTGAACTTCCACTGGTGTCTCTGTTCCTGCACCCCATTTAAAATTGTATCATTTACTTTATATTAAAGATGGATCTTTAGTGCTCTGGTGAGCAGATACCCAGCAGCAGTGAGCATGGCACCCAAAACACATCATAAATAAAGAAAATTGGATTGTACATATAGCAGCCATTGAATTCCAAAACATGAAAGTCATGTTGAACTTGTGCAAAATATGAGGCCCGTTAGTCAGCATTAACCTGCCCACCTTAAGGGCTTCACAATTAGGCCGTTGGTAGGTCGCCCACTGGACCCCTCGTCCGCATTCATAAAATCGCGGCTGGGTGGGGGCAGGCGAGCTGGTGGCAGGCACCCATTGATAGAAACATAGAAACTAGGAGCAGGAGTAGGCCATTTGGCCCTTCGAGCCTGCTCCGCCATTCATTATGATCATGGCTGATCATCCAACTCAATACCCTGCTCCCGCATTCTCCTCATATCCTTGGATCCCTTTCACCCCAAGAGCTATATCTAACTCCTTCTTGAAAACATGCAATGTTTTGGCCTCAACTACTTTCTGTGGTAACGAATTCCACAGGCTCACCACTCTCTGGGTGAAGAAATTTCTCCTCATCTCAGTCCTAAATGGTCTACCCCGTATCCTCAGACTGTGACCCCTGGTTCTGGACTCCCCCACTATCGGGAACATCCTTCCTGCATCTACCCTGTCTAGTCCTGTTAGAATTTTATAGGTTTCTATGAGATCCCCCCCTCATTCTTCTGAACTCCAGCGAATATAATCCTAACCGACTCAATCTCTCCTCATTTCTCCGCCATCTCAGGAATCAGTCTGGTAAACTTTCGCTGCACTCCCTCTATAGCAAGAACATCCTTCCTCAGATAAGGTGACCAAAACTGCACACAAAGTTCCAGGTGTGGTCTCACCAAGGCCCTGTATAATTGCAGCAAGACATCCCTGTTCCTGTACTCGAATCCTCTCGCTATGAAGGCCAACATACCATTTGCCTTCTTTACCACCTGCTGCACCTGCATGCTTACCTTCAGCTGGAGTATTAGGTTCAGCTGGAGTATTAAATTCAGTTCTGGCCACTCCACTGTTGGAGGGATATTAGATTCATGGCGTGGAATTTACCCTTCATCGGTGGGTGAGGCTAAGGGGCCCGGGAGTAGCCGTGAAACAAACTGCCACCCACGATCGGGCCCCGACCGCGATTTCACACTGGCTGGCCAATTAACAGCTAGCCAGTGTGAAAAGCACGCTGAAACGCTTAGCACTGCCAGATAGGGGCGACAGGAAGGTGAGCATGGAAACCTGCGCATGCGCGGGGTAGTAGGCGCTGACAGCTCCTTGAGAGCTGCTTCAGGGAACTGAAGAGTTGGACACTGACCAATAAGGGTTTTAAAAATGAGAGAAACATGTCCCCACATGTGACTCAGTCACATGAAGAGGGACATGTTAAAAATGATGTTGAAAAATGTTTATTTTTTTTTTATATTACTGCTGGAAACCTCATCCCGCCTGTGGATGAAGTTTCATAAAAAATCCAAAGGCCGATTCGCCGGCCCGCCAACCATAAGGTTGGATGGGCAGCGAAAAATAACGTTTAATTATTTGGTTAAGGGCCTTAATAGGCCTCTTAATTGTTGGCGGGTGCGCTGCCGTCTCTCATGCGTGCCGACCGAAATAACACGTGATTGCGCGATGATGTCAGGACGCTCGCCCATCGTCATCACGCATGACTTTACACCCGATAGGGTCGGGCGTGGGCCTGCCTGTGGGATGTAAAATCCTGCCCATGGGAAGCATTCACAGGACTGAGGAAATAAGAAGTTATAGTTACAAAGAGAAACTTGAAGAATTGAGGCTCTTCATTGGAATGGAGAAGGTTTGGCCGAATCTGGTAGAGATGGTCAACATCTTGAAAGGTCTAAAAGAGTAAATGGTGACACATTGTTCCCACTGACTGGTGAATTGACAAAAAGGGGAAATAGATTGAGGACTTTCATTGAAAGAAGAAAGGAGGATAACAGGAGAGTTGCTAGAATTTGTGCTACTTTACCACATGTAACTATTGAAGCAAAGTAACATTATTCAAAAGAGTCATGGGGGGAGATGGTTGTGATAACGTTACTCCAGGCTAATGCTCTGGAGATATGGATTCAAATCCCATCCTGGCAGCTGGTGGAATTTAAAGTCAACTAATAAAATCTGAATTTGAAAGCTAGTCTCAGTAATGGAGAGCAAATTATCATCGATTGTTGTAAAATTACACCTGTTCAGTAATGCCCTTTGGGGAAGGAAATCTGCCCTCCTTACTTGGTCTGGCCTACATGTGACTCCAGATCCACAGCAATGTGGTTGACTCTTATTTGCCCTCTGAAATAGCCTAATGAGCCATTGAGGGATGGGCAACAAATGCTGGCCTTGCCAGCGATGCCCACATCCCATTAAAGAATAAAAAAAGGCATGTTGATAAGTTGTTTAAAAAAAAGATTGAAAGGTAGTTGACCAAGATTAGAACAAGTTGTTTCACTTATGCAGCTGGTATCAGCTCCATAAATGGCCTTATCTCTGTGGTAGAATTTGTACGATTCAATAACTGTGTGGTGTATTGATAAACATAAGTGGAAACCATTCTGACCATTGTTGGAGTCAATGATGACTCTTTAAAGCAAGCATTCCTTGCTTTGATGATCCCTTGGTAAAGGCACTGTGTGTTTAATACTGAGTGAACCAAACAGGCCTGTTTGTTCTTAATCTGTCTTGAGTTAGGTTATTGGCACCGAGGTGGATGTAAGATGCCGCCATTGGCATCAGTGTTCCTAGGCTTGTGAAGGGAGTGGTAAAGAATTGGCCAGTGTACCTGCTCCTGTGACCCATTGGTAAGATGGGGTCAGATTTGGTTGTGCAGACTCCCAGCACTCAGTGTCCGGAATCTCATATGAAGAATAGCTACCAGGCCACAGGACTGAGGAATTCCCACTGTTCCATGCACCTTTAGTTCTTGGGAGGGTGAGGGGGAACTATGAAAGTCTGCGGTCAGCTCTGTGCCATCCATACACACGACCCATCCCTGCGTTCTCTGTGTGAACATTTGCAGCCTTTTGATGTTTTTCAGTCTAAGCCAGAAGGGTCAGAATCCGAACGCCACTCCAGACAGTCCTGGTGAGAGGAGCTCCAGCTCTAGCGAATTTTGGGTTGACATCCAGTGGAATATCCATCTCCAGTGGATACCCTCATCCCTCTTTGGGTGCTCAGGAAACCCTCTTGCCCTATAGGGCTAACCAATCCTATTTAACCAGCCCTTTTAAGGTAATTGCTCAAAAGAAGCAAGGGCGACATGAGGAAAAACTTTTTCACACAGTGAATGGTTACAATGTATAATGCACTGCCTGAGCGTGTGCTGGAGACAGGTTCAATCCAAGAGGGAATTGGATTATTATCTGAAAAGGAAGAATGTGCAGGGTTATGGGGGAGAAGGCGGGGGAGTGGCACTGGGTGAATTGCTCCTTGGGACAGTCAGCACCGAGACGATGGCCCAGGCAGCCTCCTTCTGTAACCATTCTGTTGGCTGCTCTAAAGATGGTTAGGGCCAGAGAAGGGGAATGGGAGGCTGATATTCAGCCTGTGATTACTTTCACTATTTCAGTCTGTTCTCAAAGGGAGGAGTGCAAAGGTACGAAAACAATAACCATGCTATCCTGTCAGCTTGAGAATCCTACCATTACTTCAAGAGTGTGAAGATACCGAAACAACCTATATTCATATTGAGTAGAACGTGATTGTTCTTCTGTTGCTCCAGCAGCTTTAGCCGGGTGTGCTGAATGTAATTACAGAGGGCAGACGGTGATTATTTTAGAGGGGGTGGAGTGGCGGGGTGGGGGGGAGAGGGTGCAGAGAGATTGTGGTGGGAAAGGGCGGAGGGAGGTGTGCAGCTGAATCAATGAGCAGGATCAAAACAGTAATAATGGCTGCTGCTCAGAGTGGGTGGGGAAAGAAGAATCTTTAAATTATTCTGTGCAAGTTCACCCCATGGCTTCCCCCTTCCCTGACCCCTCCCCTGTCCATCTGCCCCATAGGCATTCCTCCTTGAGAGGCTTCTGCAAAAAACATTAGGTCATAGCATTCCTTAATCCGTGATAAATGTTGGGAAAAATGCCTGTACGTGTGGTGAAAGGACAACCAGTTTGGGTAAAAAGAACTTAATGAGTCAGTGCCAATCCTATTAGTTCCGGCCTGTGTGTCTGCATAGGATTGTAACTGTGTTTTTAAAAGAGCAGTTTGAATGGCAGTGCCTAGGAAGCGGGATGGGAGCTGAGATGCACTCAGCTGTACCATGTAACTCCAATCTATTTATTTGTTTTCTCCCCCACATACTGAAGAAAAAAAAAATTTTTCTTTTTATGCTGATTCCCCTCACTTGCATTTTCCTTCAAGGGGCCTCTCGCTCACTCCATCTCCTGAAAGTAAGAACAGTCTACCTCTGGGACATTTTCCTATTGCTGAGTCAACCTTGAATAAAGGACCAAAGGTCACTCAGGATGACCCTGGGTAGGGAAATAGTGGACAAGATAGGGTAAGTCTAGATGCGACAAGATGGCACTGAGCTTGGATTTTTAGAGGCTTTAACATTGTAGAAAGACGGGATTGCCAGAGACAGGTAACTGATTTTATGGCCTTGAGGTTCTGAATTGGATGATCTTGTGTAGGAGCTGGTGCTTGACTTCAACAGAGTGGAAATGTAAAAAGGATAAAGAGCATGCAGGGGGAGCAAGAGAATCCCGTCAATGAAGCATTGTGATTGGCCAGATCAGAAACAAATAATGCTGGGTAAAACAGCCAGTCCATTTCTCCCACCCCTGTATTTTCTTGGGGCCACAGATGGCCCTTGGTAAAGTCATTCATTGAGTGATGCTGGGGGAGAGCCATAGGAACATAGGAACAAAAGACTCAGGGCTGAATGGCCCATTCCTGATTCTGTGAGTCTGCTCTGCCATTTGAAAAGATCATGGCTGATATGATTGTTGTCTCAACTCCACTTTCCTGTCTGCCCCCTATAACCTTTGACTCCCCTGTCTATCAAAAACCTATCTATTCAGCCTTGAATAAGCTCAATGATCTAGTTTCCATTGCTTTCTGAGGAAGAGAATTCCACAGACAAATGACCCTTTGAGAGAAAGAATTTCTCCCCATCTCCATTTAAAAGGGAGACCTCTTATTTTTAAATGGTGTACCCTAGTTCTGGTCTCCCCCACAAAGAGAAACATCCTCCCAGGATCTACCCTATCAAGTTCCCTCAGGACCTTATATGTTTCATTGAGATCACCTTTCATTCTTCTAAACTCCAATGAGTAAATGCCCAACCTGTTCAACCTTTCTTCATAAACTAAGCCCTTCATCCCAGGAATCAGTCGAGTGAACCTTCTCTGAACTGTTTCTAATATAATTGTATCCTTTCCCAAATAAGGAGACCAAATCTGTACACGATACTCCAGAAGTGGTCTCACCAAGCCCTTGTGCAGCTGCAGTAAAACTACTTTTATTTTGCAATATCCCCTTACAATAAACACCATGTTCCATTTGCCTTCCTAATCACCTGCTGTACATGCATACTAACTTTTCAAGATTCATGTACCAGGACACCCAGATCCCTCGGTACCACTGAGTTCTGCAATCTCTCTCCATTTAGATGGCATACTGCTTTTCTATTCTTCCTGCCAAAGTGGACAAGTTCACATTTTCTCACAACTGCCAATTTTTTTTCCCACTCACTTAACCTATTCCCTTTGTAGACTCTTTACTTCCTCTTTACTACTTCAGTAAGTTTAGCTATAATACATTCAATCCCTTTACTCATCATTGATATAGATGGTAAATAGTTGAAGCCCCAGCACTGATCCCTCTACTAGTCGCAACTTGCCATCCCAAAAATGACCCATTTATCCCTACTGTCCACTTCCAATTAGCTAACCAATCCTTTATCCATGCTAGTATGTTACCCCCAACACCATGAGCTTTTATTCTGTGTAGTAACCTTTGATGTGGCACCTTATCAAATGCCTTCTGGAAATCTAAGTGCACCATATCTACAGGTTCCCCTTTATTGCTTGTTACTTCCTCAAAGAACTCTAATAAATTAGTTAAACACAATTTCTCCTTCATAAAACAGTGTTGACTCTATTTGATTCCATTATGATTTTCTAAATATCCTGCATTATAGCATGGATTCTAGCAATTTTTCTATGCCATATATTAGGCAAACTGGCCGATAGTTTCCCACTTTCTGTCTCCCTCCTTTCTTGAATAAAAGTGTTATATTTGTTATTTTCCAATCTGCTGGGGCTTTCTAGGATCTAAGAAATGTAGAAGATTATAAGCAATACTATCTCTACTATCTCTCCAGCCATTTCTTTTAAGACCCTAGGATGCTGGTCATCAGGTCTTGGGGACTTTTCAGCATTTAAGTCTGACAGTTTTGCCGATACCTTTTCATTGTTGATGGTGATTGTTTTAAGATACACCCTGGCTTTCACCTCTTGATTTTCAAGTATCTTTGGGAAATTTTCTAAGTCTTCTACAGTGAAGACAGGCACAAAATGACTGTTCAACGCTTCCACCATTCCTTACCTTCCATTATTAACCCCCCAGGCTCAATCTCTCGAGGACCAACATGCTTCAGTTACTCTTTTCCTGTTTAAAAACTTGTAGAAACTCTTACTGTTTGTTTTAATATTTCTAGCTAGTTTTCTCTCATACTCTAATTTTTTCCTCTTTATTTTTTAGTCATTCTTTGCTGGTTACTAAAATCTGTCCAATCTTCTGACCTACCAGTGATCTTCGCAGAATTGTACAGTGTTTCTTTCAATTTGATACTATCCCTAAGCTCCTTATGTAGCCACAGATGATGCATCCTTCTCAAAGAGTCTTTCTTCCTCACTGGGGTAAATATTTTCTGAGAGTTATTAAATATCTCCTTAAAAGTCTGCCACTGAATCTCTACTGTCCTACCTTTTAAGCTAGTTGCCCAGTTCATTTTAGCTATCTCTCTCTTCATACCTTTATAGTTACCTTTATTTAGGTTTAAAACACTAATCATTGGGAAGGAGCGAGACCAGCTGGGCTTCAGAAGGCAGTGCAGAGAGTGACAGTTCACTTCAGGAAGGAGCGAGGGCAGTGGGACTGCCACCAGCTATAACCGGGAGCCAGTAACAAAAATTGAGTTGTGATATCACAGGGAAGCAGGTGATTGGCTGGTGAGTACTTCCTATTTATCTTATCTAGGAAATTTCAATTGTGGTAAGTCGAACATTTATTGAAAGAATGAGAACATAAGCACAAACAAGACTCGAGACACTAATTAGAATTTAATCAGAAAATTAATTATTAATTAATTTACCATAAAAACCATAACCATAAAAATAGCAGGGCAGGTGATGTGTTGCAGCTGTGGAATGCAGGCTCTCATGGACTCCAGTGTGATCAAGGCAAACTCATCTGCAGTAAGTGTCTGTGGCTTGAGGAACATCAGCTCAGAGTCATTGAGCTGGAAGCCGAGCTGCAGACACTGTGATGAATCAGGGAGTAGCAAAGTTACCTGGACATTTTGCTACAAGAGGTGGTTACAACCCTTAGGATAGGGTCATCTGACTTGGTCCATGGTCAGGAATGGGAGGGTGTAACTGCTAGAGAGGGTGGTATGGGGACCCAGAAGTTAGAAGTGGAGGAGCCTCGGCCCTTGCAATTGTCCAATGTTTTGTGGCTCTTCCAGCTTGTATCGAAGAGAATGGGGCTGCAAGATGGATGAGCAAACTGACCATGGCACAATGGTACAGAAAGCCTTTCAAGCAGAGTTAATAGGAGTGTAGTGGTGGTAGGAGACAGTATAGTCAGTGGAATAGGCACAGTTCTCTGCAACCGAGAGTAAGAGTCCAGAAGGCTGTGTTGCCTGTCTGGTGTCAGGGTTCATGACATCTGCTCAAGACTGGAGAGGATCTTGCAGTGGGAGGGGACAGATCCAGTTGTCATAGTCCACATAGATACCAACAACAGAGGTAGGACTAGGAAAGAGGTTCTGCTTAGAGAGTATGAGCAGCCAGGGCTAAATTAAAAAGTAGAACCCCAAAGGTAATAATCACTGGATTATTACCTGAACCACAAGCAAATTTGTATAAGGGATATAGGATTTGAGAGATGAATATGTGGCTCAAATATTGATGTGGGAGAAATGGGTTTCAATTCATGAGGCACTGGCACCAATACTAGGGAAAGAGGGAGCTGTACCGTTGGGACAGTCTTCATCTGAACTATGCTGGGACTAGTGTTCTTGCAAGTCATATAACTAGGGGAGTAGAGGAGGCTTTAAACTAAATAGAGGGGAGAGGGATTAAGTGAGGGAAGATGTGATAAATTAAAGGGAGAGGACAGGGCAAGAGAGAAAGGTGTGAATAAGGGAAACAATAATCAGAGCATGGCAGGAAGGGACAGAGCACACAAACTATGTGCCTTAAAACAAATAATACAAACTTAAGACTATGGCAGCAGATAAGGCTAGAGGTTACAAAAATAGTAAAATGACAGAACTAAAAGACAGAATGCACATAGCCTTCATAACAAAATGGATAAATTGTCAGCTCAAATAGAAATAAATATGTATGACCTCAGCCATTACAGAGACATGGCTACAAGGTGACAAAGGCTGGGACCCGGAATATGCAAGGGTACATGCTATTTCAGATGGAGAGGAAATTAGGAAAGGGTGGATGGGTAGCTCTGTGTTAATTAAGGATGACATTAATACAATAGAGATAGGCGACCTTAGTTCTAAAGATCAAGATGTAGAATCAGTTTGGGTAGAGATAAGAAATAACAATGTTAAAGACTTGTGGGAATAATTTATAGGCCCCCTAACAGTAGCCACACAATAGGATGGGGTATTTAGGAAGAAATAATGAGAGCTTGTGAGAAAGGTGCTGCAATAACCATGGGTGATTGGAATCCACATATAGATTGGGAGAATCAGATTGGCAAAGGTAACCTGGAAGATGAGTTCATAGAGTGTTTTCAGAACAATGTTTTAGAGCAGTACATTCTAGAGCCAACCAGAAAGCAGGCTAACCTAGATTTGTTAATGTGCAATGAGACAATATTAATAGTAAAGGAGTGTCTAAGTAGCAGTGATCATAACATTACTGAATTTCCAGTTTGAGGCAAGGAAGAGTGAGTCTAAGACTAGTATCTTAAATTTAAATAAAGACAACTATGAGGGTATGAAGAAAGAGTTGGCTAAAGTGAATTGGGAAATCAGGTTAAGGGATAGGACAGTAGAGATGTATTGGTAGACATTTATGGAGTTATTTAATAACACTCAGCAAAGATACATTCCAGCAAGTAATTAGGAAAGCTAATAGGCTGTTCTTGTTTATTGCAAGAGGAATTGAATGCTAAAGTGGGGAGTTTATGCTTCAGTTATACAGGGCATTGGTGAGATCACATTTGGAGTACTATGTACAAAATTGGTCTCCTTATTTAAGGAAGAATGTAAATGCATTGGAAGCAGTTCAGAGAAGGTTTACTTGACTAATGCCTGGAATGGGTGGCTTGTCTTATGTGGAAAGGTTAGACAGGCTAGGCTTGTATCCGCTGGAGTTTAGAAGAGTAAGAGGTAACTTGATTGAAACATATAAGATACAGAGGGGTCTTGAAAAAGTGGATTTGAAGAGGATGTTTCCTCTTGTGGGGGAATCTAGGAGTAGGGGTCACTGTTTAAAACTAAGGGGTTGCCCATTTAAGACAGAGATGAGGAGAAATTTTTTCTCCAAGGGTTGAGAATCTTTGGAACTCTCTTCCTCAAAAGGCGGTGGAAGCAGAGTCTTTGAATATTTTTAAGGCAGAGGTAGATAGATTCTTGGTAAGCAAGGGGGTGAAAGGTTATTGGGGGTAGGTGGGAATGTGGAGTTTAGGTTACAATCAGATCAGCCATGATCTTATTAAATAGCAGAGCAGGCTCGAGGGGCCAAGTGGCCTACTCCTGCTCCTAATTCATATGTGCGGATGTTCATATGTCCTCAAAGTTTAGTTGCAGGTCAGAAGATTGGAAAGAATATAAGGAGAATTTTTATTCTCTCAGAAGGGTTGTGAGTTTGTGGATTATTCCTCTCCAGAGGGTGTGAAGGCAGTGTCATTGAATATTTTTAAGATTCAATTGCATAGATTCTTGACTAACAAGGGAGTCAAAGGGTACAGGGGGTAGACAGGAAAGTGGAGCTGAGGCCACAATTAGATCAACCAAGATCTTATCAAATGGCAGAGCAAGCTCCTGCTCCTAATTATTATGTTTGTACATGCATATGTCTTAGACCCACACTTTTCCCCTTCAAAGGGAACAGAAATTCTATTGTTTTAATCGCTGTCACCTAGAGGCTCTTTACTATGAGGTTATTGATTATTCCTGTCTCATTGCACATTACCAGGTCTAGAATAGCGTACCCCCTGGTAGGCTATTCTAGAACGTACTGCTGTAAGAAATTATGCTGAATACACTCTTATGAACTCATTTTCCAGGCTACTTTGCCAATCTGATGTGTTCAATATACATGTAGATTAAAGTTACCTGATTATTACAGTACCTTACTTACACACCCCATTTATTTCTTCCTGTATACTCTATTCCACAGTATAGCTACTGTTAGGGTGCCTATAAATTAGTCCCCCAAGTGACCTCTCCTATTTCTTATCTCTACCCAAACTGGTTCTAGATTTTGCTCTTATGAGCTAAGGCCATCTCTCACTACTGTACTGATATCATCCTTAATGTCCAGAGCTATCCAACCACCTTTTCCTAGCTTCCTGTCTTTCTGAAATGTTAAATGCCCTTCAATATTCATGTCCCAGCCTTGGTCACCCTGCAACTATATCTATGTAATGCTATCAGGTCAAAGATATTTATTTCTGTATGTCCTAATAATTCATCCATTTTGTTACAAATACTGCACGCATTCAGATACAGAGCATTTAGCTCTGTCTTCTTACCATTTTTGCAATCTTTGGCCTTAATTTGCTGGTGTACTCTTAATTTGTAGGCTCTGTCCCTTCCTGTCACACTCTGGTTATCATTGCCCAAATCACTACCCTGCTCTATTAACTTGCTGATTTCCTTTAATTTACCACATCTTCCCTCAAATGATTCCATGGGGAAGCCATGGCCCATGGGGCTACATTCCCCCTATTTGCACTTTCAATTCCTAACCATTCAGCTCCTTGTGTGTTGTCCAAACATTTCCTAACTCCTAGACTTAATTATGTGCATGGAATGTTCGAGTGTGGTATAGGTTAACATGACCAATTGCTTCTCATCTCTGAACCTCTCCATTGATGAGTTATCCTCATTTCTCCTGCTGACTGGATGGGATACCCCACTCGCTCAGAGTGCTTGCCCACCAGCATAGCACTGCCATGCCGGCCACATTACTATTTACATTATTGTGAAGCCACTCTCCGCTCATGGTGGTAAAAAGGAGAACACGATTTCCAGCCAGCAATGTTGATCTCCATGTGGATAGTTGCTGGGAAACCAGGACCCGTGTTCCATCAGTGCAGAGTGCCATCCTCCAGCCAGTCCAAAATGCTCGCAAATTAAATGTAGGCCAGCTGAATTTTGCCATTGAAGTAAATGGTAGTTTTTTTCATTCATTCACAGGATGTGGGCTTCGCTGGCTGGGCCAGCATTTATTGCCCATCGCTAGTTGTCCTTGAGAAGGTGATGGTGAGCTGCTTTCTTGAGTCCATGTGGTGTAGGTGCACCCACAGTGCTGTTAGGAAGGGAGTTTCAGGAATTTGAACTAGCGACAGTGAAGGAACGGCGAAATATTTCCAAGACAGGATGGTGAGTGACTTGGAGGGGAAATTCCAGGTGGCGGTGTTCCCATCTGTCTGCTGCCCTTATCCTTCTAGGTGGTAGTGGTCGTGGGTTTGGAAGGTGCCGTCGAAGGAGCCTTGGTGAGTTCCTGCAGTGCATCTTGTAGATGTAACACACTGCTGCTACTGTGTGTCTGTGGCGGAGGGAGTGAATGTTTGTGGATGTGCTGCCAATCAAGTGGGCTGCTTTGTCCTGGATAGTGTCAAGCTTCTTGAGTGTTGTCGGAGCTGCATTCATCTAGGCAAGTGGCGAGTATTCCATCACATTCCTGACTTGTGCCTTGTAGATGGTGGACAAGCTTTGGGAGACAAGAGCTGAGTTACTCGTCGCAGGATTCCTAGCCTCTGACCTGCCCTTGTAGCCATAGTATTTATATGGCTAGTCCAGTTCAGTTTCTGGTCAAAGGTAACCCCCCAGGATATTCATAGTGAGGGATTCAATGATGGTAATTCCATTGAATGTCAAGGGGCGATGGTTGGATTATCTCTTGTTGGAGATGGTCATCGCCTGAACATTTGTGTGGCATGAATGTTACTTGCCACTTGCCAGCCCAAGCCTGGATATTGCCCAGGTCTTGCTGCATTTGGGCATGGACTGCTTCAATATCTGAGGAGTTGCGAATGGTGCTGAACATTGTGCAATCATCAGCGAACATCCCCACTTCTGACCTTATGATGGAAGGAAGGTCATTGATGAAGTAGCTGAAGATGGTTGGGTCAAGGACACTATCCTGAGGAACTCCCGCAGTGATGTCCTGAAGTTGAGATGACTGACCTCCAACAACCACAATCATCTTCCTTTCTGCTAGGCATGACTCTAACCAGCGGAGAGTTTTCCCCCTGATTCCCATTGACTCCAGTTTTGCTAGGGCTCCTTGATACCACGCTCTGTCAAATGCGGCCTTGATGTCAAGGGTAGTCACTCCTACCTCACCTTGAGAGGTCAACTCTTCTGTCCATGTTTGAACCAAGGCTGTATTGAGGTCAGGAGCTGAGTTGCCCTGGCGGAACCCAAACTGGGTGTCAGTGAGCAGGTTATTGCTAAACAAGTGTAGCTTGATAGCACTGTTGATTACCCCTTCCATTACTTTACTGATGATCGAGAGTAAACTGATGGGGTGGTGATTGGCTGGGTTGGATTTGTCCTGCTTTTTGTGTACAGGACAAACCTGGGCAATTTTCCGCATAGCCGGGTAGATGCCAGTGTTTTAGCTGTACTGGAACAGCCTGGCTAGGGGCATGGCAAGTTCTGGAGCACAAGTCTGCAGGACTATTGCTGGAATATTGTCAGGGCCCATAGCCTTTGCAGTATCCATTGCCTTCAGCTGTTTCTTGATATCACGTGGAGTGAATCAAATCGGCTGAAGACTGGTACCTGTGATGCTGGGGACCTCCGGAGGACGCCGAGATGGATCATCCACTCGGCACTTCTGGCTGAAGATTGTAGCAAATGCTTCAGCCTTATCTTTTGCACTAATGTGCTGGGCTCCCCCATCATTGAGGATGGGGATATTTGTGGAGCCTCCTCCTCTATTGAGTTGTTTAATTGTTCACCACCATTCGTGACTGGATGTGGCAGGACTACAGAGCTTAGATCTGATCCATTGGTTGTGGGATCGCTTAGCTCTATCACTTGCTGCTTATCCTGTTTGGCCCGCAAGTATCCTCTGTTATAGCATCACCAGGTTGACACCTTATTTTTAGATATGCCTGGTGCTCCTCCTGGCATGCCCTCCTGCACTCTTCATTGAACCAGGGTTGATCCCCTGGCTTGATGGTAATGGTAGAGTGGGGGATATGCTGGGCCATGAGGTTACAGATTCTGTTCGAGTAAAATTCTGCTGCTGCTGATGGCCCACAAAGCGTCATGGATAACCAGTTTTGAGTTGCTAGATCTGTTTGAAATCTATCCCCTTTAGAACGGCGGTAGTGCCACTCAACACGATTGAGGGTATCCTCAAGGTGAAGGCGGGACTTCGTCCCACAAGGGCCATGCGGTGATCTCTCCTACTGATACTGTCATGGACAGATGCTTCTCTGGCAGGCAGGTTGGTGAGGATGAGGTCAAGTATGTTTTCCCTCTTGTTGGTTCCCTGGCCACCTGCCGCAGACCCAGTCTAGCAACCATGTCCTTTAAGCCTCGGCCAGCTCAGTCAGTAGTGGTGCTACCGAGCCACTCTTGCTGATGGACATTGAAGTCCCTCATCCAGAGTACATTATGCGCCCTTGGCACCCTCAGTGCTTCCTCCAAGTGGTGTTCAACATGGAGGAGCACTGATTCATCAGCTGAGGGAGGGCAGTATCTGGTAATCAGCAGGAGGTTTCCTTGCCCATGTTTGACCTGGTGCCACGAGAATTCATGGGGTCCGGAGTTGATATTGAGGACTCCCAGGGCAACTCCCTCCCGACTGTATACCACTGTGACACCATCTCTGCGGTGATGGTGGAGTCTGGGGCATTGTCTGTAAGATATGATTCCGTGATGATGACTATGTCAGGCTGTTGCTTGACTAGTCTGTGAGACAGCTCTCCTAATTTTTGCACTAGCACACCCCAGATGTTAGTAAGGAAGACTTTGCAGGGTCGACAGGGCTGAGTTTGTCATTACCTTTTCCAGTGCCTAGCTTAATGCTGGGTGGTCCGTTCGGTTTCATTCCTTTCTTGTGACTTTGTAGTGCTTGATTTAACTGAGGCCATTTAAGAGTCAACCACATTGCTGTGGGTCTAGAATCACATGTGGGCCGAACCAGGTAAGGACAGTAGATTTCTTTCCCTAATGGACATTAATGAACCAGATGGGTTTTTACAACAATTGTTACATGGACTTTTAATTCCAGATTTTTATTGAATTCAAATTCTACCATCTGCCTTGTGGGATTCAATCCCGGGTCCCCAGGGCATTGTCCAGCGACAACACTACTATGCTATTGCCTCCCCCTAGTTAAATGATGATTAGCTGAGGCACAATTATCTCACCAAAAATGTGCTGTATACTCAGCTCATCCATATAATCAGGCAAAGGTCAATCATGGTCTGGCAAGTTTGTTCTTGAAGGAAGACTGAAGCATTTCTAATTCTGGACTTTAACTTTGGATTTTGAGAACTGAATTTGTGAGAGTTACTTCCGTTTGCTGCACTCTTGTTTGTGTCATTTATTGGCTAGATGTTGATGAGAAAGAGGTGATTACCATTATTTAAGCAAACCTAGAGGCATTAAAGACCTCTCACTCTTTTCCACCAGCCAGGGTTGCACTGCCTGACTTCAACACCTTGTCCTCCTCCTGACTGAGGGAAACCCCTAGCAAAATACCCATGACCAAGCTCTCCTCCTACAAGTTCTCCAATAAGGTATAGGAGCACAGCATGCACTCATGTTGACAGGGTGTTGGTGAGGTCTTGACAAAGTGTCCCAGAAAATTTCCTGAAGTGTATTAAATGTCTTCTTCATACGCAATAAGTTAATCTCTCTCCAGTGGAAGTGAAATGTGAAAGCCCAGCCCATGGCTTTAAATATCACTCGAAATCCTCGCCAACAACTTCTTTATTTCCGTTTAGCTGATCGCTGTTAGGAGAAGTTGCTAATTGAAGGGTAGCCAAACCAATGTGTAGCCCCTTTGATGAGCATTGAGAGGCCAATTTAATTGGTTGTCAGAGCTTTAATCATCCTCACAGCAGCAATTCTGAGCATGCGGTTAAACTCCTTCATCAAGATAACATCTTGTGCTACACACAGGGTAACCAGATATTACAGCTCAAGTGCCTAGGCCAACTCAGAGATGCCTCAGCAGCTAAACTGCCTGAGAAAACTAATCTTCATAATTTCCTCAATCCTGCATTCCAGTTGAACATGGGCCAGAGATTTGGCATTAGAATGTATTGTCCTGTCTCCAAATCATGTTCCCTTGAAGTGTGGCTCCTTATTGGGAAAATTTACTTTGGGAATTTTGTGCTTGGCAATTCTAGGCACTGCAACACTTCCAGTTTTTTGTACTCATTCCAAAATTGTGTTTATCCCTCAACCATCATCACAAAAACGGATTAGTTTATCACATTGCTTTGGGCAAATTGGCCCCTCTGCTTCCTTCATTACAATAATGACTACATTTCGTAAAGTGCTTCATTGGAAAGTGCTTTGGGACGTTCTGAAGTCACGAAGAGTGATCTATGAATGCAAATCTGTTTTCAGTCATTTCCAACTCAGCTATGTCACAAATTGAATGTAAAGTTTATTCTGTATTGCTCCGTTAAGGGCTCTTGGACAAAATACAGCATAGATGTTAAAGATAAAGCTTCTTCTAATCTTCTCCAAGAATGTGCTTCAAACTCAGTCTCCATGTGCCCTCCACCCATCTCTCCTGCCACTGCATCAATGTGACAACCCCATTTCCTTCACCAACCATTGGTAACTGTTGTAGAATGTTGGTTACAGTTCGGTAGGTCTGAAGAAGTCTTCTTGATCAAATGTAGGTTAACTGTAAGTCTTCATTGACTCTTAGGATTATTTACAAGCTAGGAGCTGTCTCCATCTTGCTGGTGTACATGGCTCTGTCTAACACTTGACTGACACTGGGTGCATGTCACATGCTCTCTTACATCACTGCGTGGGTGGTACTGTACCCAGTCCCACTTTAACCTTATATGTGCCAGACTCTTATACTACAGTAACATAACAAATAACCAACAATAATAGACCATTTGGTTTAACAAGAATAAAAACAGAAAATGCTGGACATACTCAACATTCTACTATTTTCTGCTTTTATTTCAGGTTTCCAGTACCACAGTTTTTTATATTTGTTTAATTCATTGCCCCTTCCCTTCCAGGAATTCCCACCTTGAAGAAATTCTGCGTTTCTGACAACAGGATTTCCGTTGTCTCTTTTACCTGGTTCACCTTCATTGTTTTCCATTTCTCTTCACGTGTTTGAATGGGTATCCACTAAAACTCACTTCTGCAGCCACATCTCCTCCAGCTCTGGCTTATTCCATGTGCATTCCAACTGAAAATCCACCCTTCATGTTTCAGATCCATCCAATTGAGAAGCTGCGTCCAGGAACCCCATCCAATTAGGAACAGCAGGCAGACCAGGGAAGCAGGGCTCATAGCGCTGTCCAGACAGTAGCCCCACGGGGAGAGGTGGGCACTGCTTAGGCAGGCAGGAGACTGCAAGTACACCTCAAAATGGAGGCACTGTCTGCCGCTTTGTAAAAAGTTAAAAATTCCTCATGGGCACAGCTGTCAGGGCTTAATTGTGAAGGGGGTAACAACTCCACAGGATGGTTTGTGGCTGTGGCTGTGGGCTTCGCATCCCAGCTGATCCATGCTGGAGAAAGGAGAGGCGATCCCCCCTTCCCCACCACCCTCCCAACCGCTGGGTGACTGCCTCCAGTTCAATTCCAGGCTCCAGCCTCAGTGGGTGGCCTAGTGATCTTTGGGAAGATCCTGGCACTGACAGCATATCTCCTCCAAGTGATCTAATAATGGGCCTAATTGGCATCATGCTGTTGCCGGGCGGGTGGCCTCTGGCAGGCTCACCCCCACCTCTGGCAAGATTGCTCAGGGGTGGAAACATATTGAGCAGTCGACCAGACGTGTTATATTCCATCTTTGCACCCAGACCCACCTCCTAACCCGCCTCGACAGGAAAATTCAATCGAACATTTCTTGTTTTTTTTAGGGATAAGTGGATGGAATTGCAAATTCCATGGCTCCCCAAAACACTTGTTAAAAACCCATGCGATTAAAAATAGAATTTGATTTACTCAGCCTGGTGAACCAGTGAACCCGTTGGCGCTGGGAGACCAGCAGACAAATGATCTGAGACGGTTTTACTGAAAAGTGGACCTCAGGCCTCATCTCCATTATACCACCAAATAGTCAGTATCAATTGGCCTTAGATGTGCTGTTAGCGTGAATCAGCCAGGCCAGACACTGAGCTGGCCTGCAGATTGGCCCTGGTAGGTTGTGAAATTAATCTCTTGGAGGGGTGGGAGTGGTAAGCCTAGGCCATCATTGAGCCACAGTATTGATATGGAGCCAACAGGAGCACATTAAGACAAGTGGACTTACCATTGTGCCCTCAGCCTCCTATGGTCCCTTTGAGTACCCCTGGTTAGGTTACAGTAGACCCATAAATCTCAGCAGAGCATGTGAGTCACGTTTCTGTCAAATTTGGCAGCAGGGTCTGAAAACAGACATTAGGCCCTAATTAGCAAATTCGAGTGGGTGCCCTGGACACTCAACAGTGGCATCTTCCAAATTGACATCTGGCACAGTTCAGTGGTGCATTGGGCACAGGGTACTGTTAGAATCATATCTCTCAAGACTGAATTTTGCTTTTACAAAATGGAAGGACATGGCATGATCTGGACATTTGGATGCCAACCTGGGATTATTTTTTTAAAGAAGGTCATAAGTACACCTGGGAACTGGCAGCAAGCAAGCCTCTGCCAAGAAACCACCTGACCTTTATGGTACTTGAGGAAGATCTGTTTTATTTTAACTGCAATCACTTTATCACTTTAATTGATGGGGAAAAAAAAACTGAAAAGGAAGGTTGCTGGAAATCACATGGGTAAGGGGAAAAAAACTTAAGTTTTGAACCTGCTGGTATTGAAGGCAGTCTTGTTGGGGAACAAGCTGAGAAAGGAAGGCTACCCTAACTGGCTCCCTCTCTCCATCTTGCCTAAAATTGTGTGTGGCTATCAACCTGTAGCCTGAGAACCCTTATCTGAGTGTAACTGGTCTGCATTTGGACCTGCAGAGTTAAGACCAGTGGTGAGAACTTCCAGACATCCACCGGGTCTTCACACAAGGGAACTCCAAGTTGACAGCGTCGAGACCCTGTGGACTTTATTCTTTATTTTATAATACCTATCCTCCAAAGCCCTTCTCTGCAAAGAGACTTAGAGTCGTAGGCCAGAATTTTCCCGTCGGCGATTTGGGGGCAGGACCTGCTCGCCGACGGGAAAATGACGTGGGATGATGTTGGGAGGAACACCCGATGTCATCCCAGTCCATTTAAATTTTTAGGAAGGCGGGCAGACAGTGAAATCAGCTGTCCACCCGCCAACCTGTCAACGGCCAATTGAGGCCATTGACAGGATAATTAAGATAATTAAAGACCTGCCCGTCCAACCTTAAGGCTGGTGGGCAGGCCAGGAGCCCCAGCGGGCTTCTGATAAAACATGAAACCTCAATCACTGGCGGGATGAGGTTTCATGTCCATTTTTAAAAACTTTAATAAAGTTTCTGTGCTTCTTATTAACATGTCCCATCTTGTATGACATTGTCACATGAGGGGGACATGTTAATAATTTTTTTATTTTTCTATTTTTAAAATTTTTTAGACTGTCAGTGATTTCCCTGAGACAGCACTTAGTCTCAGGGAGAAGTGCGCACTTTGACAGCTGGGGAATCCCCTCCCCCTCCGCCCCCCCCCCCACTCCCTCCCACCCCGCAAAGGAAGCGCATAGTACTTCCCATTGGGCAGCCCACTCAAAATGGCGGCAGGCCCCATTTCAGTGGCGGGGGTCGGCTGCCCACCCGCCGCCGAGCCAGTGGGGCCCGCCCGCCCACCAAGGGCAAAATTCTGCCCATAGAGTCATACAGCACAGAAACAGGCCCTTCGGCCCATCATGTCCGTGCTGGCCATCAAGCACCTATCTATTCTAATCCCATTTTCCAGCACTTGGCCCGTAGCCCTGTATGCTATGGCGTTCCAAATGCTCATCTAAATACTTCTGAAATTTTTTGTGAGGGTTCCTACCTCTACTACCCCCTCAGGCAATGTGTTCCAGATTCTAACAACCCTCTGGGTGAAAGATTTTTTCCTCAAATCGCTTTTAAACCTTCCGCCCCTTACCTTAAATCTATGCCCCCTGGTTACTGACACATGGGGAAATGTTTCTTCCTATCTACCCTATCTATGCCCCTCATAATTTTGTAAACCTCTATCAGGTCCCCCCTCAGCCTTCTCTGCTCTAAGAAAAACAACCCTAGCCTATCCAGTCTCTCTTCATAGCTGAAACACTCCAGCCCAGACAACATTCTGGTGAATCTCCTCTGCACCCTCTCCAGTGCAATCACATCCTTCCTATAGTTAGCAACCAGAACTGCACACAGTACTCCAGCTGTGGCTGGAGTAACATTTTATACAGCTCCAACATAACCTCCCTATTCTTATATTCTATGCCTTGGCTAATAAAGACAAGTATCCCATTTGCCTTCTTAAACATTTTATCTGCCTTCAGAGATCTATGGACATGTACACCAAGGTCCTTCTGATCCTCTGTAAGGTCCTACCATTCATTGTGTATTCCCTTGCCATGTTAGTCCTCCCAAAACACATCACCTCACGCTTCTCAGGATTAAATTCCATCTGCCAATGCTCTGCCCATCTTACCAGCCCATCTATATCATCCTATAATCTAAGGCTTTCCTCCACACTATTTATGACACCACCAATTTTCATGTCATCTACGAACTCACTGATCATACATTCTACATTCACATCTAAATCATTAATGTACACTACAAATAACCAAGGGTCCCAGCACCGATCACTGCGGTACACCACTTGTCACAGGCTTCCAATCGCAAAAACAACCTTTGACCATCACCCTCTGCCTCCTGCCACTAAGCCAATTTTGGATCCAATTTGCCAAATTGCCCTGGATCCCATGTGCTCTTATCTTCTTGACCATTTTCCCATGCAGGACCGTGTCAAAAGCCTTGCTGAAGTCCATGTAGATTACATCAACTGCACTACCCTCATCTACATAATTAGTCACCTCCTTGAAAAATTCAATCAAATTTGTTAGACGTAATCTCCCCCTGACAAAGCTATGCTGACTATCCCTGATTAATCCCTGCCTCTCCAAGGGGAGATTAACCCTGTCCCTCAGAATTCTTTCCAATAGTTTCCCTACCACTGATGTTAAACTCACTGGCCTGTAGTTACCTGGTTTATCCCTGCTACCCTTTTTGAATAATGGCACCACATTCCAGTCCTCTGGCATCTCTCTTGTGGCCAGAGAGGATTGGAAAATTAGTGTCAGAGCCCCTGCAATCTCCTCCCTTGTCTCACATAACAGCCTGGGATACAGCTCATCTGGGCCTGGGGATTTATCCACTTTTACGCCCGCTGTTCAAGTATATCACAGTCCCCTGCGTTTTTTTGAAACAAGCCTGGTCAGAGTCTCTTTCCTTCTGGGTACTAGAAGTATAGCTACACAATTGGCCATTTCGGTGACAAAATTAAATATTTAAATTAATGGGACGGCCTGCGGAGTAGTGGGGCTTGATAATTCACGCACTCCTCCCACCCCGGCCGTAACATTGCCACCCTTGAAAATTCATTCCCCCGACACTGATTCAACACCCAGAAATCTGCCAGGATGTGGGGCAATTCTTCCCCCAATTGTTTTTTTCACCAAATTGGTTGACCAGGATCGAGTGGCAGGAACTTTGAACTAATCAGCTCTGAAGGGGAACTTGGGCTGTGTGAGGAGGGGCTGGGGCCAGGTCATGAATCCAATAGTTTAATGAACCCTTTGATCTGTTTAACTGTGGAAAAATGTGTTAAAGTTCCACCTTCTAGAACCACCATGGAAACAAATCAAGACCTCTTACAAGGGCCAGATGGCAAGCTATCTGCTGATAAGACACGTAGGTAGAAATATTCCTCTGGTCATATATTCCTGTGAAATTAAATATCTGTTTTTTTTAATAAGACAAAACATTTCTATGGTCTTATAAAAAATAACAAAGGGAATGTTCCTGCAGCATTTACACTTTCAGTCGCACACATTGATCAAAGGAAGTCTTCTGTCATATGAATATTCAGGTTTGGAGATCACAAAATAATTAAAATACTGCAGGAGTGAAGTTCTGATCATGCTGTTTTAAATGTAAATTAACAGGCTTGCTCTGCATTCCTGAGTGTGCCCCTTTTCAGAATTTGAGTGAATTCCTGTAAAAATATACAAAAATAATCCAGTACAGACTTGCACAGTTTTCACTGATTAGAACTTATACCCTCAGGGATGATATACAGTACATAGGCCCCGCAAGTGAAAAAACAAGTGTGAATAATAGAAATCTGATCTAAAAACGGAAAGTATTAGTGTTTTGCCCAGTGAAGGCATGTCCTACCAACTACTTTAAAACATAGACTATAATCGGTTTGGAAACTTCTGGAATTAACTTTCTCTTTCGAAAAATGGACATTAACAGGTGGCTAAGGTGACTGCTGAAGGTCAGGTGACTTTGGCAATTTCTACCTCAAGTCTCTGGAAAGTTCCTGATAGAATAACCATGGGTTGGGGCCTCCACCTTGAATGGACATACCAAGACGAAACCCATTGGTGGGATTTACACCTGCTATTCGTTGTGGTTTACCCAAAACCCAATATCTATAGACTCCTAGGCCAACTGTCTCTGAGCTAAATATTTCATAGAGGAGAGCTTCAGAAATCAGTTAATCACAAGTAGGTGTGAATGGACATCATCCATCTCCGATTGTTAGCAATGACTTTGGATTTCCAACCATTCAGCGTAGACACTAACTGTTGATCATATCACTGAAACTGACTTCAGACCACAAAATTGTTTATCCCAAGAAGCAGAGAGAAACTGGTCAGTCTACACAGAACAGCAGGTGCAGGACAACAGCAGCAGAAAAAGGCAGTAGACTCTTGCCTTTTTAAACCTGGAGACTGCTACATCTTAAAAGTCTCCCAGCCTGGTTCCTATTCCAAGTCCACCTGTACAGAAATTTGACCTCCTCATAAGAAAACCAAAAGTAACCAGCTTCAAGACCTACTGGAAAAGTATGGCTCTTTGAGGGAATACTGCAAAAACTCTAACACGCGACTCTGGCTATTTGCATCTACCTGCTCAGGAGTGAAAACAGCTTCTTCATTGGACCCGCAGTGACTACTTTTTCATAAGATGAGTGCTGAGTGATTGACGTATTCAGGGTGAGTCTGAGAATAAATAATCCTCTTTGTTTAAACCCACAAAAGCTTGTTGCTGGTTATTCTAAGGGGTTGAGGAACATACACATCTTCCTTTCCAAAAACACACTGAGTACAGACAGTAAGGGAAAGGAATTGAGGACGTAGTTCTTTTTCATCCCTGCCCTTAACAATTAGTGAAAAATAAGTTAATACATTATGATGTAACTCTTATCATGATCCCACTACTTTCTTCATTCTTTTAGGATGTTCCTCAAAACCCCCCTTTTTGATCCAGCTTTTCATCACTCATTTTAATAGCTTCTTCCTTGGCTTGATGTCAGCTTTGTTTGATTATGCACTTAAGAAGTACCTAGGGATGTTTACCATTAGTTTTACATTGTTATGTCCCTAGTTTTGGATCAGATGGAACAGAATAAGACCCAATTTGAATACCAACAAGTGCTTGGGATGCCCATTTTTTCCCCACTTATCTTTGTGCCTCATTGCGGGGGGTGGGGGGGAGGAGGGGGGACATTTCAATCCCCCCAAAACAGGTAGGTTTGGGTGAAGTTGGTTGGAAATTTTAAACTCCAACCCAAACTGCATCAAACCTGTCCACTTCTGGTTTTAACGGAGGCAAGATACTCGGAGGGTGACTAAACTGCTCAAGGAAACTCGTTACTCATTTAGATACTTTATTGAGGCAGTGTGCCTCATATTTTATTTCTCTGATCCAATTTTAATGCAGGTTGGTCGGCTTTCCGAGCCTCAGGAACCGGGCAGCTGGGGATGAATGAAGTAAATGTTTTTCCAACACTGCTTGTGGGCCGGGAGGAGCAGGAGAGCTTTCCCTGGCCTACAAAGCAGAGCTGTAAACCTCCCCCACTGATGACCCATTGATCTTCCGATGTCCTCCGCAGGCCCTCCACGATCATCTGCCCTCCATACTTGATCTCTCTCAGCTTCCCATCAACTTCCAAAAATCTTTATGGGCTCCCTATTGATATGCCTTCCCCTTCCCAACCCTGATCTCTCCTCTCGCCTCTATGCTTCCTGGCTGTGCCTGGTGCTGAAGGCCTACCTGCTCGATAGCCAGTCAGCCTCTCAATCTGGCCAGCTGCAGCCAGGAAATGGATTTCAAAAATAGTAATCTTAATATAAGAAAAAGGAGCAAAACCTATACAGCTCCTCGAGCCTGCTCCACCATTCAATAAGATAATTGCTGGTCTGATCTTGACCTCAACTCCCTTCTCTCGCCTGTTCCCCGTGACCCCTGACTCCCCCATGGTTCAAAAACCTGTCTACCTCAACCTTCAATATATTCAATGACCCAGCCTCCTCAGTTCTCTGGGGGAGAGAATTCCAAAGATTCACGACCCTCTGACAGAGGAAATCATTTCCACTTTAACTTGGTGTCCCAATTAGGTTCAGTAGGACACGAGGGAAGCCCATTCTTTGCTGAACGTGACAATTACTCATTGCTGCTTGCTCATCTTCTGCTTTTTATCAAGGTTTTCAACTCATTTCATCTGTAGCCAAATAATCTGAGCAAATCCTTGAAGGTTTAGTTCACAAGACCCAGGCATAGGGACTGGGGATGTTGTCTTAGTGCAATCTAAGTGCAGCTTAATAGTGGTTATACGGCTTTTTCGTTAGGTGCGACAAATTGAACTTCATACGATGTGAAGGATGTCTACGCACACAAATCAATTAAAACTTGCACAAAAGGTTAGAATGATCAGTCCCATACAAAATAAAGGCAAAAAACTCACCATAACAACACACTAGCACAACACAGCACCACGGCTAAAACTCCACTCCACAAAAAGAGCTTTCACGGAAGGACAATGGGCCTAACCATCGACTCAATTTCATTTTGCATGGGTCTCAATTATCTTGACGAGCAAGAGGGACAATGGCTCATTAATCGAAGCGGATCGGGTTTACAAAATGAATGGCCTGTTCACGTTACAGAGGTTTTTAACCAGCATCCTGGGGTACAACAGAAGATTTTGGTCCTTGATGCAGCAAGATTCTATCCAACGTTAACAAGAGGACTCAGCAGGAGAATTCCAGTGACCCTCATTGGGAGGTAAAGAGCTTAGACTCCCTTTTCCCCTCATCTCCCCCCACTGCCACCACCCCCCATCCCTAGTAAAAAGTTTTACTGTGTAGCACATTGAATGGGAATGTGGGAGATTTCAAAGTGGGGGAGGGGGGAGCCATGGTTAAAAAAAAATAACGTGAGGATCATTAGTGAGCTGAATGTTGCCATGGTGATGTGGTGCTTACATTCTCAGTGCTTTTCCTGGCAATTCACTGACATCTAAATTTGTCATTGTTTTTTCCCAGTTTCAACGAAAATCCCCAGAGTTCTTGATGCTTTTTTCTGCCTCGACTGTGAATGCACTGAAAGAGTGTGATGTTCATTCCCGTGGGTTAGTCAGGTTGGTTAGGGTTAGAGGGCACACATAATAGGATGTGGGTTGGGGAACCAATGCAAATAAACCATTGAGTCCTGTACTTCTTCATGTCTCTGTGGTTATGTACATCATCCAGTATTGTGCTAAGCCAAATAGACCAACCAGAAACCAAACTCACACCGTGAGCTGTGCTGAATTAAATAATCCTATCTGGCCGGCGGTGGGGGCACAGGAAGACTGAGTGCCAACCAAGTTATAAGGGAAAATTCGGCCTTTTTGTGATCAGAGATCAGATGAGACCTACTTCAATAAAAATGTGTTTCGATGCTGGATAGAAACCCGAATTGTGATCAGCTGTGATACTCCCTCTGGTCGAATATCTTGTTGAATTCAACAAGATTAGAAGCTGTGGTTAACGTAAGAGTGGTTGGAAAATCCAGACCACAAAGTCTAAACTTGTCACCCGTGGCTAAGTGCTGTTGCATCTGAATCAAAAGTTCGTTGATCCAGGCTGACATTCCAGTGCAGTACTATCAGAACGCAGCATTGGCGGAGGTGCAATCTTTCATGTAAGATATTAACCCAAGGCCCTGCCTTTCCTCTCAGGTGAATATAAAAGATCCTATCACAATATTTCAAAGTAAAGCAAGGGAGTTTTCCATGGTGCCCTGGCCAATATTTATCCCTTACATCAATAACTGATTATCTGGTCATTATTACATTGTTGTTTGTGGGACCTTGCTGTGCACAAATTGGCTGCTGCATTTCCCACATTACAATAGTGACTACACTTTATAAAAGTACCTCATTGTAAAGTGCATTGAGATGTCCTGAGGTTGTGAAAGGCACCATATAATTGCAAGTCTTTTTTTATGTGTGAGGAATAGTCACTGGGTGAGATGTTGGGGGATACCAGGATGCAGAGAGCTGTATGAGCAGGTGAGTCATCGATTTTAGCGGGAGCCTGTTCCAGATATCCACTACAATATGAGAACAAATTCCACCCACTAGTTGTATTTAGATTCTTCTCACCGTTGTATCTGCAACTCCTCATTCTGTCCTTACAGTCCAAGCTAAGCAGGTCACTAACATCTACAATGCCTTGCATTTATATAGCAGCTATAACATAAAATGTCCCAGGGTATCACAGGGGCTGTGTGACAATAGAATGTTAAAGTGGTGTGACCAGAGGCATTATTGGAGAGGAAGAATCAAGGAGGCTGTGGAAAGATGTAGCAAGATGTCAGGGAGAGGGTGAAGGGAATGAGTTTCAGAATATGGATCCAAAATGGCTGAAGGCTCTACCGCTGATGGAGTGTTTGAAGAGGAAACAAAGGCAGCCAGAATGAAACCTGTATGCTGGTCATTCGGGCTGGAGAGGGTTGAAGAGACAGGAAGAGGTGAAGTTGTGGAGAGATTAATAATGCAGGCTGAAGATTTGGAATTTTTGTGGGACCAGGCACCCATCATTCATGCCTTTCACATTTTAATGAACCGAATCATGTCTTCTTTCAATCTATTGAAGCTATATTCAGCCTAAGAGTTTTGATAATATAGGCTTGTATAATATTGCACTTAAAATGTAGGATCATCAAAGGCTTTGCCGATGTCTCAGGAAACTTATGTGGAGCGTAGTTGATCTTTGCAGAACAGGTTTGATCCTTTGTCTGTTCAGGGTCAGTTGATTTCAGCTGAGTTAACAGTAGGGGCTAATTAGTACAGTAGTATAGTGATTATGAGCTGGATTTTACACTTCCCTGCTAGCAGGTTTGAAGGTGGTGGGGGGGTATGTAAAATCCAGCAGGTGGCCTTTCCACCACCTACCCGCCCATCCCTGACCTGTCTGAAATTTTATAGGGTGTGAGGGAGGAGTTGAGGGTCTGCCCTTGGGCCTTTTGAGGTCATATGGTCTACTGTTCCTATTTTTTGTGTTTATTATGAAGAGGAGAATTGACAGGTTCCTGTCTTCAACTGTATTCAGTGTTTACATCATTTTTCCATGATTTCTGAGGCAGTGGACAAGGGGACATAGTCACTTTGAGATTCACTCCACTGTGATCCTCAATGACACTTTTATTTTCTCTTTTAATTCTTTTCCTCTTGACTTCTTGCTAATTTTCTATCTGTGTGACTACCTCCTCTTTCTCTCTCTAATTCTGTCACTACAACTTCTCCTCATCTTCTTTTTGTTCTTCCCACTATCCCACTGAACTTCACACCAGTCATCCAAGTTAACTTTTTTTTATTTGTTCCTGGGATGTGGGCGTCACTGGCTAGGCCAGCATTTATTGCCCATACCTAATTTCTTTCATTCAGAGTGCATTTTTAAGAGTCAACCACATTGCTGTGGATCTGGAGTCACATGAAGGCCAGACCAGGTACAGACAGCAGATTTCCCTAAAGGACACCAGTGAACCAGGTGGGTTTTTTTGACAATTGGTAATGGTTTCGTGGTCATCATCTTTTAATTCTTGTTCCAATTCATATTCTAGTTTTTAAATATATCTAGCCTGTTAATAGTTTCATCCTTGTTTTTATATTGATGGCAAACAGGTGTTGGTATCTCTGACTCCTGAAACATGGGTCTTGGTCAGTCACGAGAATTGCCAATATTAGCCAGCTTCACCAAGGCCAGTGCCACAAACACCCTCTTTGATACCATGCAGTATAAAAGCAGCGATTGTGTGAAAACCTTCAATAAACGGTCAACAACTACAACCTAATAATTTTGGAGATTGATAGACTGCCAGTTTGCCAATTCCATTTGTGCTGAATTGTTGCAAGTTTTATACTATGGACTGTGTCCTCTAAGGTTTGTATTGGGATCATCCCATTCTGTCCTTGGACTCTAACAGTCATCAGTGAGAGCAGACTTTCACCTATTTGGGCTATTTCTGCAAGAATGCAGCACAAAAAGTTCAGCTCCCTACCTTATCTCACCCCTCGGTTCTACACTGCCTTAGCTATGTGCCTTAACCCAAACTTCAACCCAAGAAGGACCATCTCCTACAGGATCAGAAACACTGAAAACAACACCGAGATGTGACATGCTTTGAACAACTCACATTTTTAGAATTTACACCATCCCACGTGCCTCAGAAACACCCCAAGGGTCTTTGCATTGAACAAATGTACGGTTGCTGTTAATACTTCGCTTTGCTCGGTGAATTTTAACAATGCTGTGTATTGCTTTCCAAACTCTACTGTTAATGGTATATTGAAGCATTGGATAGAGTTCAGAGAGAAGGCATAAGAGATATAAAAAAAGTCTCCACTATGGTGATCGCAAGAGTTAAAAAAGAAATGGGAGCGTTATTGTAACTCTATTCAGGTATTATTGAGTCGTTTAAAATGTGCCAACTGCTTCCAGAAAGATTCTCGTTGATGACACCTCACAAGAGTGCTGTTCATTGTAAACATTTTGACAGATTTTCACATCACTTGCAAAGCAGAGATTGCTGACAACAAAGTACCTTCAGAAAATTGTCACTCACGGTGGAGGTCAACTGCACTGTTGTGTTTACAGGACATTGAGTCTCAAAGACACTTTTTTTTTTGCAAAAATATACTTTATTCATAAAATATCTTCAACCACATTCCAAACCATTTCAAAAACACCATTTCAAGGGTACAATCCGGTTCAACTTTTACAAAATGTATCATCAGGTGCATCAGCACAAACAATATTACAATCATTTACAGCCTTTCATTTTGAGCTGTACAGCCCGAGGGGGTTTAAACAGTTCCCAGCCCCTCGGTGCGCTGTGGCAGAAAGGTCTTAGACAGCGACCCTTCCCCATTGCGCCTTTGCGGCAGCTGTCCCAAGCTTTAGTGCGTCCCTCATCACGTAGTCCTGGACTTTGGATTGTGCCAGTCCGCAACACTCGGTCGGGGACAACTCTTTGTGCTGGAAGACCAACAAGTTTCGGGCAGACCAAAGCGCGTCTTTCACCGAGCTGATGATCCTCCAGCTGCAGTTGATGTTTGTCTCGGTGTGTGTCCCTGAGAACAGCCCGTAGAGCACAGAGTCCTGTGTCACAGAACTGCTCGGGATGAACCTCGACAGCAACCACTGCATCTCTCTCCAGACCTTCTTTGCAAAGGCACAATCCACAAGGAGGTGAACAACGGTCTCTTCCCCACCACAGCCACCTCGAGGGCAACGTGCAGAGGGGGTGAGACTCCTGGCGTGTAGGAAGGATCTGACAGGGAGGGCCTTTCTCACCACCAGCCAAGCTATGTCTTGGTGCTTGTTGGAAAGTTCTGGCGATGAGGCATTCTGCCAAATGACTTTGACAGTCTGCTCGGGGAACCATCCCACAGGATCCACCCTCTCCTTTTCCCTCAGGGCCTCTAAGACGTTACGTGCCAACCACTGCCTGATGGACTTGTGGTCAAAGGTGTTTTTCTGCATAAATTTTTCCACCAGGGACAGGTGGTACGGCACGGTCCAACTACTTGGAGCGTTCCGCGGCAGCGTGGCCAGACCCATCCTTCGCAACACCGGGGACAGGTAGAACCTCAGCACGTAGTGACACTTGGTGTTTGCGTACTGAGGGTCTACGCACCGCTTGATGCAGCCACACACAAAGGTGGCCATCAGTATGAGGGCGATGTTGGGCACGTTTTTTCCCCCTTTATCTAGAGGCTTGTACATCGCGTCCCTGCGGACACGATCCATTTTGGACCTCCAGATAAAGCGGAAGATGGCTCGAGTGATCGCCACCACGCAGGAGTGTGGAATGGGCCAGACCTGCGCCACGTACAGCAACAACGAGAGTGCCTCACACCTGATGACCAGGTTCTTACCCGCAATGGAGAGGGAGCGTCGCTCCCACATGCCCAGTTTCCTTTTCACCATAGACACTCGCTCCTTCCAGTTTCTAACGCATGCCCTGGTCCCTCCGAACCATATCCCCAGCACCTTCAGGCCATCAGCCCTGACAGTGAAGGGGACAAAGGATCGGTCTGCCCAGTTACCAAAGAACATGGCCTTGCTCTTCCCACGATTTACCTTGGCTCCCGAGGCCAGTTCGAACTGGTCGCAGATGTGGATCAGTCTGCGCACCGACAGCGGATCCGAGCAGACGACGGCGACATCATCCATGTACAGGGAGGCTTTTACCTGAGTGCCTCCACTGCCTGGGATCATCACTCCTCTTATGACCGGATCCGTCCTGATGGACTTGGCAAAGGGTTCTATGCAACACACGAAAAGAACAGGCGAGAGAGGACAGCCCTGCCTGACTCCAGATTTAATCGGAAAGCTATCTGTTTCCCACCCATTGATTGAGACTGCGCTACTGATGTTAGTGTAGAGCAGTTGCATCCAATTTCGAATTCCCTCCCCAAACCCCATTTTGGAGAGCACATCCACCATGTAGGTGTGCGATATTCTGTCAAAGGCCTTCTCCTGATCCAAGCTGATGAGGCAGGTATCCACACCCCTGTCCTGTACATAGGCAATCGTATCCCTGAGCAGCGCGAGGCTGTCAGAGATCTTCCTGCCTGGCACAGTGCAGGTCTGGTCAGGGTGAATCACCAATTCCAGAACGGATTTGACCCGATTGGCGATGACCTAGGACAGAATCTTATAGTCCACATTCAACAGTGAAATGGGTCGCCAATTTCTAATTTCCTCCCTTCCCCCCTTGTGCTTGTAGATGAGGGTGATGATGCCTTTCCTCATGGATTCTGACATGCTGCCGGCCAGGAGCATACTCTCGTACACTTCTAGCAGGTCTGGGCCGATCAAGACCCACAGAGCCGAATACAACTCCGCTGGCAAGCCGTCGCTTCCGGGAGTTTTACTCTTCTCGAAGGACTCAAGGGCCTTAGTCAGTTCATCAGGAGTTAGCGGTTTGTCCAGGCTCTCACGCGTACTGTCGTCTAAGACCTCCGTGATAGAGGATAGGAAGGACTGGGAGGCCGTGCTGTCCGTGGGCTTCACGTCATACAATCCGGTATAAAAGGATTTGCTGATCCTCAAAATGTCGGACTGCGATGACTTTACTGAGCCGTCTTCTTCCTTCAGGCTGCTGATCACAGAGCTCTCTCTGTGTACCTTTTGGAAGAAGAAACGTGAGCACGTCTCGTCCTGCTCCACGGAGCGGACTCTGGAACGGAAGATGATCTTGGAGGCCTCCGAGGCAAAGAGCAAGGCTTGCTGGCTCTTCACCTCTTGGAGTTCCTCCTTGACATCGACCCCCATCGACCGCAGCCGGAGCAGATTCTGCATGTTTTTCTGGAGTCGAGACATTTCCCTCTGTTCCTTTCTAGCTTTCTGGGTGCCTTTGAGGATGAAAAACCTCTTGCTGTTTCCCTTGATCGCTTCCCACCAGTGTGTCAGGGACTCAAAGAGGGGTTTCACGGTTCTCCAACCTTTGTAATCCCTCTTGAGCTCCTCAATGTTCTCTGGGGTCAGCAGTTGCACATTTAGCTTCCATGCCCCCCTGCCCACCCTCTGGTCCTTCTCCAAGTGGCAGTCCGTCAGTAGGAGGCAGTGGTCAGAGAAAAACACCGGCTTGACGTCGGTGGATCTGACTGTGAATGCACGGGACACAAACAGGAAGTCTATCCTGGAACGAATGGACCCGTCTGGCCACGACCAGGTGTATCTACGCTGCGCTCCGTCTGCAGGGTTGCTGAAGACGTCGTGCAGCTTGGCATCCTTAACTGTTTCCATCAGGGATCTGGACGTAGCGTCCAATCTGCTGTTGGCCCTGCTGGATCGTCCAGCCGCATCGATGATGCAGTTGAAGTCACCGCCCAGAATGACCAGCCTGGAGGTCACCAGCAGCAGTGGGAGCTGCTGAAAAACCTCCAGCCGTTCGGCCCCTTGTGACGGGCCATACACGTTAATTAACCGGAGTAGAGCGTTCTTGTACATTACGTCTGCTACGAGGAGGCGCCTGCCCACCACTTCCTTAACCTCGGAGACGGTGAAGTTGCCTCCCCGCAGCAGAATACCCAGGCCGGAGGAACGAGAGTCGTTTCCGCCCGACCAGATCGATGGCTTATGGGACCACCATCGTGACCATTGCCTGTAGGAGCTGAGGTGCGGTATCGCACACTCCTGCAGAAACAACAGGTCAGCTTTGACCTTGGCAAGGTAGTCCAAGGTCGCAACACATCGCGTAGTAGATTTAATGCTACGCACATTTATGGATACAATCTTTAAACCCATTTTAAAGCATTTATTCTCCTACCAAACCCATTGTCTCTGAGAGTCCCAGACCTTTAGTCTGCTCCTTCATACCCGTAGTGAGCTCAAATTGCTTCACTTTGGATGGGCTGAGGTAGTTCTCCTTGGCAGTGTTCTGCTCAGGTGGCATCTGGGGGTTCGCGTAGAGAGCGGGTTTTGAGATGACCTTTGCTGGAGAAGCTTCTCCAAAACTCACCCCCTCTGGGGTGTTGCTGTTCCCGGCTTCCCGGAGCTGGGGTGCGCTGATTGCCTCACTGCTCCCAGATTCCTGGGGCTGTGGTGCACTGGCCTCCTCAGGTTGCAGGCAAAGTTGGGGTGCGCTGGTCTCCTTGTTGTCTCCAATGTTCTGGAGCTCGGGTGTCTCGTCCTCCAATGCCCTGGAGCTTTGCCGCCTCTTCTGTCGGTGCCGCCCTGGCACTTCTTCATCCGAAGAGCTGTTGCCTTTGTCATCCATGTAGGATGGGAGACGCCCCTTGCCACTTGTCTGGGAAGTGGCTTTGCTTCTTCTTCCTTTTGGCTCTCTTCACCGCCTGCCACTCCCCCTGCTGCTTTTCCACTGCTGCCTCCTCCTCCATTGATTCGCTGTCCTGAGGACTGGGAGGTTCAGGGGGTAGTGCTGTTGATTGGCTATCTGTTGCCTCAATCTCTTCCTCCACCTTGTCTCTCTCTGTGTCCTCCTTTGTCCCGTTGAGCTCCCTGGGGGCCTTGGTGGTTGGAGTGACACGAAGCATTTCTTCTGCTTCCCCCTCGTTGGCTTTGGCTGCCTGTGCGTAAGTACGGTAGCGTTTGGGGCAGGTCCTGTAGAGGTGACCTGCCTCGCCACACAGGTTGCAGCACTTAGCCTGTTTGCAGTCTTTTGTCTGGTGCCCTTCCTGTTTGCAGATCTTGCAGAGGGAGGCGCTGCAGTTGGCCGCCACATGACCAGCCTTGCCGCATGAGCGACAATGCTTGGGTTGCCCAGCGTAGACCAGGTAGCCACGGTTTCACCTGATAGTGAATCTGGAAGGAGATGGAAAATGGCTCCCTTACCGTCGGGCTTTAGCGTGACCTTAAACTGGCGTTTGCCTGTCCAGATCCCCAAGTCGTCTCGAATCTCGGTGCCGCTCCCCACCTTATCGAAGTACCTGGTGAGGAAGGTGACCACGTCGGTGACAGGGACGAAGGGGTTGTAAAGATGCACCGTCACCACCCGGTCCCGTTGCAACGGCAGAGCAAAGAGCGGCTCCGCCGTCAGGATCTTCACCTCTGGCAGGTCTCTCTTCTCCTCAAACACCCTCAGGAACTGGACGCAGTCTGCCACCCACTTGAACGTCACGTTGAAAAATCCAGCGCTGGGGAAGTCCTGCAGGGTGAAGATCTCCGGAGCTTCAAAACCGCACGCCTTCAACAGGATCCTCCTGGCGAAGAAGGCCCGATCCATAGGTGATCCTCCTTCGCTGTCCTTCACCGTGACTCGGACGGTGTTAGATAACCCATGGTGTGGGTTTCGATTGGTTATAGCCTTTGCTTCCCGACCTTGCCTTGGCAGAACCATGCTCATGGTCTCTCCCCTGCCAGGTAAGTATCGAGTCTCAAAGACTTTTTTTTCCTGCTTTTTTTGAGATACTGTGACAAGGCTGTTAAAATCCACCTAAGCCATCGTAACAGCTTGAAAAATTCCAGAGCCCTGCTGACAGCCCGAGGAACTGTACAACAAAGGGAATGGGTAAGGGACGGGTTGTACATTGAAGGGAATAATGGAATCCTAGAATGCTGAAGCACGATTCCGTGCGGGGGAAAATAAATCATGAAATAAAAACTGGTTATGCATTTTGAGCTTCGTGTGCAAATGTTCTTCAATGCAACCTGGGAGCAACGGATATTAGTCAGACATCAACACAGCAGATACAGAATTGAGAAATTGTTTGCTAATTTGTAAATTAAAATCTTATCTTGTATGTCACAGGTCACCAGAATCAACAGGCACTCAGGATCCAGCAACGTGAGGGAATGAGCAACAGCAAGCTGCTCAGGTTCTTGGCACCAGTGACTCGCTTTTCACCAAGTATTTGCACTGCATGAAGCGGAGAGATCACAGTTCAAGTAAACTTTCTGCAAACGAAATAAACGTTGAGCAGCAAGTTGGGCTCTGCCATAGACAGCTCCCGAGACCTCGCTTCTCTGGTGCTACAGGTCTTCGAGCTGAGACAAGGTCAATGCAACGTGAATCTCACTGGGCTAGTAATCCAGAGACCCAGGGTAATACTCTGGGGAGCCGGGTTCGAACCCTGCCACATCAGATGATAAAATTTGAATTCAATAAAAATCTGGAATTAAAAGTCTAATGATGACCATGAAACCACTGCCAATTCATTAATGCCCTTTAGAGAAGGAAATCTGCCATCCTTACCTGGTCTGGCCTACACGTGACTCCATGGCTGACTCTTAAATGCCTCTGAACAAGGGCAATTAGGGATGGATAATAAATGCTGGCCTAGTCATCAACGCCCACATCCCATGAATGAATAATATTAAAAAAAACACTACTTTAAGCTTCCAAGATAATGTTCAAGACCAGAACCATCCTATCTGTGATCCGATGATCTGATGATACTTAACCTGATGTAAGCAAAAGGGATTTCCTGAGTGATCATGGATAATGAGCATTTGCTCCTTAATGACAGGATGTTGGAAACTAAGATTCAATGCTATGAGGGAAACAGTTGTATGGAGCATCTGCTATTTTTCCTTGGCTTCCTTTAACAACCTGAGATACAATCCATCTGGCCTTGATGATTTATCCACCTTCAAGAGTGCCAGTCCTTCCCGTTCTTCTTCTCTCATTTTGCCTATTGTATCTAATATTTTGCACTCTTCCTCTTTAACTAGAATGCCTGCATTTTCAAGACAGAGACAAAGTACTCATTGAGAACCCTGCCCACATCTTCAGCATCAATGCACAAGTTACCATGTACATCTCTTATAGGCCCTACATTTTCCTTAGTTATCCTCTTACTCTTAATGTACTGGTAAAACTCCTTTGGGTTTTTTTTTGATTTTACCTGCCAATATTTTTTCATGTCCCCTCTTTGCTTTCCTAATTTCGATTTTTACTTCACCCTTGTACTTTCTATACCCCTCTAGGCTTTCTACAGTATTAAGCTTTTTGTGATTGTCATAAGCTCTCTTTTTCTGCTTTATCTTACCTTGTATGCTTCTGAATAACCAGGAGCCTGTAGAATCTCACTTTTGAATGCCTCCCACTGATTTGATGCTGCTTTCCCTTCTAATAGCTGTATCCAATCCACTTTCATCAGTTCACCTCTCAGTTTTGTAAAAGTTGTCTTCCCCCAATTTAGAACTTTCACTCCTGTTCTATCTTTGTCCTTTTCCATAATGATGCTAAATATAACTGTATTATGGTCACTATCTCCAAAACGGTCCCCCGCTGCTACTTCATCCACTTGCCCAGCTTCATTTCCTAAGACTAAATGTAGAATTGTGCCCCCTCTCGTTGGGCTTGTTGCATGTTGGCTGAAAAAGTTCTCTTGAATGCAGTTCAAGAATTTTGTGCCCTCTGCCATTCACGCTGTTCATATCCCAACTGACATTAGGGTAGTTGAAGTCTTTAACGATTACTACCCTATTGTTTTTGCACTCAGGAATTTGCCTACATATTTGCTCTTCTAACTCCGTTCCACTATTTGGGGCCTATAGTACAATCCTAGCCATGTGGCTGCCCCTTTTTAAATTTCTGAGCTCAACCCATATGGTCTCATTTGGCGCTTCATTTAGTATATCATCCCTTCTCACAGTTGTAATTGTTTCTTTAACCAATAATGCTACACCCATACCTTTTTTATCCCCCCCTCCCCTGCTATCTTGCCTGAAAACTCTATATCCAGGGGTGTTGAGCTGCCATTTTTGCCCCTTTTTAAGCCAAGTTTCCATTATAGCAATGATGCTACCATGTGTTTATCTGACTCTCAGTTGATTGGCTTTATTTGCTATACTCCTAGCATTTACATATACAGCTTTTAACACTGCTAAATTTCTGTGCTGTACATTTTTTAACCTGAACTTCTTCTGTCTTTCAGAGTCACTCGCTAATTCTCCATCTCCCATTCCCTGCTCTGAATTTGCCCTCAGGTTCCCAGTCCCCTGCCAATTTAGCTTAAACTCCTCCAAGAGCTCCAGCAAATCTCCTTATGAGGATATTCATCCCAGTCCTGTTCAGGTGCAGACCGTCCAGCTTGTACAAGTCCCACCTTCCCAGAACCGGTCCCAATGTCTCAGAAACCTGATGCCCTCCCTCCTATACCAGTTTTCCAGCCACGTGTTCAACTGCTCTATTCTTCTATTTCTATACTCACTTGCAAGTGGGACTGGGAGTAATCCTGAGATTACTGCTTTAGAGGTCCTGCTTTTCAATCTCCTTCCTAGCTTCCTGAAATCTGCTTTCAGGATCTCATCCCCTTTCCTATCTAAATCATTGGTACCAATGTAGCCCGCGACCTCTGGCTGATCACCCTCTCCCAGAAGCAAGTCCTGCAGCTGCTCCGTGACATCCTTCACCCTGGCATCAGGGAGGCAACATACCATCCTGAAGTCACATCTATGGCCACAGAAAGGCCTGTATGTTCCCCTAACTAACAAATCCCCTATCACTATTGCTATTCCCCTCTTCTTTCTCCCTTCCTGTGCAGCAGAGCTGCCTGTGCTGCCACAAACCTGGCTCTGACTACACTCCTCCGAGGAACCAATGCCCTCACCAATATCCAAAACGGAAAACCGATTGGTGAGCAGGACCCCAGGGGACTCCTGCACTACCTGCCTAGTTCTCTTGGGCTACCTGGTGGTCAGCCATTCCCTTTCTGCCTCCAGGCTCCTAAGCTGCAGTGTGACCACCTCTATGAATGTGCTTTTATTTGTTCATTCATGGGATGTGGACCTCACTGACTGGGCCAACATTTATTGGCCATCCCTAGCTGCCCTTGAGAAGGTGGTGGTGAGCTGTCTGCTTGAACCATTGCAGTCCATATGGTGTAGGTACACCCACAGTGCTGTTAGGAAGGGAGTTCCAGGATTTTGACCCAGCAACTGTGAAGGAATGGTGATATATTTCCAAGTCAGTATGGTGAGTGACTTGGAGGGGTAGTGTTCCAACTATCTGTCGCCGTTGTGCTTCTGGATGGTAGTGGTTGTGGGTTTGGAAGGTGCTATCTAAGGAGCCTTGGTGAATTACTGCAGTGCATATTGTAGAGGGCACACACTGCTGCTACTGTGCGTCAGTGGAGGAAAGAGTGAATGTTTGTGGATGTGGTGCCAATCAAGTGAAAGACTCGAGTGACAGCATTAATCGGTTTGTCTCCTGCTTTTGGCACACAAACATGAGCAAGCTTGAAGATTGTGCATTGAATATCCAGGGCTTGGCTATAATCACACTACATTTACCTTCTCCATCCACAACCTGCTGTATGTCAGCAACAAACCTGCTTCTCTCATGTTCCTTTCGGGCTATAACTTAAAACCTGATGATCTTAATCTAGAATTATATTTTTATAATTTTTTAAAGAAAATCATGCTTTCCTTTCTGATCATTCTTAGTTGAGCATGATCAAAATGAACTTCAAGCTACTGTTAGTAAAAAAGGACAGCTGATCATTTATGACATACTACTTATGACAAAGGGCTGCTTTGTCCTGGATGATGTCAAGCTTCTTGAGTGTTGTGGGAGCTGCACTCATCCAGGCAAGTGGGGAGTATTCCATCACACTCCTGACTTGTGCCTCATAGATGGTGGACAGGCTTTGGGGAGTCAGGAGGTGAGTTATTTGCTGCAGTATTCTTAGCCTTTGGCCTGCTCCTGTAGCCACGTTATTTATACGGCTAGTCCAGTTCAGTTTCTGGTCAATGGTAACACCCTGGATGTTGATAGTGGGGGATTCAGTGTTGGTAATGCCATTGAATGTCAAGGGACGATGGTTAGATACTCTCTTGTTGGAGATGGTCATTGTCTGGCACTTGTGTGGCACGAATGTTACTTGCCACTTATCAGCCCAAGCCTGGATATTGTCCAGGTCTTGCTATCCACATACCTCTCAGCTTCACAGATGTGCCACAGTGACACCATCCATTGCTCCAGCTCTGAAACCCGAGCTCAAGGTTCTGCAACTGATGATACTTCCTATGCATGTGGACGTCTAGGACACCGGTAGCGTCCATGACTTCCCACATATTGTAAGACATGCGTTCCACACAACTGAGCTGTCCTGCCTTTGCTTCAATTCACTTCCCTTATGTTAGCTTTAGTTTACTATGGTTTACTTATACTGCTTTATTTCACCCAGCCTTGACTTAACTTTACTTCCCTCTTGCTTGCATTTCTTACTGAAATCTAAGTAGCTCCTCCTTTTAAGAAGAATGTGTTTTTCTAATTTTCAGCTACTTGAAGACCCTCCCTAACAGCAGTTTCTCACCAACCGATGAGCTTGTGTTCCTCCTGTAGTGTCACTCTTGGATGTTTTCAAAACTCAGCCCTCTCGTGCTGCTTTTCAACTCCTGGTCTCCTGTAGGCTGAGAAAGATAGAGAAAGAAAAAGAAAAGAGCACCTCCCTCCCCTCCTCACTGAACTTCCTTCTCGCCAAACTCGCAGCAATTCCACTCTGTAACAGTGCACTCCATGACGGGGCACTTAACCTCTGTTATTTATACTTCTGAGATTCAAATTAATTGGCTATCTGGCAGTTACAGACCAGATTAGGCCAGTTCATTAATTTGTTGATCTCGCCTACTCTCCAGCAGAGGATTTGATTAGCCCTGCCCAAGCCTCTAAGAAACCGTGTACAGTATTGGTCACCTTATTTAAGGAATGATGTAAATACGTTGGAAGCAGTTCAGAGGAGGTTTACCGGACCAATACCTGGAATGGGTGGGTTGTCTTATGAGGAAAGGCTGGACGCGCTAGGCTTGTATCTGCTGGAGTTTAGGAGAGTAAGAGGTGACTTGATTGAAACATATAAGATCCTGAGTGGTCTTGACAGGATGGATGTGGAGAGGATGTTTCCCCATGTGGGAGAATCTAGAGCTAGGGGTCACTGTTTAAAAATAAGGGGTCGCCCACTTCAAACGGAAATTAGGCTAAATTTTTTCTCTGAGGGTTGTGAGTCTTTGGAACTCTCTTCCTAAAAAAAGTGGTGGTAGCAGAGTCTTTGAATATTTTTAAGGCAGAGGTGGAAAGATTCTTGGTAAGCAAGGGGGTGATTGGTTATCGGGGGTAGGTGGGATGCGGATTTGAAGTTACTGTCAGGTCAGCCATGAGCCTATTGAATGGCGGAGCAGGCCCGAGGAGCCGAAGGGCCTACTCCTGCTCCCTGTTTCAATCTTCGTAAACTTAAAACTTAAAAAACAGAAAAGTTAAGTAAAATGTAAAGTTAAAATTTAAAATTTCACTCCCTTCTCACTAAACAATTCACAGCAATTCCACTCTGTAACACTGCACTCCATGATATGGCACTTAACCTCTCTTATTTATATTTCTGAGATTCAAATGAATCTCCTATCTGGCGGTTACAGAATCAGATTAGGCCAGTTCTTTAATTTTCTGATCTCATCCGCTCTCCAGATCATCGCTGCTCTGTATCTCAACTCCATATGCCCATTTTGGTTCTGTAACCCTTAATACCATTAGCCTAGCAAGAATCTATTTACCTCAGTTTCAAAATATTCAATTGAATCCAGCTTCAAAAGCGTTTTTGGCAGAAAGAGTTCCAAATTTCCATTATCTTTTGTATGAAAAATGGCATATGATAGATATTGATAATGGGACCAAACCTATTCACAAAATAAAATCCCCAGTAATTGTTATTTCCCAAAATTTATTCTTTGCCTTCAATCATATTGAATTTTATTTTAATAAACCAGACACTGTTTTATGAGATTTTCCTGGGAGAGATTTCAGTGAAGCGTTGAATTATGTGATGGCATGTGTCCAGGCTTATAAAAAGCGTTGAGCTAGAATGGACAGATAACGTTCTTCTAATGAGTGAGATTGACTCTGAATTGGCAGGGGAGAGGACTGTTTCAGTTCAGTTTGTTCCAGTTGCAGTAATATTTCATTAGGGATTTGTTTAAGTGGCAGTGACTTGTGCTAATTTGCCGAGACGATTCCTGTGTTGGAGTGTGAAAGGGAAACTGTCCATCAGGCCAGGCGTCTGTGCTGAAGCTATCAGTGCTGACGCATGCTCAGACTGAACCAACCCCCTATATTTCTCTCTTTTTTTTTGAGCATCACACGCTTCTGAGGGATCTTGGCTAATCAAGGTTTCCCTTCCTTCTGAGCAGCCACTTTCTCCCATAGTGGGAAAATAATTGAAACAAAGCAGGGCTTCAATGGCATGTCATTTCCAATCGAGAGCGGCCTCTTTGTTGGCAACCAGCTGGACCCTGCCTCAATGAGAGCGCAACCCATGGCTGGGGCCACTTCCATTGAGCTCCAGTCAAGCAGAAGTCCATCACTGCCCAGCAGCCCTTTGTCCGAGCACAAAAAACACTTTCAGGCCCTCACATTTCCAGTGTGCCTCCTTTTCTTTGCGGCTCGCTGGAGTAGGATGCACTTTGAAATTAACTAACTCGCAAAAACATCCAGCGACTCCATCCTTGATTCAGTCGTAAAAACGGAGAGGTCCGGGGGTAGGATGCCTGTACCTTGGATTTCTATGGAAAGGTTGTGTGTGGTCCGGCACTCTGAACGCTCACCTGCCGAGAGGCAGCACAAAGGTTTTCCACTGGGGCCTCTGACTCACTCCATTTCACACATTGTAAGTGCCTGGCTTGTCAGGTTCCGTGTTGGATTGGCAGAATCCTGTGGTTCAGGAAAATGGTATCCCATAAGCAGGGGGGATTACAAAGTGCTGTTCCCCTACGGGGATGATTAGGGTCTAATTTAAAGGTCAAATTGAGAGAAAATGAACCCCCGCAGCTCGGGCCTGCTCCTGAACTACCTGACAGACAGACTAGAACGTGTCAATGCTGCTCCTGCTGCGCACGAACCTGCAGGTGAAGGATCACACCATACAATTGGCAGTCTGCAATCCCCATCTCCTAGCCTGAAACAGTTCCCTATTGCTGAGATGCCAGCTTCTTCAGGAAGTATTTATATTCATTCCACAGTTGTTTGTGAGCAGCACATACGTCATCCTAATCCTCAGCCTGTGGGGTTGAATCTCAAGACCCGCCTGATCCTTAAATCCACAAGACACATTTACTGTTGAATGAAAGAAAGTGGGAATTGCATTAATGTAGCACCTTTTATGACCTAACGACACCCCAAAGCACTTTTATGAAGTGTAGTCACTGTCGGAAATGTGGCAGCCAATTTGCACATAGCAAGATCCCATAAATAGCAATGAGATAATGGCCAGCTAATCTATTTTTAGTTTGTTGAGAGATGATCATTGAGCAGGACAACAGCCCTGATCTTCTTCAAAATAGTGCCAAAGGGGATCTTTTACAGCCAAGAGGGTTAATGGAGCCTTGGTTTAATCTATGCGTGATCATACCTCCATAGGTGCTGCACTTCTCAAGCCCTTGGAGTGGGACTTGAACCTCCAAATTTCTTGTCATGATAATGAGCAAGAACAGCACCCAAATTTCCTTCAGTCAAGCTGGGTGCAATTAAAGCTAATTCAGCAAAGACCAGGGACCGAACCTTTGGTTCCTTGTTGTCTGCATGGCTCACACTAGACGTTCAGTGAGGAAACTAGGCATGCATACTTAAACAATATCAAAAGGTATGGCCATTGAATTTAAGTGCTGTTTTTGCTGAGTTTCTGAGTGTGCAGGCTATTTTGGAACTGGGTACCAGGTCAGAGCCTATTTCCTCAGAGTTTAACGCCTTGTAGTGCCTGCGCTGTTACCTGTGACTCCATCCGGGATTTGTGTGCGCATTGATGCTGCTGTGAACTTATTACCTTAAATTCCAATGAGGTGGAACAAAATTAGAATGTCCATGTGCTCCACTGTAACCAAGGGTTTTTAATTCAGTCTTGAGATATGGGAAATTATGGAAAGGCCAGATTATTTGTCTATTCCTAGTTGCCCTTGAGAAGTTTGTGGTGAGCCTTCTTCTTAGACCACTGCAGTCCATGTTGTGAAGATACTGTTTGGTAGGGGCTTGCAGGATTTTGGCCTAGTGATAATGAAGGAACAATGGTATATGTCCAAATCAGGATGGGGTGTGTCTTGGAGGGGAACTTGGAAATGTTGGTGATCCCATGCATCTGTTGCTCTTGTCCTTCTATAATTGTGCTCTAATTGTTCTGTAAGGTGATAGTGGATGAATGTTTAAGGTGAGGTTTGGATTGCCAATCAGACGGACAGCTTTGCCTGAATGAATGCTTCTTGAGTGTTGTTACAGTTTCCCTCATCCAGGTAATTAAAGAGTATCCCATCACAATCTTGATTTGTGCCTTTTATATGGTACAAAGGCTTTGGGGAACACCCAGCTCTTGACCTGCTCTTGTAGCCACAGTGTTTATGTGGCTGGTCCAGTTGAGTTTCTGGTCAATGGTGACACCCAGGATGTTGATGATAAGCGATTAAGTCATGGTAGTGCCACTGAATGTCAAGGATAGGATCTTTTTTGTTGAAGATGTATGTTTGTTTTATGTTCATTGCTTGGCCCTTGTGCGGTGTGAATGTTACTTAACACACATAATGGGCGGGAAGCCGGGAACATTTCCAGTGCCCGGGGCCAGCATGTGTGCAGGAAGTGTCTCCAGCTGCAGCTCCTGGAAGCCCGGGTTTCGGAGCTGGAGCGGTGGCTGGGAACACTGTGGAGCATCCGCGAGGTGGAGAGCATCATGGATAGCACGTATAGAGAGGTGGTCACACCGCAGGCTAAGAGTCCACAAGCAGGAAGGGAATGGGTGACCACCAGGCAGAGCAAGAAGATTAGGCAGGCAGTGCAGGAATCTTTTGTGGTTATTCCCTTGCAAAACAGATTAAAATACCGCTTTGGATACTGTTGGGGGGAATAGCCTCTCAGGGGAAAGCAGCAACAGCCAAATTCGTTGCACCATGGTTGGCTCTGCTGAACAGGGGAGGAGTAAAAAGTGTGGGAATGCAATAGTTATAGGGGATTCAATTGTAAGGGGAATAGGCAGGCATTTCCGTGGCTGCAAACGAGACTCCAGGGTGGCATGTTTTCTCCCTGGTGCTAGGGTCAAGGATGTCTCAGAGCCGCTGCAGGACATTCTGAAGGGGGACGGTGAACAGCCAGTGGTCGTGGTACATACTGGTGCAAACGACATAGGTTAAAAAAAGGGATGAGGTCCTAAAAGCAGAATATAGGGAGTTAGGAAGTAAGTTGAAAAGTAGGACCTCAAAGGTAGTGATCTCAGGATTACTACCAGTGCCACGTACTAGTCAGAATAGAAATCGCAGGATATATCGGATACGTGGCTGAAGAGATGGTGTGAGGAGGAGGATTTCAGATTCCTGGGACATTGGGACCGGTTCTGGGGGAGGTGGGACCAGTACAAACTGGATGGGTTACACCTGGGTAGGACCAGGACTGATGTCCTAGGGGGAATATTTGCTAGAGTGGTTGGGGAGGGTTTAAACTAAAATGCAGGGGGATGGGAACCTATGGAAGGAGTCAGAGGAGAGGGAATCAAGGACAAGAACAAAAGACAGAAAGGGGAATAAGAAAAGTGATAGGCAGAAAAATCAAGGGCAAGAATCAAACAGGGCCTCAGTGAAAAATAGTGGGAATGGGACAAGTAATGTTAAAAAGACAAGGCTTAAGGCTTTGTGCCTTAATGCAAGGAGCATTCGCAATAAAGTGGATGAATTAACCGTGCAAATAGATGTAAACAGGTATGATATAGTTGGGATTACGGAGACATGGCTGCAGTGTGACCAGGGATGGGAACTGAACATCCAGGGGTATTCAGTATTTAGGATGGACAGACAAAAAGGAAAAGGTGGTGGAGTTGCATTGCTGGTTAAAGAGGAAATTAAAGAAACAGTGAGGAAAGATATTAGCTCCGACGATGTGGAATCTGTATGGGTAGAGCTGAGAAACACTAAGGGGCAAAAAACGTTAGTGGGGGTTGTATATAGACCCCCAAACTGTAGTGGTAATATTGGGAATGGCATTAAACAGGAAATTAGAGACGCATGTAATAAAGGAACATCTGTAATTATGGGTGATTTTAATCTGCGTATAGATTGGGAAAATCAAATTAGTTACAATACTGTAGAGGAGGAATTCCTGGAGTGTATATGGGATGGTTTTCTGGACCAATAGGTTAAGGAACCAACTAGAGAGCAGGCCATCCTAGACTGGGTATTGTGTAATGAGAAAGGAATAATTGGCAATCTAGTTGTGCGAGGCCCCTTGGGAATGAATGACCATAATATGATAGAATTCTTCATCAAAATGGAGAGTGACGTAGTTGACTCTGAGACTGGGGTCCTGAATCTTAATAAAGGAAACTACGATGGTATGAGGTGTGAGTTGGCTATGATGGATTAGGAAACGTTACTTAAAGGGATGATGGTGGATAGGCAATGGCAAATGTTCAAAGAGCACATGGGTGAACTGCAACAATTGTTAATTCCTGTCTGGTGCAAACGTAAAATAGGAAAGGTGGCCAAACCATGGCTTACAAGGGAAATTAGAGATAGTATTAGATCCAAGGAAGAGGCATACAAGTTGGCTAGAAAAACCAACAGACCTGAGGATTGAGAGCACTTTAGAATTCAGCAAAGGAGGACCAAGGAATTGATTAAGAAGGGGAAAATAGAGTATGAGAGTAAGCTAGTGGGGAATATAAAAACTGACTGTAAAAGTTTCTATAGGTATGTGAAGAGAAAAAGATTGGTGAAGACAAATGTAGGTCCCTTACAGTCAGAAACGGGAATTTATAATGGGGAACAAAGAAATGGCTGACCAACTAAATACATACTTTGGTTCTGTCTTCACAAAGGAGGACACAAATAACATACCAGAAATGTGGGGGAACACAGGGTTTAGTGAGAGGGAGGAATTGAAAGAAATCAGTATTGGTAGGAAAATGGTGCTGGAGAAATTAATGGCATTGAAGGTTGATAAATCCCCAGGGCCTGATAATCTACATCCCAGATTACTTAAAGAAGTGGCTCTAGAAATAGTGGATGCATTGGTGGCCATCTTCCGAGATTCTATAGACTCTGGAACAGTTCCTACAGATTGGAGGGGAGCTAATGTAACCCCACTATTTAAAAAGGGAGGTAGAGAGAAAGCAGGGAAATATAAGCCAGTCAGCCTGACATCAGTAGTCCATTATAAAAGATTCTAGAGTCCATTATAAAAGATTTAATAGCTGAGCACTTGGAAAACAGTGGCAGAATTGGACAGAGTCAGCATGGATTTACGAAAGGGAAATCATGCTTGACAAATCTACTGGAATTTTTCGAGAATGTAACTAGTAGAACTGATGAGGGGGAGCCAGTGGATGTGGTTTATTTGGACTTTCAGAAGGCTTTCGACAAAGTCCCACATGAGAGATTAGCGTGTAAAATTAAAGCGCATGGGATTGGGGGTAGTGTATTGAGATGGATAGAAAACTGGTTGGCAGACAGGAAACAAAGAGTAGGAATAAATGGGTCTTTTTCCGAATGGCAGGCAGTGACTAGTAGGGTACCGCAGGGATCGGTGCTGGGACCCCAGCTATTTACAATATATATTAATGATTTAGATGAGGGAACTAAATGTAATATCTCCAAATTTGCAGATGACACAAAGCTGGGTGGGAGGGTGAGCTGTGAGGAGGATGCAGAGATGTTTCAGTGTGATTTGGACAAGCTGAGTGAGTGGGCAAATGCATGGCAGATGCAGTATAATGTGGATAAATGTGAGGTTGATAGCAAAAACAGGACGGCAGATTATTATCTGAATGGCTATAAATTGAGAAAGGGTATTGTGCAATGAGACCTGAGTGTCCTCATACACCAGTCGCTGAAGGTAAGCATGCAGGTGCAGCAGGCGGTAAAGAAGCCAAATGGTTTGTTGGCCTTCATAGCAAGAAGATTCGAATACAGGAACAGGGATGTCTTGCTGCAATTATACAGGGCCTTGGTGAGACCACACCTGGGACATTGTGTGCAGTTTTGGTCTCCTTATCTGAGGAAGGATGTTCTTGCTATAGAGGGAGTGCAGCGAAGGTTTACCCGACTGATTCCTGGGATGGCGGGACTGGCATATGAGGAGAGATTGAGTCGGTTAGGATTATATTCGCTGGAGTTCAGAAGAATGAGGGGGGATCTCATAGAAACCTATAAAATTCTAACAGGACTAGACAGGGTAGATGCAGGAAGGATGTTCCCGATGGTGGTGGAGTCCAGAACCAGGGGTCACAGTCTGAGGATATGGGGTAGACCATTTAGGACTGAGATGAGGAGAAATTTCTTCACCCAGAGAGTGGTGAGCCTGTGGAATTCGCTACCACAGAAAGTAGTTGAGGCCAAAACATTGTATGCTTTCAAGAAGGAGTTAGATATAGCTCTTGGGGCGAAAGGGATCAAAGATATGGGGAGAAAGCGGGAGCAGGGTATTGAGTTGGATGATCAGCCATGATCATAATGAATGGCGGAGCAGGCTCAAAGGGCCCAATGGCCTACTCCTGCTCCTAGTTTCTATGTTTCTATGATTTTCCGCACTCGCCCACCGCTGGGATCTTCCGGTCATGCCACAAGCCAATGGACTTCTGGCTGGGGCACCACCTTACCCACGGCGGGTCCTGCCCACAACGGGGCCAGAAAATCCCGGCCTATATCTATTATACGGAATTTAGCATGAACTAAAAGAAGCAGAACTGTTTCTAATATCAGCCAAACTAGGAGGCATTAGGAGGCATGACAAAAACCTTGGTCAAATAGCTGAGTTAATAAGGGGTAGAGGGGCAAAGACTTAGAATGAGAATTCTAAAAGTGAATCCTAGCAGCTGAAGGCTTGGAGCAATTATCTCTGTAAGGTCACTTCCTAAAAATCCCAAGTTTCTCCAGTTTTTCCTCAGGATGCTGTTCTCCGGTAGTAGAGATCAGCCTTGTGGTTTCTCTCTTAATTAATTAAAGAGTTGAAAGTCTCCTGACTCACTCAGTGACCAGAACCAATTATTGCATTCAATATTTTGCCTAACCTGTACAATTTCGGATGTCAGATGACAACAACACAGGTTGGACTTAGCTGTGGTGCTATCACATTGGAAACTGACACTCATCTGGGCTCACTCATGATGGATAACCTTTAGGTAAAGTATCAGATGTGGGCACCTTAGGTGTAAGTTGACAACACTCCAGGATTGGCCTAGAGTCTCCAGGAATTGAACATCAATCTCCAGGACACTGCTATGTGCAACCCTGGAGAAAAATCATTGGGACATTAAAAAAGATTGTGCTTTATTTTATCATTACTTTGAAAATTTCCCTTTACCAGCTATAAGAATATTGAAAATGTGAGAAAAAGAGGCTGTTTGGCTGACAGTCAAGCATCATCCGATTGGGTAATGCGTCTTTTTGCTTTCCAATTGGCGTAGGAAGGCAGTATGTCACAGGGATGGATGTGCTGGCCAACTAATGGTTGGAGTGTGGGGGCAAGTCATGTGATGAAATCTCTAGCAATACATTTAATCACAGTTGGCAATCCGACTTAGGCTTGGTGGTAGGGCTCTCCTCTCTGAATGAGAACATCATGGGCTCCAGTCCCACTCCAAAGATTTTAATACATAACCCTGGCTGACACTGTAGTGCAGTACTGAGAGAGTGCAGCACTGTCGAAAATGCCACCTTTCAGATGAGACATTAAGCCAAGCCCTGTCTTCTCTCTCAGGTGGAGTAAAAGATCCCATAATGTCATTTTGAAGAAGAGCAAGAGAGTTCTCCTTGGAGCCCAATCTTTATCCCTCAAGCAACATCACTACAGCAGATTATCTGGTTCTTATCTTGTGGCTGTTTGTGTGACCTTTCTGTGTGCAACTTGGGCACCATACTTCCTACTTTACAACTTGGGCTACATTTCAATAAGTACAGGTCGAGTATCCTTGATCCAAAAACCTCAAAAACCCGATTGCATTTTGGATTTCAGATCATTTCGGTTTTCGGATAACGCTTATGAACGTACATTACAATAGCCTAAGCCTAGGCTAGCTATAGTCTGAAGTAAATAATATAGCTAGAAAAGTAAGGTGTATCACTGAATAATAAACACATGGTACCTGTAATAGGTTTCTTTTTGACATGTTCACCACAAAAATAGCAAGGTAAACAGTGCAGTCAAACAACTGGACCTCCCACACTAAAGGTCAACGAGGTTCAAAAAGAGTGCGGTTTTCGGATGTGTTCGGTTTTTGGATTTTCGGATAAAGGATACTCGACTTCATTGGCTGTAAAGCAATTTAGGGTGTCCTGAGGTTGTGAAAGGTGTTACTGAAATGCAGGTTCTTTCCTACTTTAGTGACAGACAGTCAGTATGCAAAGGGGAGAGTGGCGAAGGAAGGAAACTGGTAATAAATTGCTGATGTTGCCTCCCACCTCATAAACAATTGGAAAATAAACAGCTCCCTGTGTTTATTCGAATACTTGCTGCATAGCTGCATTTTAATAATGAACTTGAGAATTTATGCTTAACTCAGATTTTTAAGTGACTGCCTATAAATAAGATATAAATGAGGAATTTGTAATATTTTTAACTCAGCTCTTTTAATCGTTGCCTGCAGCAGACTCACAATTAAACTCTGCTGACATTCTGTGGAAGATGACTGACAAGTGCTGAACTGACATTATTTCTCATGTGCTGAGCATAATGATCATTAATAATTGGGCATTTATTCTACTTGAATCAAGGAAAGGAAGAGGAGCTGTACATGTGTAGGGGAGTAATTGGCCAGTCTATGTGACAGCATGGGAACAAACGAGAGAAAGCATGGAGGAGAGTGCTGGTGTGAGGATGGAGCATCAAGGGAGGGTGCAAGAGAATAAACTGGTGAGACTCTGTGGGACTCCTAGAGAGAGAAACAAGGAGAGAGGGTGAGAGAGATATGAGAGAGAAATTGAGATAGAGAGGAGAGATAGAGAGACAGAGATCAGGAGAGAGGTCAGCTGAAATTTCCTGGACCCTTTGGGGGCAGGCTGGGAGGCAGGAGCAGAGCCCAACATCTTGCTGCCGTCATGTCATATTGTCAGCATTGGGGAAGTTGGCAGTTTAGATGCCCGCTGGGTGGCCAATTGAGCCATGTTTGACCAATTAAGGGTCACTTCCTGCCTCTGTGGGTATTTTGCCCGTGTCAGGGGCGACACCGACACTGCAAGGGGAGATGGCAACCGCCCAGCAGGTTCCTGAGGGCGGGGGGGGGCTCCATTCCAGGCGCTCCATGATCAATGGAGGGGTCCCCCAGTGGCAATGACCACCCATCATGGTGACATGCCACCAGTACTCAGCAGCCCCCCCCATCCCCTGCCCTCGAACTCCTGGCCTGCCTGGCTCCAACATTCCCCAAGCCAATTTACCTGGCCTCGAGGATGCCTGGCCACTGAGGAGCCTGTTCCTTGGAGCTGCAGCCTCAGCAATGGCCACCATTAGGTAGTGTTGGCTTTCAGATGAAATGTTAAACCGAAGCCCCATCTGCTTGTAATCGGTCCCATGGACAACATTTTCCCCCTGTCGGGGGGGGGGATGTGCGGGAGCGGGCGCGAGGCGGACAGGTTCCCGATCGGCGCGGGGTGGACAGGTTCCCGATCGGTGCCCCCAATCAGGGGCGCGCTGCCATTTTACGTGGGCGGGCCAATTAAGGTTCGCCCAGTGTGACGTGCGCCAGGAAGCACTATGCGCTCCCTGTGCAGGCAGCACGGGGGATTCTCTGAGCCGGGACTACGCTTTTTTGCTTAAGCGCGTGAAAGAGCACACAGATGTCCCTGAGGCAAAGTGCTGCCTCAGGGAGATCGGCTCACATTTGAAACATTAAATAAAGATGAGAAAAAAAATTACTGACATGTCCCCTCATGTGCCACTGTCACATGAGGTAGGACATGTCAAATTCTTTTATTTAGAGATTTCATACAAATTTTAATAACCTCATGAAACCTCATCCCGCCTGTGGATGAGGTTTCATGTTTTTTCAGAAGCTCGCCTGGGCTCCCAGCCTGCCCGCCAACCTTAAGATTGGACGGGCAGGCCCATTAATCACTTTAAATACTTTTTTAAGGCCTTAATAGGCCTTTGACAGTTCGGTGGGCACACAGCTGATTCGGCTGCACGTCAGCCGAACTGAAAATCTAAATGACGCATGGTGACATTGTGACGTACACCCGGCGTCACCACGTGTCATTTTAGGTGTTGGTGAGCGGGCCACACCCCTCGCTTGGCGACTGGAAGATACAGCCCCATGCTCTTGAAGAACAGCAGGGGGGCATTATCCCTGGTGTCTTGATCAATATTAACCCTCAAACAACATCACAAAAACAGATTATCTGGTCATTATCACATTTCTGGGAGTTTGTGGTGCGCAATTTGGCTACTGTATTCCTAGATTACAAGAGTGACTGGACTTCAAAAAGTACTTCATTGGCTATGAAGCTCTTTGAGATATTTGGTGAAAAGTGCTATTTAAATGCAAGTCTTTCTTCTTTTTGTGACCTTTCACCCACGATTGGCAGCAATACTCACAGCTTCCTAGGTCCAATGCTCTAAATTCCCCTAAGCCATCCAGCTCTGAACCTCCCTCTCCTCATTTAACACCTTTCCTTAAAACCCACTTCTTTAACTGAGCCTCTGGCCATCCATCTGAATATCTCCTTTCTTATCTCAGCATACATTTTATTGATTGTGCCTCCGGAAGCTTTGCACTTTGGAAGGTTTCTCTATACTAATATCATAATTTGCCTTTAGTCAGTTTGTACCCGTGACTCTTTGTCTTGGTTTAGTTTGAAGCTATTTATTTTTTCTACACCATTTACTAATATATATCTCTCCATGAGGCAAGTTTGAACTTGCCCTTTTTCTCAGCTGCACAGCTCAAGTTTCCCCAGCTTCCTTCATAACTCAGCCTTCTGATGCCAGGGACCCATATTACGGTTCAAGAATGATCTATGCTTTGAATCATCAAAGTGAACTACTTTACGTAACCTAAGTAACATCACAAAAACTCTCATGCCATGTGTCACAGGGATGTTGACAAAATAAATCACCAATTGCAACACACTGCAGGATGATGGACACCAAGGCAGTTGGATGGATCTAACTACTTCTCCTCCCACACAGAAGTGAGAGCTTGCATTAATAACCAAGGAGTACTGTCTTGGCCATCTCTTACACATCTACACTTCTCACTGACTTGTCCATTGTGACCAACAGCACCCGTGACAATTCTTTCTTACTACCTTCTTCTCCTTCTTAGGCAGTCCTTTGGGATTGGGGTTGTCTTGCCCGATCTGCAGACTCTGCCACACGTGTGATTGAAAGGATGGATAGATGGGTTGTTTGTAGGTTTGTGCACTCTCTCTGATGCCTTGACTTCACCTCTGCATGTTGCCGACGAAGTCTCTCGATGTGTTTGGTGCCTTTCTGAATGAACCTTCTCCATTTTGGTCTGTCAGAAGCCAGGGTCTCCCATGAGTTGGCGGGCATGTTTGACCTCTTCAGGGATACTTGGAGGATATCTCTATAGATGTCACTACAGAATGGGTCTGATAGAGTAGATGATCCTGCTTTGTCCCTTTTTTCTACAAAGGAGGTAAGACATGAATGGTCACAGAGTGGAGTATGGGCATCAACACACAAGAGAGGAAGGAAGAGGAAAAATAGTGGACACCACAAGAAACCACTAAAGGCTCATTAGACCATTCTTTTTCAGAAACATATTTTGACCTGCACCATTAGGGAATGAATTGGTCAATTAATTTTAATGTATGAAAAAGTTTTTGCAAAGCTGTTTCTTGTTCCCAAAGAGAACTAAAACTCCAGACTTTTTTAGCCTTTGATCCTGCTTGCTTCTGCCAAAGCAACATGTTATACTGCGGAAGGCTCAGCAAAACGCAATAGGTAAGAAAAGTGGCGATATTTACTGAGGTTTCAGGGGCTGCTTCAGACCCTAAAAAAATCTTTGGGCTTCACAAATTCTTAATTCATCTTGACTGATGCATAAAATGCCAGTCTACTAAAATCAGTTTCTGCTTTTTTTTTATTCTTATGGGCATCACTGGCAAAGCCAGCATTTGTTGCCCATCCCTAATTACCCTTGAACTGAGTGGCTTGCTTGGCATTTCAGAGGACAATTAAGAGTCAATCACATTGCTGTGGTGCTGGAGTCATACCAGGTAAGGATGGTAGACTTCCTTCTTTAAAGGACATTAGTGAACCAGATGGGCTTTTACAACAATTGATGATAGTTTCATGGTTACCATTGTTGAGACTAGTTTCAATTCTAGATTTTTTAACAATCTACTAATTGATTGTGGTGGGATTTGAACCCAGGTCCCCAGGACACTAGCTTGGGCCTTCTGGGTTACTAGTCCAGTGACATTACCACAATGCCACTGTCACTCTGTGAGTGGTTATTCAGCAATATGTCATCCTTGGCATGAGGGTGTGCATCACACATCATGGATCCATGATATTCCATGGCCCAAGTAGCTCAGCCTCTGTATTTCTACTATATTTAATCTGTACTTATCTGTATCGCCTCAGTCCTTTATCCAGCCAGATATCCACTTATGTCATATGCAACCTAAGTCTAAGTTTCGGAGCTCCAAATGCATCATTATCCTGTGGGATGCTTTTCATAAAATTTATGGTCCTTAGTATGGAAATTCCCAATAATTACTTCACTGAAGCTAAGTGATAATGATTGATGGTATTCTAGACTGCCGTGTACTGGGCTACATGCCTGATTCAGTCCATATAAACCATAGCAGAATGAGTCACTGATTGATGGTGGAGTTACTGCACTTCCTTCCAGATTCAGTACAGGATACATTAGTAGGTTCACCCTAACATGAAGAACAAGATTGATCCAGGACTGAGTTGAATACAATCCCCAACTTGTGCACAGAAGAATGTGTCCTTACTTCAGTCTGGAATGAAACTTGAAGTACAGACTTTGGTTTCTATTTAGTATTGATCAACTCCCTAGTTATATGGTACGGAAAGAATAGGAATAGCTGAATTTATCTGAAATATTGATGTGTAATCCCTGATGTGTAGTTTAAGCATTCCAAGTAGGCAAAGACAAACAAAAACTAGCATCATGAGTGTACTAGGCTTGGCTTTGGATACTGGTCAGAAGATACAAAAATGATGCAAAAATATTACTTTTCCACCCAGCCTGTCCCACACAATCTTGTGCATATATATACTTCCCACCCACCTGGAGCCAAGTAATCTGGGAGAGATGAAAAACAGATTAAAGACCCATGCCAATTATGGGGAAAGAAAGCTAGAAAATTCCTCTCCAGTCTGCTGAGAGATTGAAACTAGTCAAGGAGATTACATTGGCTCTGATTTACATCACAGGATGTCTAGCTTTGTACAAGGTGACATCCACCCAACCAGAAGCAAATCCAGCTCTTGCGGAAAGGAATTCAGTGCATGAAGCTGGCAACTTGTTCCACAGGTCCACTGTTCTCTCTTCTAACACCCAACCTACTCTTGCCATAATATAACTGTGACCTAAGTTACAAGGAATTTCACTGAATGTTTAAGGCATCTGATGAGGATGACACCACTGCAGTGTTATATGTTGTGACCTTTGCCAATCAGGATATAGAATTAAAGAGTCATGTTGCACTGAAGGCCATTAAGCCCATTGTGATAGTGCTACCTCTCTGAAACAGCTATCCAGTTAGTCCCATTCTCCTGCTAATTTCCCGTAGTCCTGAAAATTTTCCTGTTTCTTTTTCAGAGCATAGGCCCTGAAATTTGAAATCATTTGAACTCTTTTGTTGTCGATACCATGTGGATCACAGAATCTTCCCCATATATTGCTGCCAAAAAGGCAACTGGAACTAGCTGAAATTCCAGACAACTGGAGCCAACATAACCAGGATATTAGATAAAGGCTTGACCATCACGATTAATTCTCTGTAAAGAATTGGCACCAGGAGTTTATACAGTCCCATATCATGAGTATATAAATTGATTCCCTGAATAATGACTATTTCTATTCTGTTAAATACCAATTGAGAACTTGCTAGCTTGCTTTTATTCATTCTTGGGATATGGGTGCTTCTGGCAAGGCCAACATTTATTACTTATTCCTAGTTGCCAGTGACGACCCCCCTTTCTTGAACTGCTGCAAGCTGTGTGCTAAAGGTACTCCTATGGTGCTCTTCCATAGTCAGGAGTTCCAGAATTTTGAACCAGTGGTAATGGTGGAATGGGTGATATATGTTCAGCTGAATGCTTTACATGTTTAAGCAGGTCCATGGTCCATTTTATTTATTCTTTCCTGGGATGTGTACATCACAAGGCCAGCATTTGTTGCCCAACCTTAATTGCCCTTGAACTGAGTGGTTTGCTGGGTCACTTCAGAAAGCAGTTATGAGTCAATTACATTGCTGAGGATCTGGAGTCACATGTAGGCCAGGCAAGGATAGCAAATTTCCTTCCTTAAAGGGCATTTGTGAACCAGATGCATTTTCATGGTCACCATTACTGGGACTGGCTTTTAATTCCAGGTTTATTATTTAGTTGAATTTAAATTCCACCAGCTACTGTGGTGGGATTTAAACCTGTCTTCTGGATTACTAGTCCAGTGACATTACCACTGCCACCATCTCCCCTATTCCCACACTGCTGTGCTCTCCGGACTCCACCAAAGGACAGCAATACAGAATTAAAGCATAGCAATCAGCATGGTCCCAGGCTCGACTCTCAGAAGAGCTAATTAATCTTAACTGGTACATGTTTGAGGCTGCGCTCGTGGACTAGGAATGGGAAAACTCAGCCAAGAGTCTAACTCCTCCTTACTATCCAGGGATTCTTGCTTAAAAAGAAAGAGCACCTGTGACAACAGGATTAGGCTCAGCTGTGAAGCCTCTTATGGTCGAATGACCCATTGTCACTTGCTACCTGGACTCATACAATAATGTACATATGTAATCTTGTAATTTCAGTCACTTGAAGGGAGTCAACAAGGAACTTTCTGAAGTTTTTTTCCCCATTGACTGGGGTTTTTTTTGCTTCTCTCATTAGATATGAGCTCAAGGATGGTGCTACAACAGTAGTCCTGATACTCCACACATTCCCCTCACCACTGCTGTCTAATGAGGGTCTGCTTTGGGAGCACAGGCTTGCTGAGTTTGACCTTAAATTCTAGGGAACTGTTGTGACAGACACTGAAGTGGGGTCAGATTGGAAATGTCAACTGTTCACACACACAAACATCTAATAGGGGGTGACTGGATGGCAGTCGAGAGAGGGATCCTGGCTAACAGCGCCGATCCTGACAAACAGTGCCGATCCTGACAAACAGTGCCGATCCTGACAAACAGTGCCGATCCTGACTAACAGCGCCGATCCTGACTAACAGTGCCGATCCTGACTAACAGCGTCGATCCTGACTAACAGCGCCGATCCTGACAAACAGCGCCGATCCTGACTAACAGCGCCGATCCTGGCTAACAGCGCCGATCCTGACTAACAGCGTCGATCCTGACTAACAGCGCCGATCCTGACTAACAGCGCCGATCCTGACTAACAGCGCCGATCCTGACTAACAGTGCCGATCTTGACTAACAGCGCCGATCCTGGCTAACAGCGCCGATCCTGACTAACAGCGCCGATCCTGACTAACAGCGCCGATCCTGACTAACAGCGCCGATCCTGGCTAACAGCGCCGATCCTGACTAACAGTGCCGATCTTGACTAACAGCGCCGATCCTGGCTAACAGCGCCGATCCTGACTAACAGCGCCGATCCTGACTAACAGCGCCGATCCTGGCTAACAGCGCCGATCCTGGCTAACAGCGCCGATCCTGACTAACAGCGCCGATCCTGACTAACAGCGCCGATCTTGACTAACAGTGCCGATCCTGACAAACAGTGCCGATCCTGGCTAACAGCGCCGATCCTGGCTAACAGCGCCGATCCTGACTAACAGTGCCGATCCTGACTAACAGCGCCGATCCTGACTAACAGCGCCGATCCTGGCTAACAGCGCCGATCCTGACTAACAGCGCCGATCCTGACTAACAGTACCGATCCTGGCTAACAGCGCCGATCCTGACTAACAGTACCGATCCTGACTAAATGTGCCGATCCTGACTAACAGTACCGATCCTGACTAACAGTGCCGATCCTGGCTAACAGTACCGATCCTGACTAACAGTGCCGATCCTGACTAACAGTACCGATCCTGACTAACAGCGCCGATCCTGACTAACAGTACCGATCCTGACTAAATGTGCCGATCCTGACTAACAGTACCGATCCTGACTAAATGTGCCGATCCTGACTAACAGTACCGATCCTGACTAAATGTGCCGATCCTGACTAACAGTACCGATCCTGACTAACAGTGCCGATCCTGGCTAACAGTACCGATCCTGACTAACAGTGCCGATCCTGACTAACAGTACCGATCCTGACTAACAGCGCCGATCCTGACTAACAGTACCGATCCTGACTAAATGTGCCGATCCTGACTAACAGTACCGATCCTGACTAAATGTGCCGATCCTGACTAACAGTACCGATCCTGACTAACAGTGCCGATCCTGGCTAACAGCGCCGATCCTGGCTAACAGCGCCGATCTTGACTAACAGTGCCGATCCTGACTAACAGTGCCGATCCTGACTAACAGTGCTGATCCTGACTAACAGTGCTGATCCTGAAATGGCCTAGGTGGACGAGTTCCATTGAAAACGCAGGATTTGCACCTGGAGATGGAGTTCTTGACATATCATGTCTCTCACAGAACTTCAGAATGCCAGTGTTGATTGAGCGTGGACTTAAAATGTTGGATAGAGCTACATTAACATTGCTCCCTTCACTTGAAGATCAAGTGGGAAATTTGATATCACCTGTTTAACATTACCGCCAAGACAATTTCTCTCCAGGTAATTGGAAACTGTACGGCTCCAGAAATTAAAACTGAGTAACACTGAACACACTTTGAAAACACAATCCATTTCTGGCTAGTTGGAAGTGTTTAGTAACAGTGTGGGTCCTACATAGCTAATGCAGATTGATTCTGAGCTCAAACTGGTTCTTCAGGCAAGACGGTGCAATTCCTGGAAACAAATTCAACTCAAATATAAAGAAAAACAACTTTGTTGGAAGCCTTGACTCGTTAGGATAGCTGGGAGTCGTAATAACTGTTACTGTTTTCGATTTATACTTTGTCATTGTCAACAAACAGAACATGTTTCACTTTTGCTTCTCAGCTTCCTAAATCCGGACAGCAGCCTCACAAAGGCAGCGCAGACAGGCGGTAAAATCTATCACAGGATAGTCAATACTGTTTGAAAACAGAATTTCTAAAGGGCTGACATCCTTTATGTGACAATCTTTCAAGGATGGCAAACTTACACCTCCCTGATCCTGGAGAGGGGGGAAAAAACATTAATCTGGACACAAAACATATTTACTCCTGCAAAATTCCACAAGTAAAAGCAAAATGCAGGGGTTATCCTTGTGTTGGGAATGTTTCTCTTCTGACAGTGTTGTTTTAAATTATGTTAGAAAATCCGCCTCCCCCCTCCCCTATTTCCCCCTCTCTGGATGTCACAGATGTTGCAGTCAGCTCTGGTCCCCTGCTCAGTCCTCGTCTCAGCATGGTGCCATCAAGCTTTTCTCCCCCATTGTTCGACAACTTAGAAAAAGAAGAGGAAAAGTACAAAAGCAGTTGCAAACATGCATGATAACAAATTCCAATAATTTACCAAGGAGCCTGAATCAGGCAGGCACCAGGCAGCCACACAGACTAAGTCGGTTGCTGCTGATGTTGGCGTTGTTACCAGCCACGGGATAGGCTTTACTCTCAGACTCATTCCCTATATGATGCCTTTCCTTGCTTCTCTTTTGCTTTACCTTGCCCTTTTTGCCGGGGCAGAGAGTTCTAAAGTCTGCCAATGTCAATGTACCTGTCCACTAGACAAGCCTATGAGAGGGTCAAGACATCTGCACTCCTTCAAGCCCAGCTACAGATCTCGAAGTAAGTAGCAAACCTTCTTCAAAAATATCCCTTTTTTTAATATTGCTTTTTCTGTAACAATCAAGATTGGGTTAACAAGAGGCAGACACCAAGCATCTCTCTATCTCTCTCTTTCTGTTCTCAAATAAACACTTTTAACTTCGATACAATGGGGCTGATTACAAATTTTAATGACCTTTTTGATATGCAATTCCGCCTTTTCTCTCTTGAGTTGAGCTAACAGCGTCTGTCTTCTTTCCCCGTTAAAAGAAATATGTAAAACTAGTTAAGTGTCTCTTTGTCGAACCATTGGAGCATCCTGTATAGAGATAGCTCTTGGGCAAAGCCCATTCTATTTATTTACCATTGAAATACAGGCAAGGGTCAAATCCCAGACTGCAGCGTTTCAGAGCGAAAAACAAATAGAATTCCAATTAAGTTTTATTTAAACTAAACTAGTCTTTAAAATTGAAAATTATTACTACTGAATTTACTTTATTGAAACAAAATAAGGAGTGAGGAAAATATGAGTGCTATTTTCTTTTATATATATCGTTCATCGAACGCCCTCAATTTGAAGTTAACACAATACCTTCCATCAGCAAAAATTATTTTAGTTGTCAAAACATTTCGTTCCTAAAAAAGAGATTTCCCCCCCAAAATATTCAATTTTTAAAGTTGTTAGTAAATGTAAGGGACATGGTGGAACTATTTCTCATCAAAGTCTTTTGCCACCTTTATCCACACAAACTTAAACCTGTCTCAGTTGGCGTAACTGACCTAGATTTCCACGGAACTAGTTCCAGTTGTCTTTCGTTTCGATAATACTGCAAATTTCTATCGCACTGCATAACGCAGACCAAAGTGACTCTCTGAAAGCTTTTTGGCAAAGTAATTTTTTTTCACTTTTAACAGCCAGACGCCGGTTTAAGTAATTTTGCATAAGCGGGGAAAAGGGGGTGAAATAGTTTTATTAAGGAGTTGGAATAAATTGAAATATTATAATGGTTAAGCTGCATCGGTCAGAAATAGAATATTCGGCGTGTTTCTGTCTGAGGAAAGTTTAAGGTCGCTCGGTTTCAACTTTCTAAATGTCCCATTTATAGATCTCAAGGGATACATTCATTAATTGGTTTATATTTTTTTGCAAAGACGAAGGAAACAAAGCATAGAGCAAAGCTTAAGTAATATATAATGAGCGTATGTGTATGATTGTGTGTATATATATGTTCAAATTAAATATGAATGTGCGTATGTATAGATGTATTTATCCATAGGTGTGCATGCTTGCATGAATTGGTACTTACTTAATTCCCTCTCTAAAAGTATTGGAAGAATTGAAGGAAGCAGGAAAAGTTGAAAGGACAATGGCTCAGATCAGACTCTGGGTTTCCTGTGCAGGCTGGAAATCCAGATCTGAATGAATGTTTCTACAAAAAAAGACAGATTACCGATCTATGAAATGTTTACTTCCTACAGGCAAGCACAATGATACATGATCCCCACCCATCAAATCAGCTACTCAACCCTTGAAAATAACACTTTGCCTCAGCCCTACAAATTACTCCAAAAAATGACCCATCATCAGAAAGCTTTCTTTTAGAAACTGTTTCCTGAAATCTTTTACTGTGATACATTCTTTCACTAACCAACTGCACTTCAGAGAATTCCAGAAAAGAATCGTTCTGAACTTATTGATCTATTTTCTGGGTCAGTTAATTTTCCAGGCAGTTTTAATTGAAAGTTTGTTTCGTTTTTAAATAAAACACTAAGCAGTATAACTATCAGTAGCAGGGAAATGTATGTCATGGTCATAAGTTAACAAATAGTTAAAGATTCAAATTCTCTTGGTTGATGAGCAGAATGAACCCTCCCAATGTCATCTATCTATCTGTGTCAAGTGCCCGTCTCAGCTGGATTTGAAATTGTCTTTCAATGTTAATTTTGTCTGTTAATTCCTGAAATTGTTCTATCATTGAGCAATGCTTGGTTCATGTGCGTTCTATTGGATTGTGTTTGATTATATTAAATTCCCATTGGGTCATGTTCATTTCATGGGTATTCCCACTGGGTTACTCTTGTTTCATGTCAAACCTCCACTAGGTTTGTCTTGTGTTAAATCCCCATGAGATTGTGCTTGTTCCAAGTATAACATGCGCTGGATTCCATCTATTTTATGTATGGTTGTTCATCAGACCAACAATTTAGGATTTTAATTAATGTCATTTAGGGACAGAAACCTGCCATCCTTACCCAGTCTGGCCGATACGTGACTCCAGTCCCACACCGGTGTGGTTGACTCTTAATTGCCATCTGTAGTTGTCTCATAAACAAATCAGTTGCAAGAAATGGGGCAAATAAGGATGGACAATAAATGTTGTCCTTGCCAGCAGCGCGCACATCCTGAGAATGTGTTTTTAAGCAATTTCTCTGCTAGTTCACTGGCTAATGCATTCTCATACATTTCCATTATATTTTAACATAATTGTTAATTCATTAATAAACAAAGTTAACAATTGCATTAAAATAGGGCATAAAGTATCACCAGTGTGCTACCAGAGGGAGAGCTGAAAGCAAGTGAATTTATGTTGACTGCAATGAATCTTGTGTGACTTTTTTATAGCATTGTCTCAGTGAAAGGCTCAATACTTCACTGGTGGATCTGGGAGATTTCAATTCTTTTGTGATGCTTATTACTATATGACTGACTATCTAGAAATAACATAAAATAATAGATGCTGCAGTTCATTTAATGTGGGAAAATAAATCTGTCCTTATAATTGTATACAGTTTATATGCCTCCTAATTCAAAATTGCTTCATTCAAATGGTTGCATAATTCAGAATTATTTTTCATGCATAAAATGATTTTGAATTTTCAAGAGTGGACTGTACTTTATTAAAATCATTCATGATGTTGGGGGATGCTGCAATGAGCAATAGCTAGCACAGGATAAGGAGACTGGAGTTATGCGATTACAGATGTTTATTAAAACTACGCTGTGTATTTAGAATTATAGGAGATTTCTGTTTGTCCTGGCCCCTGATACACTACCAATTTTAAAGTTTGCAATAATGCATTTACCTATATTTTTGTATGGCACCTCATGCTCAGAGAGGCTTTTCCGAATGGATAATGAGTTACCGTCGAGTAGCAGGGGGAAAGGGAAGAAAGCAAAGGAAAATGAGAGGGAAGGAGGACTCACAAAAGGAGAAATTGGGACAGGTCACCAAAAGCTTGGACAAAGAGAACCGTTTTAAGGGGCGTCTTAAAGGAGGAGAGTGAGGTAGAGAGGAGGAGGGGTTCAGGGGAGGAATCCCAGAACTTGGGGCCTTGCCAGTTGCACAGCTGCCAATAATGAATGAATGAAACTGGGAATGCTCAAGATGCCGGAGCCTGGTTTTAGAACTGAAGGAGGTTACAGAGACAGGCATGGGTGAGGCAATGGAGTTAGAATGCAAGGATCAAGCTTTGAATTTTGAAGCAAAACAAGGAAGAAAATAACAAACATCAGTGTTGGTTTAGCTGGCTATTATTTGTAAGCAGTAAATACTCAGATGTCTGGTGGTAGCGCAATAAAAATGTTTGTACCTTTTTAATTTTCCGCTCCTCAAGGTAAGGCATGAACACTTGAACTTTCTAAGTTCATGGATATCAGTAACAGATCCTCCCTAGTTAGTTATAACTCAGTTAAAGGTCTTTTGTGAGAGTGTTTTCAGACACAATCCAGGAGCTTGGCATTTACCCGAGTCTACAAGCTGGTTTTGGAAACCAGATTTAACAGCATACGAATTGGGAGAAAACTTGTGAACACAAGATTCCTCAAATCCAATTTTTTAAGAGCCCTGATGGAAAAGAAGGAGGCCATTTGGCCCATCAAGCCCATGCTGACCCAGCCAATTTAAAATAAGCTTCCTCTACTTTGTCTCTAAAAATATAATTTAATCCCAAGTTTAGAATCATTTTTCATTCCAGCCATCCCGGTGATCTCTGGTGAGATTATCAATGCTAATAATGAATGACAAATAGTTTTGTGCAGCGATTCTGTGCTCTGACTTGAGGCTGCATGAAACACATTTCACATAAGGCCCCAACAGCAGGGGAGAGGGGACATTTTCTTCTGGCCTGTGACATCAAACTCATAATGAAAGGACTTTGGGCTGACGTTGGAATCTAATGCTTCCAATAGACAATGTATTTTGTGGGTCATATGGGCACAACCCATGATTTTTCATCTATTAAATTTTCATTAGGGGAGAAATCACAGAATCATAGATTCACCTCGGTTGCATCAAACCCATTATAGCTACCAGTCAGCCATCTTATATTTCTTCAAATACATCAGAGTTGCTGTCCGTGCTACTGCACATCTCAATTGATACATAACATGTCAAAGAATGTACCCTATATGCTTATACTGCTGTGGCCCCCACCTATAAACTTGCACGTCCTTGGTGCAAGGGATAAGCATTGATCACGGGGATGAAAGGAGGGACAATAAGAGTCAAACGCAGGCCTCTCTCCCACAGGGATTGTGAAGCGGTGCCAGAGCCTGGGAACAAATCGGCCCTCCCCCAACTCAACATGAGGAGGAAGTTAATGAAAGTAAAATGAGGTGAAAAATATCTATATTTTACTATAATCCTTTGATATTTCCATAAAGGACAAATAGCAACTTGCACATTCAAACAAGTGCAGTAATTCCTTTCAGTCCAAACAATTATTATTCATTAATCAGTCCCTCATTTCCTTTAATTGGCTAATTAACCACTCAAAGGCTCCAGACCTTAAAATTAATTGAATTAATTATTTTCTTTATATAAAAAAAGTCTAATTCTGCTTGACAAACAAGCTGAAGGATATTGTTTGCAGAAGTGTGCAGCGTGACACTGTTCCACAGAAAATGAGTTTGCAGCATAAAGAGGCACTGTGATCGATGCAGACCCACATTCAGGTGTCAGCTGTAGCTCAGTCATAGCAATCTCACCTCTTGTGGATTCAAGCCCTGCTCCAGGCACTTGAGCAAATATATGAAGCTGACCCCAGAGCAGTCCCAGAGGTGCTGTCTTTTGGATAAGAAATTTAACCAAAGTTCTGTCTGCCCTCTCAGCTTGACATAAAGGATCCCACAGCACTATTTCAAAGAGGAGCAGGGGAGTTGTCCCCAGTCACCTGGCCATTATTAATTCGTCAACAAACATCACGAAAGCAGACTTTCTGGTCATTACTGTTTGTGGGAGCTTGCTGTGTGCAAATTTGCTGCTCGTTTCCTCCATTAGAACTGTGGGATATCATATGCCTCATCCCATGATTTTTTTATCCATTAAATTTTAATAGGAGGACAATGATTTCAAAAGTAATTCAGTGACTTTGGAATGCCATGAGGTATTGAAAGGTGCTACATAAATAAAAGTCTTCCTGTCCAGCTTTCTGAGGGGGATTTTTTTACTTTGTCTTCATCCCAGAAGCCTTTTTCCAGTAGAAAATACAAAGACTTAAATATCCAAACACAATTAATGTCAAAAACCTGTGGCCCAATCCCAAATATTAGCCCAATTTCCTTTCACCTGATCTTGGAAGTGCCCCAGTTACATTCCACTGGTGATAACAGCCCTCTGGTCCCTTGGCCATTCTTCATAGAGTGTGATTTTCAGCAGGTATTTGACTGCAGGAGGCATCATAATACAGGGACATTCATAATGTCCCAACACTTCCTTGTAGCTATGTTGGCAACAATTAAGGATGGAATCTAGGATCTTCATGATCTGTAGGTATTGTTGCAACTGCTGTAATGGGTGCATGTCGCTACTGAGCCACCAGAAGCAGTTCCAAATCAATTATGTTTAAGCATTACTTTGGAGGAAAGCCATTTACTGATGCTTCACTAATTACGTCAATGCTGCCTGGTTATCAAAAGAAGCTACCAATGATTACTGGGTTTTTAATATACAGTGTGCATTATAACATTAATGGCCACTGAGGTCACAGGTCATGAACTTTCATGGCCACATTATGTAGTTAAATGTAGTTATTCTATGGTGCTGTCCTAAATATTTATAGATGTTCTAAGGCTCATTATTACACTCTGAAGGCCCGGCTATTTCTTCCTTGGTATTATGTAGACTCTCTAAGTATAGATTTTCCTGTTCCTGTGCGTGAGGCTTTCGGATCTTCTGGAAAGAGAGCATAGAGGGAAACTGCAGGGGCTCCATTAGGGTTGCCTATATTCCTGTATTTGCTGCACTCTGACAATTGCAGGTGCAAGAACAGGAAAATCTGCTTCTTAAACTCTTTCCTCTTTCAGTTTTCCCTTCCTCTTACAGCCTCAGAATTACTTAACCACCACCTCATCTTCTTCTCTGCTACTCAATTTAACCTTGGCAATGTCCTTCACTAGGAACCCTGAGCCTTCATCCCAGCTCGTGAATAAACAAATGCTTGCATTGGAGTGTTCAAATCTAGGGAGAAATGGTATTTTTAGCCATCCTGTTTCTTTCAGAGTTCTACCAATCTCCCACCTGAGAATCCCATGGGAATCTCCTTTGTTTCCGATGAAAGCCACCAGCTAGAGCTATTATAATTATGTAAGCTCCAAATTTCTTCAGGAATTCTTCATTGCAGCAGGCTCAGGAAGAATAGAGTGACTTTGGATTTGTGGTTCCTAAACTTTTCCTTGCCTCATGCCTTGGTCGGTCATAGACTAGTTGATAGAGATTTCTTGCTATCGTAAGTCAACAGCTACGTTATCAATGTATCATGCACCTACTAATATGGTGGAAGGTGAACTGCATGCACTTTGGTCATTTTTGTCTGGCAATTATATTTTTTTGTGTGTTCAGGTCTCACACAATAACAGCAGCAGAACCCCCCTGGAAAGCAGCAGAGGAATTGGTTGTGCTATTTTCTAGATGTTCTGGATAGCTTTGTAAGGAGAGGAATCTTCTCTGCCCTCTTGCAAGGCTGATGGCATCAGGAATGGCTGGGTATGGTTACAAACTCTGGTTGGGCATCATCACATGAGCTTCTGCATCCACCATTCCCCCACCCCCACACTCCTACCATTGGTCGTACAACACAATCACACTCTGAAGAAGAGTCATATGGGCTTGAAATGTTAACTCTGTTTCTTTTTCCACAGATGCTGCCAGACCTGAGTTTTTCCAGCATTTTCTGTTTTTAATTTCAGATTTCCAACATCTGCAGTATTTTGCTTTTATACAATCATACTCACGGTGCCCCACCATCTCACACCCATCGGAAAGTGAATAGACTGTTGATTAGCTGATTGGATGATTGGATGATTCATGACTGTCAACCAGTCTTTTTCTCCATATCCAATAAATTTTATAAACTAGTAAGAAATAGAGTCCTAAGACAATCTTCTAAAAATCACAGTTTGCAAAAAACACACAATGTCTAAGGTTAGGTGTGATTCCACAATTGGACAGCACTTGCTGAACAATCCTGGGTGTGCTAAGAATTACACTAACGACCAATTAAAGAATATCAGCTGGGCTTGCAATATAGTTCACTTGTACTTGCTAGAAGCTACATATATTCATATACAAGGAACAGTCCTCTTCAGGCAAAAGGAACATGCCCAGGCATTGCACCTTTTTTGAATTAAACAGAAGTATGGGGGATAATTGTTCCCTGGTCATCCTCCATGGTGATGCCTTGACCAATTAGAATCAACTTGTCAATCAATCAGCACCCTTTCCTCATACAGTATAAATTGTTGCTCCCTTTGGAATTTGGAATTCTTGCGTCTGTCCTGATGAGTGCAAGAAGAAAAGCTTCAACACCATGTCACTTTTTACAGTAATACTAAAGCACAGTTTTTTTCCTAAAGCTATAATTTTCCTCCTGGGCTGTTTTCAGCAGTCTCCTGGAGATTGAGCTTCAATTCTTGAAGACACCAGGGGAATCCTGGAGGATTGACAGCCTTATCCTCGAGGGCAGAACTGGAGGAGAGAATTCTCTCCACTGGCATCTCCTCAGCTCAGTCAGGATCTGATGGCGGACTATGAGTCAGTACACTGATGTGACAAGGTCTGAGCATCCATGTGGACAGAGTTGGACCTTACCTGTGGGAAGCCTGGTGGAAGGAAGCAGCATGGACTCCTGAAGACTTTAAAAGACAACAGTGGATTTCCTGGAGGGCTAACGGGACACTGAACAGGGATTTGGGCCCAAACCATCATCTCCCAACCCCATCAAAGGCAGACAGGCGCTAGACTTTTCAATTGTATGGGCACCATCGATGGGCTTGTAACGGCAAGGGCACTGGCTAGCACCATGGAAATTAAGTACCCTCCCACTGGTCCTGCAAATTCTGGCAGGGCCAGCACTGGAATAAAAACAGGAAGTGCTGGAAAAGCTCAGCAGGTCTGGCAGCATCTATGGAGAGAGAAACAGAGTTAACGTTTTGAGTCCAATATGACTGTTCTTTGGAACTGGGGTTAAGCACTGGGCGTGATACCGAATGCACTCCTGGCTGTTCTCCCACATTCTACCCTCCATAAACTTGAGGTCATTCAAAACTCTGCTTCCCATTCCTAACTATAGCAAGTCTGGTTCTGCTATCTTTCATGTGCTCGCTGACCTAGATGGGTCCCAGTCAAACACCGCCTTGACTTTAAAATTCTCATCCTTGTTTTCAAATTCCTCTATGGCCTTGCCCCTCCCTATCTCTGTAATTTTCTCCAGCCCCACAACCCTCTGGTATATATGTGTTCCTCTAATTCTGGCCTATTGTGTATTTCCAATTATAATTGCTCTACTCTTGTGACTCTGCCTTCAGTTGTCTAGGCCCCAAGCTCTAGAATTCCCTCCCTACACTTCTCCACCTCTCTACCTAGCTTTCTTCCTTTAAGACACCCCTTAAAACCTACTTCTTTGACCAAGCTTTTGGCAATCTAACCTAATAACTTGGTGTCATATTTTGTTTTATAATGCTCCTGAGAAGCGCCTTGGGACATTTAATTAAGTTAAAGGTGCTATGTAAATATATGTTGTTGCTGTAATTAATCAGATCATGGGTCATGACTTTTCTGGGCTACTGAGTCAGAAATGATACAGTGGTGCTGGAATTTGTTCCATTTGTAATAAATCACTTCAAAGTATTTTTAATGAAAAGATAGTGGGAGGAGGTGGCATAGTGGTATTGTCACTACGCTAGTATTCTAGAGTAATGCTTTGGGGACCTGGGTTTGAATCCCATTTGAATTCAATAAAAATCTGGAATAAAAAGTCTAATGATGACCATGAAATCATCATCATTATGATGAAATCGTTGCTGATTGTTGTTAAAAACTCATCTCCCCATCTGGTTCACTAATGCCTTTTCAGCAAGGAAATCTGCTGTCCCTTAGCTGGTCTGGCAGACCCACAGCAATGTGGTTGACTCTTAAAAATGCCCTCTGAATGATGGCAATTAGGAATGGGCAATAAATGCTGGCCTACCAATGGCACCCACATCCCATAAACAAATTTTAAAAATGTTGACGTCTCTTGATCAGGTGATGACATGCATGAGTTCTACAGGTTACTCCCCATCTTTAACTCACAATGTAGTTACAGTTCTGGTAGCAATTACAAACCATGCCTGTGCTTAGCAATGTATTCGGTTAACTCTAACTCTGCATTGCCCCCTGACCAGGCAAGCAGAGCATTATTCAGGCATGGAATTTCCAATATACATCCAAATATTGGTTACTTTTAAAAAATTATCTAACAGATGTTGTGCAATCTTGCACTGAAAATGAAGCTGAAGCACTGAACTATCTCCACCATTAGCTGGTTCTAAAGACCATCCGTCAAAACTCAATGGGCCCTCAGGAAAAGAGTCAGAATTGCAAACTCTGTCATTGGACACCATTTTGCAAACACATTTACTGATATTAAACACAAACAATGGGAACAGCTCTCAAATGAGATGAAAGTGCAAATGCTTTATAATTGTCCAAGCATTTCATTTTTATAAAAATACACGATACTAATTGGTGATTTCAAGCCATATAGAGACTTCCAGTTACTGTAAGTTACTGTGTCACTGTATTATTTAGATCCTTCCTCAATTCTATAGCCTGTGTTTGAAATAATTTCACTATTGGCCTTGAACTTGGTTGTGCTGTTGGAGGTCAGTAATCTCAGCTCCAGGACACCGCTTCAGGAGTTCCTCAGGGTAGTGTCCTCGGCCCAACCAGCTTCAGCTGCTTCATCAATGACCTTCCTTCCATCATAAGGTCAGAAGTGGGGATGTTCACTGATGATTGCACAATGTTCAGCACCATTCGCGGCTCCTCAGATACTGAAGCAGTCCATGTCTAAATGCAGCAAGACTTGGACAATATCCAGGCTTGGGCTGACAAGTGGCAAGTAACATTCATGCCAGGCAATGACCATCTCCAACAAGAGAGAATCTAACCATAGCCCTTTGATGTTCAATGGCATTACCATCACTGAATCCCCCACCATCAACATCCTGGGGGTTACCGTTGACCAGAAGCTAAACTGGACTAGCCATGTAAATACTATGGCCACAAGAGCAGGTCAGAGGCTAGGAATCCTGCAACGAGTAACTCACCTCCTGTCTCCCCAAAGCTTGTCCACCATCCACAAGGCACAAGTCAGGAGTGTGATGGAATACTGCCCACTTGCCTGGATGAGTGCAACTCCTATACTCAAGAAACTTGACACCATCCAGGACAAAGCAGCCTGCTTGATTGGTACCACATTCACAAACATTCACTCCCTCCACCACCGACATACAGTGGCAGCAGTGTGTACCATCTACAAGATGCACTGCAGGAATTCACCAAGGCTCCTTAGACAGCACCTCCCAAACCCATGACCACTACCATCTAGAAGGACAAGGGCAGCAGATAGATGGGAACACCACCACCTGGAAGCTCCCCTCCAAGTCACTCACCATCCTGACTTGGAAATATATCGCTGTTCCTTCACTGTCGCTGGGTCAAAATCCTGGAACTCTCTTCTTAACAGCACTGTGGGTGTACCTACACCACATGGACTGCAGCGATTCAAGAAGGCAGCTCACTACCACCTTCTCAAGGGCAACTACGGATGGGCATTAAATGCTGGCCCAGCCAGCATAGCCCACATCCCATGAATGAATAAAAAAAAACTAGTTTACTAAGTGGTTCCACATCATCCCTTTCTCTCTCTCCCCATATCTCTGTCTCTTTCTCTCTCTCTCTCATCCTATCTCCTTCACTCTATCTCCTCTATCTCTCTGCTTCTCTCAATATATTGCCATTATCACAGGAACAATCACATCACTTTGCTTGTAAGGCCTCTTAACATAACACACCAATTCAAACTTTCTCACCCCAGACTAATTCATATTTCCATCTGAATGACAGATTTTCATTAATATACCTAACATAAATTTTGAAATAGATTTATTTCTATACCATTTAATCCCTTTTTGTAGAAAACCTTTCATACATTCTTGCCTTGAGATTAGTTTTTCTTAATAGTGTTTGTTGTTCTGATATAACATCCCTGCCTACCTATTTTTTTAAATCCCTTTAATTATTTGCACATTGATTTATCATTTGCCAGCACATCTATTCACCAGATTTTCTTCTCAAATTGCTCTTATTAAAATGATGTAGCATTTCTCTTAGCAGAGTATGATTATATTTTACATAAATACAATGATATAAATTGGAAGGCAAAGGTACACAAAAGGAGAAGTAAGAAAAAGTCTGATATTGCAAATTACTATCTGTCCAGTACTTGACCCTGCTTGGCTCAGACATTTCATTGATTCAGCCTGATCCAATTTAGTTTTGTTATCTTTGGGATCTTTGTCTTTTAACATGGGACCACAGTTCAAACTGTTACCACAATTGCTGAATGTTAAGTTATTCACCTTGATGTTGTCTGAAAAATGTAAAGTGTTGGATGGCTCATTCTGACTAAGAAATTTCAACCCATCTTGAACAGTCTATTTTCATTAGTTAGAGAAGTATTCAGGTTACCTGGTACCTCCTACCTCAGTCACTGAGGCAGCATAGAGGTGTTTCAAAGATAGTCTTTCGTGGCCTGTTATGGCTTTAAAATTCAAAAAACATTTCTTTTGTACACAATTCCTCCAGCAACCATCAATATTCAAGGCAGTTTAAGATCTCAACCTAACTAGACTCACTGATCATTTTCTTAAACAGTTTTAACCATTCTACTTGTTCTTAATTCACATTTCATTCATAACTGAGTCAACAAATGATGCTCTATTATCCCCTTCTCGAAAGAACTTGTACCAAAGTACTTTGCAGCAGTAAAATACTGGTATCACTTTAAGATGATACTTGTCAAAGAACTAATGTCTTTCATTCAGCAGTGTAATGTGGAGTGTGAGTGTAAGGGGTGAATAACTGCTTCATTACAAAAAAAATCCATTGGGTGGAGGAGTTGTTCAGCACAATAGTAGTTTCAGGCAAGCTAATAAGTCAACAAAAAAAACCTTAGTAAATGTTCAGACTATAACTTTGCAATGCTCCAGAGATGCTTTTACTTTTTCAAAAATACTGATCTGTGCATTTGAGCAGCGATATAAACTAAATTACAATCAAAATAAATCTAGACCTCATGACTTTAATCCAAAAAGCATACAACTGAACACTCATATGAAAGCACAAAGGCCTCCTTAAATCTCCCAATTATTTGCATACACAATCTTAAATTAAAATGATCCTGGTGCCTTAATCATGCTTAATGAATAAAGCCTTAGTTGCTCTCATCCACCTTAATATATTGATTCCTTCTTGTGGATTGATTAACTCAAACGTGCAAAATTTAATGCAACAATCCCAAGTTGTAAGAATAAGGAATATCAATGTAGTTTAATTAACTAGCTGTCCATAATAGCCATCCCAGAAAGAAAAAGCAGCATTCATGATTTGATCATGTGATCACTCGGTCTGTTAATTTAAGTTTTCAAACCCAAAATCAAATATTGCAAAAACATATTTGTATCCATGTACAAGAGAAAATAATTAACAAATGGTAGTCAGTATGTGTTCATCGAGAAAGCACTAATCAAAATCCTTATATTACTGCCAACAGCAACAACCATCTACAAAGGGATACTATATATATATATATAAAACAACTTATTATAGTTGTAATTTTTTGTGCTGCAGGGAAAAAACACACATTTAAACAATAGTACATTTAAAGTACATGAAACACAAAGGGCAGAGTTTTATAGCCCTGTCGTGGCAGGGGCGGCGCCATAAAATGCAGCGAGCCATTCATAAGTCCATCGACTTCGGCGGGACTGGAATATCCCACCGGCGGGAGGGGCTGTAAAATTCCATCCAAAAGAAAGTTTGTTAGTCTGTTATTTCAATCTCGTTTTCTCACAACAGTTTCAAGCTCTGATATTCACTATGGGCTTTCCATTTCTTTCTCTCCCTAAATCTGTTTTTGCTCTCTGTATATCTAACAAAGGAATTTGTACCAAACTACTTTTCCACAACTTTCTGCAGGACTGGATGATCCCGATGGCAGGCAGGGCTGGAATATCCCATCTTTGTTTGGTGCAAAAGCATTAATTGGCTTCTTTTGCTCTCAGTTTAGTGATGGTCCCTTTTCACAGAAACTTTTAAATGCTCCTGAACAAACCACTGCTCCTTATTGGTCATCATCGTCATCTTCCAGTTTCAGAATTTCCTCTTCCTGAGCTTCTATATCTTACAATTCCTGGTTTTCTTTCTTCTAAAATCCTTATAACATCTATATATATGATTAGGGTATTTTATACCTTGATCTCTATAGGCCTTATCTATAGACCTCAAATTGGGTCCCCAGAGGCTTTAAAAATAGCCCAGGCCATGAACTGGTACCTTTTGATCTTCAAACTAGTTCTGTTTATTCTGAACAAGTTCTCCTTTAGTCTTGAACTTGTTCTCTTGGCCTTGCTCCCAGTGCTATGAATGTGTCTCCATTGTTGAATAGATGCCATGGTGCCAGTACAACAGGCAAAATGCTTTGCCAAAACTTCAGCCTACACAGTTGGCTGAAAAGTTATGAGTGATGAATTTTATCTCTTGCAACTGGTGTCCAGTGATACCCGAGAAAGGTCAACTCAGACCAATGAAAGGGAACCTGCATTTCTAACCTGTGCAGGCAGACTGCTCAGAAAACAGAAAATACTCCCGAAACTGGAAGTGTCTACATCACTGCTCTGACAAGGCTACCTCCAGGGGCTCTGGGGTAAAACACCTCTTCAAATGGGTTTTAGTATCTCCAGCCACAAAATTAGGGCTGACATAGTCAGGAACTGCCCTCAACAACATTCATCATCACTATCACCAGCACCCTTCCATCTACGTAAGATGAGGGACATGAAGCAACTCAAATCCTTTTTTAATGAAGTAACTTCATGTGGTGCAATTTTGCTGATAGCTGAAGAGTCTGTGACAGGCAGGTACTGCCACAAATGCAGCATATGAATTGGTTATCAGGTGTTGTTGTGGGTTTTTGGTGTTGGCGCTTGTTGCCAAGCCAATGTAGTCTCTGATCATTGTGGTGATGCACGCGAGCCCACAGGTGACGTCACCAATTTTCCTCTTGTCAGCCAGTGTCTCCCAGATGCGAGAATTGGCAATAGGGCCTTCACAATACACTTTTAAGCATCCTTGAAGCAGAGTTTTGGGTGTCTGACTGGTCGCCTGGCTCTGGCTACCTCACCATATAGATAGTTCTTGGCTATGTGACCATCCTTTGAATGTGCCCAAGTCAGCAAAGTTGCCTCTGCTTGATGAGTGCCAACATACTTGGGATCTTTGCATCTCCTTCCATGAGATGTCCAGAATTCACCACAAACAGCAAAGATGAAAGTTGTTGAACGTCCTTTTGTGATAGCTGTAAGTCGTCCATATTTCACAGCCATTCAACAAGGTGCAGAGATCACAGGCTTCATAAACCCGCATCATGATCCTAAGCATCAGCTTCATGCATGCTTTATGAGTCAGCCAAAGGTGGTAACTGCTTTCCCTATGCATGCATGAAATTCTGCATCAAGGGACAGATTGTCTGTCACCGTGGACCCAAGGCAGCAGAATTTGCTAATCACTTCCGGTGGGGTGTTATTTAGTGTAATCAAGGGTGGAGATGTGACACCCATTCCCATGACCATGGTTTTCTTTAGTGCTTATAGTCAGGGAAAACAAGTTGCAGGCATGGGAGAGACAGTCCATGAGTCTTTGTTGCTGAGTTTCTTTGTAAGCGAATAACGTGGATTCATCCATTGAAGAGTTCTCTGGTCAGGACTTGCTGTATTTTGTCTTCACTTTCAGGCTGGATAGATTGTAGACCCTGTCATCTGACCTCGTATGCAGGTAAATGCCTTCCATGACTGCAGGAAAGTTAAAGGTCAGGACCATGAAAAAGTAGATGCCAATAAAGTGGGGGCTAGGACACAGCCCTGTTTCTCTCCATCCTTCAGCCTGAGATTGTAGGAAGTGGTGCTGTCTAACTGTACAGTGCAGTGCATGTTGTCATGAAGGAACAAAGAGACTGAGGAGCTTTGGTGGGCTGCCAATTTTCCCTAAAATGTTGTAGAGTTATGCTGTATATCGGTTGGTTTTGAATGCTTTACTGAGATCTACAAAATTGAGGGAAAGAGAGGTATCCTGTTCTCTACACTTCTCTTGCAGCTGGTGTATCAAGTAGATCATGTCCACTGTAGATCTGCCAGCATGGAAACCACGCTATGCTTTGGGGTATGCTTGGTCTGCAAGCAGATAGAGTCGTTTAAGAATAATCATGGTGCAAGCCTTTGCAGTGATACTAGGGAGTGAGATTCCCTTGCAATCTCTCCTGACACCAAATTAGCATGGGGGACTGGGGTGGTGCTCACATAGTCAGTACTGAGAAGAACTGCAACAACTACAAATTATAAGAAAGCATTAATAACCTTGGAGAATGGGTATATAATTAGTAAATTAATTTCCATATAGTTGGGTGTGATGTATTGCATTTTGGTAGGAAAAATAAGGAAGCTACATGTTGGAGAAAATAAATCTAAATCTGAAAGAGGAGCAACAGGATTTGGAAGTACAAATAGACAAAATGACTAAAAGAATCGAGGTAGGTTATTATATTCAATCTCAGTACTGTGAGTGACAGCTACATTTTTTGAGATGTTATCCTTTGGATAAGGAACAAGTTTAAGGTTCCATCAGCCTGTTCAGGTGAATGAACAGGAAGTTTCCTGGATCCTGGGCCAGTATCCCTCTGCTAACCAACATCTATATATATAAAAGCCAAATGTCTGACTGTTGGCAAACTCCTCTGCAGTCCTTGGGCCAATCTCAACTAAACTTGGTGGTATGATACCTTGGACCAAGAGGCATGTCGTCAAGGAGTGGGGTTGTGGGGGGTTGGTGGGTGGGGCGGGGAGTTGACATTGTTGGTCAGCACTTGATGCCCATGAGACATGAGTGCTACCACTCAGCTAAGGTTGACACCTCCTTAATAGCAAAGCTTTGCAGAATGACAGAATATAAAGCAGATTCATTAGAATCCTAATGTAAAGTGCTACTATATGTAGATGGTGGGATAGGGGGATTGGAGTGGTTGGGTGTAGAGATGAATGATGCGCGATTGCATCCTTCCCAACATGACCTGATTACATCTCCCTTCTTTGTAACCAATGTTTAAATCAGATACTGACGGTGAGACACATTTTTTCCATCAAGTGTGAGTGACATTACAGCAGCAGAGTGATAAAGAGGACAGATGACTCCTGAAATTGACGCTGCTGGGTTGAGTGACCTTTGTGCATTGCTCTTTCCATCTATATTTGTCATTGCACACCAGTCTCCATGGATTTTCTGAGCTCTTGTGTGAAATGCCGAGATCAGATTGTAGATGGTTGCCTCACTTGGAACTCAATATTTATAGAGCAACTTCGATGTAGTAAGAACATACCAAAGTGCTTCACAGAAATGCTATCAGACAGGAGGCCAATATTGGTTTGCTCAGAGCTACATTTTCATGATTGAGCAATATGGTTGGTTTGTGCTGGTGCAACAATTTCCATTTCCCAGTGTAGCTAACTGTAACTGGACCGAGTATCCATCTTTGGCTGCAATTGACAAATGTAAAAGTGCCTTTAACCTAAAAACTACCTGTTGAGGGCTACGAATAGGGAGTGTTTGATATTGGTGCTAATATCTACTCCTGAGGCAGCACAATTGGGAAAATTTGCTTAATGAGATGTCTTCTTTAAGGATAATGATGAAAAGAGCTTATATTTACATAGCACATTGTCATATTCTCAATTATCCCAAAGTACTTCATACTCAATAAATTATTATTGTAGTGCAGACACCTGTTGTTCTGCAGGCAAATGTAGCAGCTAATTTGTGCACAGCAAGATACTACAAACAGATGATGAACTAGTTAATCTATTTTCGGTGGTATTCATTGAGGGAGAAATGCAGAGAACTTACTGCTATCCTTCAAATAGTGCGCTGTTCTAGTTCTTAATAACACAGCTGATGATAGAGTTCCTTTTATCCCCTCATTTATATTCTACACTTCTGACAATGCAACACTCCCTTAGTACTGGACTTAAGTGTTAGCCTGGATTCACAGAATCACAGAATTGCTATTGCATAGAGGGAGGCTGTTCAGTCCTTCGTGTTTGCACCGGGTCTCTGAATGAGCAATTTACCTTGTGCTACTTCCCCACCTTCTCCCCGTAACCCTGCACAGTCTAATTCCCTTTTGAACCTTCAATTGAACCTGCCTCCACTGCACTCTTAGGTAGTGCATTCCAGACCTTAACAGACATTCCAGCAAAAGTACTGAAGACTTGTGCTCCAGAACTGTGTCCCTAGCTAAGTTGTTCCAGTACAGCTACAAGGCTGACAGGCAGTGGGCGATCAAGGGGGTTGTCCAACCCAACTGTCTGCCCCTCTTCCGTGGCTACGTTCGCGGCTGGGTGTCCCTGGAGAGGGAGCACGCGGTGTCTGCCAGCACCGTCGAGGCCTTTAGTGCCCGGTGGGCACCGCGGGGGTTGGGGTGCTTTATCGACCCCCTTAATCACATTTTGGGTTGATGTTTGTAAGTTTCCTTTAAATGTTCTCTTTGGTTTTAGAGTTCCCTAATTTAGATGTTGTGTTTATTTTGTCCCTGATTTTGTTAATTTAGTTTATTTGGTTGACTCCAAAAGAGTTACAAGACTGACATCTACATGGCAATGTGCAAAATTGCCCAGGTACGTCCTGTCCACAAAAATCAGGACAAATCCAACCTGGCCAATTACTGCGCCATCAGTCTACTCTCAATCACCAGCAAAGTGACGGAAAGTGTCATTGATAGTGCTATCAAGTGGCACTTACTCAGCAATAACTTGCTCACTGATGCTCAGTTTGAGATCTGCCAGGGCCACTCAGCTCTTGACCTCATTACAGCCATGGTCCAAACATGGACAAAAGAGCTGAACTCAAGAGGTGAGGTGACAGTAACTGTCTTTGACACCACGGCAGTATTTGACCGAGTGTGGCATCAAGGAGCCCTAGCAAAACTGGAGTCAATGGGAATCAGGGGGAAAACTCTCCATTGGTTGGAGTCATACCTAGCACAAAAGAAGATGGTTGTGGTTGTTGGAGGTCAATCATTTCAGCTTCAGGACATCACTGCAGGAGTTCCTCAGGGTACTGTCCTCGGTGCAACCATCTTCAGCTGTTCATCAATGACCTTCCTTCCATTATAAGGTCAGAAATGGGAATGTTTGCGGATGATTACACAACGTTCAGCAACATTCGCAACTCCTCAGCTACTGAAGCAGTCCATTTCCACATGCAGCAAAACCTGGAAAAAATATTCAGGCTTGGGCTGATAAGTGGCAAATAACATTTGTGCTACAAAAGTGCCAGGCAATGACCATCTCCAACAAGAGGGAATCTAACCATAGTCCCTTGACATCACTAAATCCCCCACTATCAACATCCTGGGTGTGACCATTGACCAGAAAGTGAACTGGACCAGCTGTATTAATACTGTGGTTACAAGATCAGGTCAGAGGCTGGGAATTCTGCAGACAGTAACTCACTTCCTGACATCCCAAAGCCTGTCCACCACCTACAACGCACAAGTCAGGGATGTGATGGAATACTCCCCACTTGCCTGGATAAGTGCAGCTCCAATAATGCTCAAGAAGCTTGACGCCATCCAGGACAAAGCAGCCTGCTTGATTGGCACCCCATCCACCAATATCCATTCCCTCCACCAACAAAGCACAGTGGCAGCAGTGTGTACAATCTACAAGATGCACTGCAGCAACTCATCAAGGCTCCTTTGACAACACCTTCCAAACCCACAACTGTTACCACCATGAAGGACATGGGCAGCAGATGCATGGGAACACTATCACCTGCAATTTCCCCTTCAAGCCCCACACCATCTTGACTTGGAAATATATCACTGTTCCTTCATTGTTGCTGGGTCAAAATCCTGATACTCTCTTCCTAACAGCACTGTGGGTGTACCCACACCACATGATCTGCAAGAAAGCAGCTCACCACCACCTTCTCAAGGGCAATTAGGGCTGGGCAACAAATGCTGGCCAAGCCAATGATGCCCACATCCCATGAATGAATATAAAAAAAACACACGCTATGTGAAAAAGTTTTTCCTCATGTCACTTTTGCTTCTTTTGCAAATTACTTTAAATCAATTTAAATCTGTGCCCTTTCATTCTCGATTCTTTCACGAATGAGAACAATTTCTGCATATCTCTGTCCGGACCCCAAATGATTTTCAATTCCTCAATCAAATCTTCCCTCAGCCTTCTCTTCTCCAAGGAAAACAGTGCCAACTTCTCCAATCTATCATCACAACTGAAGTTCCTGATCCCTGGAGCCATTCTTGTGAATCTTTTCTGCAATCTCTCCAATGCCTTAACATCCTTCCTAAAGTGCGGCACCCAGAACTGGACATAGTACTCCAGCTGAGGCGAAACTTACGGCTTATACAAGTTCAACAAAACCTCCTTGCTCTTGTACTCGATGCCCTATCAATAAAGCCTAGGATACTGTTTGCTTTATTAACCACTCTCTCAACCTCTCCTGCCACCTTCAATGCCTTATGCACATATATATCCTGGTCCCTATGCTCCTGCACCACCTTAAGAGCTATACCCTTCATCTTATATTGTCTCCCTATGTTCTTCCTACCAAAATGAATCACTTCACATTTCTCTGCATTGAGCGCCATCTGCCACTTGTCCCCTCCATTCCACCAACTTGTCTACGTCCTTCTTGTCTACGCCATCCTCTTCACAGTTCACACTGCTTCAAAATTTTGTATTATTCACAAATTTTGAAATTGTGCCCCATACACCAGGGCCTAGGTTATTAATATATATCAGGAAGAGTAAGGGTCCTAACACTGGCCTCTGGGGAACTCCACTACAAGCCTTCCTCCAGCCTAAAAAACATCCATTAACCACTACTCTGTTTCCTGTCACTCAGTCAATTTCATATCCATGTTGCTACTGTCCCTTTTATTCCGTGAGCTATAACTTTGCTCACAAGTCTGTTGTACAGCACTATATCAAATGCCTTTTGGAAGTCCATGTACACCACATCAACAGCATTGTCCTCATCAACACTCTCTGTTACCTCTTCAAAAAACTCCAGCAAGTTAGTTAAACACAATTTTTCATTAACAAATCCATGCTGGCTTTCCTCAGTTAATCTGCATTTGTCAATGTGACTATTGATTTTGTATTGAATTCTTGTTTCTAGAACATTCCCCGCCACCAAAGTTAAACTTACTGGTCTGTAGTCGCTGGGCTTATCTTTACACCCTTTTTTGAACAATGGTGTAACATTTGCAATGCTCAGTCTTCTGGCCCCACCACTGAGTCTAAGGAAGACTGAAAAATTATGGCCAGTGCCTCCACAATTTCCACTCTCTCCACCCTCATTATCCTTGGATGCATCTCATCCGGTCCTGGTGCCTTATCAACAAGTATAGACATCCTATCTAATACTTCCTCCTTATTAATTTTTAACCTTTCTAATGTCTGAATTACCTCTTCTTTCACCATGACCTGAGTAGCAGCTTCTTCCCTGGTAAAGACAGATGCAAAGTTTAATTTAATACCTCAGCCTCCATTTGTAAATCCTCTCAATCATTCCTAATCAGCCCTGCTGCTCCTTTCACCTCGCTTATTACTATTTAGATGTCTATAGAAGACTTTGTATTCTCTTTCATGTTAGCTGCCAGTTTCTTTTCATATGCCCTCTTTGCTTCTCTTAATTGTTCAGTACTGAAACCTGGACTCCCTCACCGTGGAGACTTCATCTAAAGGAAAAGCTAACTGCATCCTTTTGACCTGAACAGTAGTGGGTTGTAATAGACATCTGCCGCCTTGAAAGAGTTAAATGCCAGGGTGGGAGGGACGATGGTGGTGAAGGGAGTAGTGCGATAGGGGTCTGTGGAAGCGGGTCCCAGCACCTGCACCAGGCAGTTAAAGAAATGTAATTCTCCAAGCAAAGGGGAGGAGGGAAGGCAAAACATGGGCAGAGCAAAAAGCTGAACTGGAAACTTCAAACAAACCACAGCAAAGCAGGAACCGGGATTTATACAGGCTCTTCCAAGAATAAAGAATGCTAGAGATTTGAAGGTTGGGAGCTGCGCTGACATATTTTCTGAGAGTTTGAGAGCTTAGGAAAGTTTCCCGGGGGTTTGTGGAAGTTTCCTGGCAGTTTGTTGAGTTTGTAGGACTTGGGCTGAAAGCGGGACAGGCGACGGAGTTTCTCTCTCGGATGCTCAGTGAGGAGAGAGAATGGAGCCCAGGACAGCTCTGCTCCTCAGGGTCCTGCTCCTTTCGAAACTTTTCCTATCCTTGGAAGGTAAGTTTGGAAACTTTATTCTGACTTTTGCCCTCAATGTGACATGTCTGGTTGCTATTTCAGACATGTTTAGAACTTTAAATACAATTCAGGGAATTAGAGAAGAAAACATTTCTTTAAAAACATGCAATTTTGTATTTAAGTTAGGAAGAAAACACATTTTAAAACACTGCATGCAAATGTTTTAAGGTCTAACTTGCTATTTGAGTCAATTGTCAGCTAAAGCCCATTTAATTATTTATAAAATGTATCTCGTTATAGTTGGGATTCAGGTAAATTCACTGTGTGGTAGGTTAGAAATTCACCCTCCTCAACTAGCGGGGAAGGTATTTTTGTGGTATTTTAACGCTTGTTTAATATTTTCATGGGAGAATTCCTATTCATTTTGTGTTCCAACTTCCCCTTAAGCTTTACCGGGAACGGGAAAAATGAAATCCTTGCGTATCAGTAGATGAATTTATGAAGCCATGTCACTCCATTTGTTTACTAGAGAATCTGCCCTTTAAATCATTTGATGTCTGCTGTAGATCCCATTCCTACATCGCAGTCTGTTTTAAGGGGTTGTTGTCAGGCTGTGTCGAGCAAAAAAAAAACTAGTTGGTGTCAACAGATCTCGGGTTCTGTAAACGTTGCTTTGAAGCGGTTGGAATGAGCCTTTGGTGTGTTCTTTTTGTAAATCTTTGTGACGAGGGTGGGATAGTTTAAGTGTGTATTGCATGGTCGTGGTTCACAAATACAATAGCGTCTAGCCACAGAACTTCTAAAAAGGGGCACGGCCAGCTTTAACAGGTCCGTTTGAAATGATTCCTGTTTAGCATGCTCGTCCCGACACAACAAATTCCCCCCACACACACTTACAGGCGCTAACAGGAGCCCAAACTAACCTGTAATTAAAAACAAAAAGCTAAAAGCTACTGCGGATGCTGGAAATCCAAAACAAAATAAAAACAGAATTACCTGGAAAAACTCAGCAACTCAGGCAGCATCGGCGGAGAAGAAATCAGTCAACGTTGACTGATTTCTTCTCCGCCGATGCTGCCAGACTTGCTGAGTTTTTCCAGGTAATTCTGTTTTTATTTTGTAACCTGTAATTAAGTCAATTTACATTTTAAAAGGAACATGTTATTTTGTTTAATTGCCTTTGCAATTTTGGAAACAAGTTACACATTTAGTTAGAATTTAATCACAGTGCCTTCTTTATTCCGCACCGCCCCCCGCAAAACACTATTTCTTGGCAACATTATGAATTTTTCCTCTGGTCTACGTAAAGGAGTCAATCTCTCATTATTGGTGCTTTGTAGTTAGCCTCTTCCAATGGTTCTGTATGTAAATGCACAAGGGATTTGGGTTCAATCCTCCATGTGTGCTGGTCTCTGACTTAGTTGTTACTGGGCCACGAGAATTGTCCTCAGCACCATCTGCGGAGAGGGGAGATCAGCCAGGTTCCCCAACACAAAAACACCCGGAAAAACTCAGCAGGTCTGACAGCATCTGTGGAGAGGAGCACAGTTAACGTTTCGAGTCCGAATGACCCTTCTGCAGAACTAAGTAAAAATAGAAGAGAGGTGAAATATAAGCTGGTTTAAGCGGGCGGGCGGGGACAAGTAGAGCTGGATAGAGGGCCAGTGATAGGTGGAGATAACCAAAAGATGTCACAGACAAAAGGACAAAGAGGTGTTGAAGGTGGTGATATTATCTGAGGAATGTGCTAATTAAGGGTAGAAAGTAGGACGAGCAAGGTACAGATAGCCCTAGTGGGGGTGGGGTGGGGTGAAGGAATCAAAAAAAGGCTAAAAGGTAGAGATAAAACAATGGATGGAAAGAACACACCTTTTAGCCTTTTTTGATTCCTTCACCCCACCCCACCCCCACTAGGGCTATCTGTACCTTGCTTGACAAAAACAGAATTACCTGGAAAAACTCAGCAGGTCTGGCAGCATCGGCGGAGAAGAAAAGAGTTGACGTTTCGAGACGAAACTTCAATTCTTTTCTCCTCCGCCGATGCTGCCAGACCTGCTGAGTTTTTCCAGGTAATTCTGTTTTTGTTTTGGATTTCCAGCATCTGCAGTAGTTTTTTGTTTTTATCTCTGTACCTTGCTTGTCCTGCTTTCTACCCTTAATTAGCACATTCCTCAGATAATATCACCACCTTCAACACCTCTTTGCCCTTTTGTCTGTGACATCTTTTGGTTATCTCCACCTATCACTGGCCCTCTATCCAGCTCTACTTGTCCCACCCCCCCTTAAATCAGCTTATATTTCACCTCTCTTCTATTTTTACATAGTTCTGTTGAAGGGTCATTTGGACTCAAAACATTAACTGTGTTCTTCTCCGCAGATGCTGCCAGACCTGCTGAGTTTTTCCAGGTATTTTTGTTTTTGTTTTGGATTTCCAGCATCTGCAGTTTTTTGCTTTTATTATAGCCAGGTTCCCCATTCTTGTTCAATTCTGCTTGGAAGTGCTCAGAGACGCTAAGTCTCTTGCTCCAATTCTGAATAACAATTGCTTGCGTTTATACAGCACCCATGACACAGTAAAACATCCTTCACAGATTGCCATCAAACAAATGTTGACAGCCACAGAAGGAGACATTAGCATTAAGAATATCTTGGTCAAAGAAGTAGACTTTGAAGAACCTATTATAGGAGGAGAGAGAGGTAGTGCAGTTTTGGAAGGAAATTCCAGAGCTTATTACCTAGGCAGTTGAAAGCAAGGCTGCTAAAGGTGGAAACAATGAAAATTGGGGTATACAAGAGGCCAGAATAGAAAAGTTTATATTATTCATTCATGGGATGTGGGCATTGCTGGCTAGGCCAGCATTTATGGCCCATCCCTAATTGCCCTTGATCAGAGGGTAGTTAAGAGTCCCACATTGCTGTGTGTGGGTGTGGAGTCACATGTAGGTCAGACCAGGTCAGGTCAGCAGATTTCCTCTGCTAAAGGACATTAGTGAACCAGATGGGTTTTTACGACAATCAGCAATGGTTTTGTGATCATCATCAGACTTTTAATTCCAAATTTTTATTGAATTCCAATTTCACCATCTGTTGTGGTGTGATTCAAACCCAGACTATTACCCTGGGTCTCTGAAATACTAGTCCAATGACAATACCACTATTCCACCACCTCCCCCTAATAGAAATCTCAAAGAAAACAGATTAATTGCATAGAATGGATGGGCTGAATGACCTCCTTCTGTGCTGTAAATTACTCATAACTCTAACTGATGGGGATTGGTACGTAACCTATTTACCGACCCAGCTGAGCTTTTTCAGCAATTTTTGTTTTATTTCAGGCCTTCAACATCTGCAGTATTTTGCTTTTACCTACTTACCAATAGTGGCTGCACTTCTAAAGTAGATTACTAGAAATATTTTGGTGACATAGAGTCATATGGAATCAGATTCAATAGTAACTTTTGAAGGGAATTAGACAGACAATTGAAAAGGCTGATGGATTGGCTGATGGCTGTTAAATTGGGAAAAATTGAATAAGTCTTTCTAATAACCAACAGACAGAATGGCCTCCTACTGCACTGTATGATTCTATAAGTATAGCTCCCTACCATAGTATCAAAATATCTTAGTGATACATGCAAATTAAATGGCAATTCTGTGCCAGGAACATTGCAACCTGCAACAATGAGATGAATGACCAGGTAATCTGTTGGTTGAACAAGGGATATTATTTAGGACATTGGAAGAACCCCTTGCTCCTCTATTAAGTGTGCCATAGGGCCTTATACATCCATCAAACAGTGATAGGACATTATTTGAATGACCCAATAATGCATCTGTCCTTGGTGTCCATACCTAGTTCATGTGTATAGGACTTTTATCCCAGAAAGTGAGAGAGAGAACTTCTGTTAACACATTTCTCGATTATGATTGAAGGCTTGGCTGAGACGCAAATGAATGGGCCTACCTGCCACTGAGATCAGGGGCTGCATTTTATGAGCCCCACCCCTCGCCTCTCACCCTCCACCCCCACCCCCCCCACCCGGGCATGTTTTCAGTTGGGTGGGGGGATATCTCGTCAAACACTCCACCACCATCCCACCCACCCCAAACTTACCCCATAATACAGTCAGTGATGGGGGCCAAAATTGGCCGGCCACCCCCCCATATTTAAATAGATAATCAAGGGTCAATCAGGCTGGTTACCAAGCCAATTGACCCCAACAATATACTGACCACACCATAAAACAGCAATCAGGCAAGACGGACAGCCCGATTTAAAAAATAATTTTTCAAAGGGTGGGAAGGGAGGCGAGGTTCTAGCATTGAGGGCTGCCCTTTGAAGATCTGTGGGGGTGAAGCACCCTTAAGAAAGAACCCCTCCTTTTTTTCTACCTACCTGCTACCTTAAACCCACCACCCCACCCCCACTGCCTCCCCCCAGCCTCCCTTACCTGCCCAAACCCTCCCTGCCCAAGACCCTGGAATTACTTGTTTCTGGGGATCCATAGGCCACCTTCTGCTTCTTCATTGCAATCGTGACAGTGCCCACTAATGTGTTCTTGGTGCTGCTGGCACAGATGGAGCTGCTGGCCAGTCAGATTGGCTAACAGCTCCAGAACGCAGGATCTCCTCTCCAATGAGAGGTGGTGAAAAAGGCATATGGGACACTTGCCTTTATCAATCGAGGCATAGATTACAAAAGTAGGGAGGTCATGTTGGAGTTGTATAGAACCTTGGTGAGGCCACAGCTGGAGTACTGTATGCAGTTCTGGTCACCACATTATAGGAAGGATGTGATTGCACTGGAGGGGGTGCAGAGGAGATTCACCAGGACGTTGCCTGGGATGAAACATTTAAGTTATGAAGAGAGGTTGGATAGACTTGGGTTGTTTTCATTGGAGCAGAGAAGACTGAGGGGTGACCTGATCGAGCTGTACAAGATTATGAGGGGCGTGGATAGGGAGCAGCTGTTCCCCTTAGTTGAAGGGTCAGTCACAAGGGGGCATAAGTTCAAGGTGAGGGGCAGGAGGTTTAGGGGGGATGTGAGGAAAAACTTTTTTACTCAGAGGGTGGTGACGGTCTGGAATGCACTGCCTTGGGAGGGTGGTGGAGGTGGGTTGCCTCACATCCTTTAAAAAGTATCTGGATGAGCACTTGGCACGTCTTAATATTTAAGGCTATGGGCCAAGTGCTGGTAAATGGGATTGGGTAGGTAGGTCAGGTGTTTCTCGCATGTCGGTGCAGACTCGATGAGCCGAAGGGCCTCTTCTGCACTGTGATTCTGTGAGGGGCAGAAGTCCCACTCTGCCCTTGTTTAGCCCACCTGCAGTGTGTTATGGCTGTGGGGGGTGTGTGGGGGAGTGGGCATGGAGTGGGTTGGCTCCATTGCATTTTGCTTCCAGGAGGGGTAGTGAGCTGTCCGCCACTCACCCCTCCTTCCCACCCTCCCCCTCGCTCCCCCAGTAATATTCTACCCCAGGTGTTGTGTGAGGTGCAGTATGGGCCTTCATGGTTATGCTCACCCATTCAGCTCACTGTTCCATGGGTACACACAACTGGTGCTCTGCTCTGTCATAGGAGGCATAGCCAGGCTGCACAGATTGCCAGCGCCAGGATTCCTGATGCAAAATTAAAAATGGCAGCATTAGGTCGGAGATACCTTGTCCTGTCTCATCCAATGATTTTGCTTGCAAAATCTAACTTGCATGTAGAATCAAGGTGATGCATATGATAAGCCTTCATTCATTGCCAGAGAATGATTCAATGTATAAGCCACGCCTGTTTTTGCAGGGATGAAGGGAAACATGGCCACTGGAAAATATGTGGTGTACAATTACACACACTGTTGTCTCAGCAGCAGTGCAGAGAGATTCAAATCACATTGCTCACATCAGTACTGCAGAGGACAATAATTTTGGTGTCATTCAAAGAGGCAATAATAACTTGCAATCCTTGCCTGCAGAAGGATTGCCTGCACTTTACAATAAGGAGAGAAGGAAATGGTGGACACCAAGTGTGGGTGAAGGAGAGGGAAGGGACTATAGATGCTTTTGAAGAGGTTATTAATCATCCAATGTGTGCAGAGATCTCTGAACTACTTACTTTCTTCATCAGAGAATGGTCTTGGCTATGTTTAGAGATCTTTTGCTGCAGCATCATTATTTACCTGATTGCTGATGCCAGCCAAGGGATAGAGTCAGTAATAGCTGGCTCAGGGATTGCAGCCCTTATTTGATATTTATATTTGCTAACTGTGGGGAGAGTTCAATGAAGAATAATGGGACACCTGGTTACTTTTATACTCTCTCCCTTAGCCTGTGGTACTGTTGACACTAAGCTAAGCTAAGGTAAAAGCAAAAAACTGCGGATGCTGGAAATCCAAAACAAAAACAAAAATACCTGGAAAAACTCAGCAGGTCTGGCAGCATCTGCGGATAGGAGATAAAAACAAAAAACTACTGCGGATGCTGGAAATCCAAAACAAAAACAGAATTACCTGGAAAAACTCAGCCGGTCTGGCAGCATCGGCGGAGAAGAAAAGAGTTGACGTTTCGAGTCCTTATGACCCTTCAACAGAACTGAGTAAAATTAGGAGAGGGGTGAAATATAAGCTGATTTAAGGAGAAAACCCCCCTTAAACCAGATTATATTTCACCTCTCTTCTGTTTTTGCTTCGTTCTGTTGAAGGGTCATTTGGACTCGAAACGTTAACTGTGCTCCTATCCTCAGATGCTGCCAGACTTGCTGAGTTTTTCCAGGTATTTTTGTGTTGACACTGGAGCTAACTTTGACGGCCACTGCAACTTGGGCTGAGGACAGCCCAGACTGGAGGCTTGAACCTGAACATCTATATTGTTCAGCATTGTTAACAACGGAGTCGTTGAGGGAGTGAGCCTGGTCCTCCTAACGTAAATCAAGCGAGCTATGTGATTGCAGAGCTAGAAGATGTAAATGTAAAGGTAGGAATATGTATTGAGATAAGAAATTGGAAAAAGTATTTCTCTCATGGAGCCATGGAATGGCTACCAGCAAGAATTAATTAACACCTTATTGGCACCACAGGCAGCAAAGAGATGGTTAATTATCTGTTTGTTAAATGTTCTTAAGTATAAAGATAGACCCTGATGCTCATGATCTGGTAGATGATAATTAAGGGATGGTGTAATGCAGCTGCTCAGAGGTGAGGGTTGCAGGATTGGAAGGTGCACACAAATAAGGTGGGGATTAATATTCTGGATTAATATTAATATTCCTTCAAGTAGCTCAAGGAGAAATTTCTTATTCTGGAAGTTTTGTCTGTAGAAGATCTCCCAAACTGAGAACAATTTTGACTGTCCTTTAAGGACTATTGGTTAGGCTGCATAGAGACCAGGTAATCCAAATGCAGCATGATGCCAGCTGCATTTAGCAGAAACCAATATCCTAAATGTATTAAAAACAAAAAACTACTGCGGATGCTGGAAATCCAAAACAAAAACGGAATTACCTGGAAAAACTCAGCAGGTCTGGCAGCATCGGCGGAGAAGAAAAGAGTTGACGTTTCGAGTCCTCATGAGCCTTCAGCAGAACTGAGTGTAGTTAGGAGAGGGGTGAAATATAAGCTACTTTAAGGGTGGGGGGGGGGGGGGGGGGGGGGGTGGAGAAGCCGCTGATGCTGCCAGACCTGCTGAGTTTTTCCAGGTAATTCTGTTTTTGTCCTAAATGTATTTGCCAACCCCCTTGATATACCCAAGGGGGCTAACCTCTATTTTAAGTAGTCACCAAGGAGGCCCTTACAACCCATCAAACTGATACAGAGTCTGATGTGTTTTTAATGCTGTTCGGATGTGGGATGCTGGTCTCCTAAAGCATATCTCATTACATCCGCTTTTCCCCTCCGAGGTCCAATGTTAACCACACATTCCAGAATTAGTAACAAACATTTACTTGACTGCATCCTTCTCAGTTCAATAATAATTGTTATTTTAATGCTGTCTTGTGATTTCTGTTCTGTTTTGGAATGCAGTAATCATGTGTACACCTGGGGAACAATCTGTCTCCGGTGCCAGTAAACAGTTATTACTGTACAAGCCAGGTGGAGAACCAAGCTAAGATGAAAAAGCAACCCCTGATTGTTTGGTGGTTAAATGCCATGTGTGGTACTGAGGAATGAAGACAAGGAAGATCTCCAGTTCAATCTCTGAGTTGTGCTCTGTTAGTTTTTTTTTGAAAAATATACTTTATTCATAAAATATCTGGAAGAACATTCCAAAACATTTTAAAATCACCATCACAAAAGTACAATCAGATTCAACTTTTACACATGGATCATAAGGTGCATCAATACAATCAATGAATATTACAATCATTTCAATATGGTCAATGCAGACAATCAGACAATGGTATTGGAGTTATCAACATACATCATGTTGCACTCTGAGGTGCTTCAATACAATTATAATTTAATTAGTATTCAATGCAGACATTCATTGTGAGCTGTACAGCCCGAGGGGCTCTCAACAGTTCCCAGCCCCTCGGTGCACTGTGGCAGAAAGGTCTTATGTTAGTTCTATGTTAGTTATCAGAGTGGGTGGATAGGTGCCTACCATGACTGTTATTGAGTGACTCCCCAACCACTCAAACAGCCCCAGTGATGGTTGCTGTCAGAGCTTGGCATTTGAGGGAGGTGCTAAATGTTGGAGAAAGAACAAAGAAAGACTTGCATTTACATAGCACCTTTCAGAACGTACCAAAGAACTTTACAGCCAATGAAGTATTTTTTGAACTGTAGTCTCTGTTGTAATGTAGGAAACACAGTAGCCAGTGTGTGCATGGCATGCTCTCACTAACAGCAATGTGATAATGACCAGTTAATCTGTGATTTGGCGTTGGTTGTGAGATAAATATTGGCTCCGGCACCAGGTGGAACTCCCCTGATCGTCTTCAAAATAGTGGCATGGCATGTTTTAAGTCCACCTGAGAGGGTGAATGGGACTTCAGTCTCATCAGTCTGAAGGCATCTCCAGTGCTGCACTGAAAGGCTAGCTTGCTCCCAAGACTCTGGAGGGAGACTTCAAACCCTGACCTTCTGACTTAGAGGCAGGACTGAGCCACAGCTGACACAAGTAAACTGTATCTTGTCAGAAGGGTTGAGAAAATGGAATAAGTAGTAACATGGTAAGATTATTTCAGTGAAGTGAGTGCAGAATAGGGTGCCATTATTGAAACATAAGATTCTTTTCTTGGCTCCTCCAAAATTCCTTTGGAGTCTCTGCTTTTTCTCTTCCTCGCCTGAAAATGTGCTTGTGTTTACAGCTGTCACATTGTTCTGACACATTTTTGGGAAATTCAAGCATTAGCTGCGGGTCAAAGGTCACCTGTATCATTTTCCGAGGCACCGACCCTCAGTCGGTAGCTTGAAATGAAGAATTGGGCCTTCGTATCACTACCCAACCTCTGACCGGCACTTCCATCCCATGGGACCCTGAGCCAGGAGCTAAATTTACACCTTTGATGTTGTTAAAATAAAGCCAGTTTTAATGGTCTCAGGTATTTTACACTACGACTGTTTTAGTTGTCCTATGGGAAGAATTGATCTATTTTCCCTGTGTTGGATGCAGTGCATAAACCACTAGTGCAACAATTGTGTTTATAAGACCCTGGGGGCTGAAATAGGCTGAATTTTGCTTAGCTTAGTACCAATGTTACTTTCCATTTTATATGAATGTTAATGTGATCTTGCAGGCACAAATGCTTTGGCAACATTGAATTCCCTATCACTTTGCACCAGGAGCTTAATGCATTACTTAGCCTTATGCTGTGTGATGACTGGCATGAAGTGACACGGAGTAACTTCACTCATCTTGTGCCGCCAACAGGGAAGGGAATTGTACTCTCACATTTTCAGGAAGACTATCCTTTTGTACGCCCAAGATGGACATCTTTAGAAAATATTTCAAAATACAGCGTTAGTTGGTGTGTGGTCAAGTGGTATAGCCCAGGGAGGTGCCAGGTTTGGTTCCTGGTCCTGAGTTAGTTCAACTCAATGGACCCAGCAGCGCAGCTTGGCATGGGAATTCCTAGCCTCGGGAGAGAAGAAAAAGAAACTATCATCAGGGTGTGCAAACCTGATTGCTGCCTATGTGGCTACTAGGGTCCCAATGCTCCCTTGATAAATTCTCATTTCCCACCGGCTGCCCAGGTAACCGAGTGCCAATCTGGTCTCTAGATAAATTCGCCTTTCCCATTTGCATTTGGTTACCTGGGCAGCCAATCTGGTCCCTAGATAACTTCTCCTTTCCCACTGGCTGCCCAGGTAACTGAGTGCCAATCAGCAATAGCAAAGTTGCTACCGAAGCATTGGCTTCGGCACATCTTGGCTGGAAAGATAAGAATTAGTTAGGATTTTGACTCCTGACTAGGCCAAGGCTGGAACATGCACACGCGTACAGACATCTGAACAGACTTGATCAGTGAATAATCGCAATCCAAGCTCATAAATCAGGAAGCATCAATTTGACAAAGTAACTTTCAGTTAAGTTGTAGCCCTGTTGAAGGAGTCAGGGCTTGGTTCATTTTTTTGCCATTTTCATTCGCTGGGGCCTCTGCTACTCTCAAAAATAACAACAACTTGTATTTATATAGTTCTCTTGCATAGCAAAACATCCTAAGTCACTTCACAGGAGCATTATGAAACAAAATTTGGCACTGAGCCACATTATGAAGATATTGGGTTAGATGACCAAAAGAGGTAGGTTTTACAAAGCATCTCATAAAAGAAAAGCAAGGTGGAGAGGTAGGGAGGGAATTCCAGACCTTAGGGCTTTGGCAGCTGAAAGCATGGGCACTCTCTGTAAATAGTTTAACACCCAGATTTGGCAAACAATATGGGTATGGCGATGTCTTGGAGCTGGCTTCTCTCCCTTTACCATTGTCGATTGTTGTAAAAACCCATCTGGTTCACTAATATCCTTTACGGAAAGAAATCTGTCGTCCTTACCTGATCTGGCCTACATGTGACTCCAGACTCACAGCAATGTGGTTGACTCTTAAACACCCTCTGAAATGGCCTAGCAAGCCACTCAGTTGTAACAAACCGCTACAAAGACACAAAAAAAGAATGAAACCAGACGGACCACCCGGCATCGACCTTGGCACCAGAAACGACAGCAGCATTTGCAGCCCTGTCGTGCCCGCAAAGTCCTCCTTACTAACATCTGGGGGCTAGTGCCAAAATTGGGACACTGTCTCACAGACTAGTCAAGCAATAGCCTGACATTGTCATTCTCATGGAATAATACCTTACAGATAATGTCCCAGACACCACCATCACCATCCCTAAAGTATGTTCTGTCCCACCGGCAGGACAGACCCAGCAGAGGTGGCAGCACAGTGATATACACTTGGGAGGTAGTTGCCCTGGGAGTCCTCAACATAGACTCCAGTCCCCATGAAGTCTCATGGCATCAGGTCAAACATGGGCAAGGAAACCTCCTGCTGATTACCACGTACCCTCAGCTGATGAATCAGTGCACCTCCATGTTGAACATCACTTGGAGGAAGCACTGAGAGTGGCAAGAATGTACTCTGGGTGGGGGACTTCAAGGTCCATCACCGAGACTGGCTTGGTAGCATCACTACTGACCGAGCTGGCCGAGTCCTAAATGACATAGCGGCTAGACTGGGTCTGCTGCAGGTGGTGAGGGAACCAACAAGGGAGAAAAATATACTTAACCTCCTCCTCACCAACCTGCCTGCCGCAGATGCATCTGTCCATGACAGTATCGGCAGGAGTGACCACCAGACAGTCATTGTGGAGACGAAGTCCCACCTTCACGTTGAGGAAACCCTCCATCGTGTTATGTGGCGCTACCACTGTGCTAAATGGAATAGATTTCAAATAGATCTAGCAACTCAAGACTGGGCAACCATGAGGTGCTGTGGGCCATCAGCAGCAGCAGAATTGTAACCTCATGGCCTGGCATATCCCCCACTTTACCATTACCAACAAGCCAGGGGATCAACCCTGGTTCAATAAAGAGTTCAGGAGAGCATGCCAGGAGCAGCACCAGGCATACCTAAAAATGAGGTGTCAACCTGGTGAAGCTATAAATTAGGACTACTTGCATGCCAAACAGCATAAGCAGCAAGAGATAGACAGAGCTAAGCGATCCCACAACCAACGGATCAAATCTAAGCTTTGCAGCCTTGCCACATCCAGTCGTGAATGGTGGTGGACAATTAAACAACTTACTGGAGGAGGTGGCTCCACAAGTATCCCCATCCTCCATGATGGAGGAGCCCAGCACATCAGTGTAAAAGATAAGGCTGAAGCGTTCGTAACAATCTTCAGCCAGAAGTGCCAAGTGGATGATCCATCTCGGACTCCTCCGGAGGTCCCCAGTATCACAGCTGTCAGTCTTCAGCCAATTCGATTCACTCCACATGATATCAAGAAATGGCTGAAGGCACTGGATACTGCAAAGGCAATGGGCCTTGTCAATATTCCGGCAATAGTACTGAAGACTTGTGCTTCAGAACTTGCCGTGCCCCGAGCCAAGCTGTTCCAGTACAGCTACAACACTGGCATCTACCCGGCTATGTGGAAAATTGCCCAGTTATGTCCTGTACACAAAAAGCAGGACAAATCCAACCCGGCCAATTACCGCCCCATCAGTTTACTCTTGATAATCAGTAAAGTAATGGAAGGGGCCATCAACAGTGCTATCAAGCGGTACTTGCTCAGCAACAACCTGCTCACTGATGCCTAGTTTGGGTTCCGTAAGGGCCACTCAGCTCCTGACCTCGTTACATATTTGGTTTAAGCATGGACAAAAAAGCTGAATCCCAAGGTGAGGTGAGAGTGACTGCACTTGACATCAAGGCAGCATTTTGACCGAGAGTGGCATCAAGGAGCCCCAGCAAAATTGGAGTCAATGGGAATCAGGGGGAAAACTCTGCTGGTTTGAGTCATACCTAGCACAAAGGAAGATGGTTGTGGTTGTCAGAGGTCAGTCATCTCAGCTCCAGGACATCAGTGCAGGAGGTCCTCAGGGTAGTGTCCTAGGCCCAACCAGCTTTAGCTGCTTCATCAATGACCTTCCTTCCATCATAAGGTCAGAAGTGGGGATGTTCACTGATTGCACAATGTTCACAGAATCACAGTGCAGAAGAGGCCCTTTGTCCCATCGAGTCTGCACTGACATGTGAGAAACACCTGACCTACCTACCTAATCCCACTTACCAGCACTTGACCCATAGCCTTGAATGTTATAATGTGCTAAGTGCTCATCCAGGTACTTTTTAAAGGATGTGAGGCAATCCACCTCCACCACCCTCCCAAGGCAGTGCATTCCAGACCGTCACCACCCTCTGGGTAAAAATGTTTTTCCTCACATCCCCCCCTAAACCTCCCGCCCCTCACCTTGAAGTTATGCTCCCTTGTGACTGACCCTTCAACTAAGGGGAACAGCTGCTCCCTATCCACCCCGTCCATGCCCCTCATAATCTTGTACACCTTGATCAGGTCGCCCCTCAGTCTTCCCTGCTCCAACGAAAACAACCCAAGTCTATCCAACCTCTCTTCATAACTTAAATGTTTCATCCCAGGCAACATCCTGGTGAATTTCTGCACCCCTTCCAGTGCAATCACATCCTTCCTATAATGTGGCGACCAGAACTGCACACAGTACTCCAGCTGTGGCCTCACTAATGTTCTATACAACTCCAACATGACCTCCCTACTTTTGTAATCTATGCCTCGATTGATAAAGGCAAGTGTCCTATATGCCTTTTTCACCACCCCACTAACATGCCCCTCCACCTTCAGAGATCTATGGACACACACACCAAGGTCCCTTTGTTCCTCAGAACTTCCTAGTGCCATGCCATACATTGAATACTTCCTTGTCAAATTACTCCTTCCAAAGTGTATCACCTCACACTTTTCAGGGTTAAATTCCATCTGCCACTTATCTGCCCATTTGACCACCTCGTCCATATCTTCCTGTAGCCCAGGACACTCAACCTCACTGTTAACCACCCGGCCAATCTTTGTGTCATCCGCAAACTTACTAATCCTACCCCCCACATAGTCATCTATGTCGTTTAAATAAATGACAAATAATAGGGGACAGAGCACAGATCCCTGTGGTATGCCACTGGACACTGACTTCCAGTCACTAAAGCATCCTTCTGTCATCACCCTCTGCCTCCTACAACTAAGCCAATTTTGAATCCACCTTATCAAATTACCCTGTATCCCATGTTCCTTTGCCTTCTTTATAAGTCTCCCATGTGGGACCTTGTCAAAGGCTTTGCTGAAATCCATATAAACTACATCAACTACACTACTCTCATCTACACACCTGATCACCTCCTCAAAAAATTCAATCAAATTTGTTAGGCATGACCTCCCTTTGACAAAGCCATGCTGACTATCCCTGATCAAACCTTGCCTCTCCAAGTGGAGATAGATACTCTCCTTCAGAAATTTATATTTCTATTCGCAGTTCCTCAGATACTGAAGCAGTCCATGTCCAAATGCAGCAAGATCTGGGCAATATCCAGGCTCGGGCTGACAAGTAACATTCATGCCACACAAGTGTCAGGCAATGATCATCTCCAACAAGAGAGAATCCAACCATTGCCCTTGATGTTCAATGGCATTACCATCACTGAATTCCCCCACTATCAATATCCTGGGGGTTACCTTTGACCAGAAACTGAACTGGACTAGCCATATAAACACTGTGGCTACAAAAGCAGGTCAGAGGCCAGGAATCTTGCAATGAGTAACTCACCTCCTGACTCCCCAAAGCCTGTCCACCATCTACAAGGCACAAGTCAGCAGTGTGATGGAATACTCTCCACTTGCCTGGATGAGTGCAGCTCCTACAACACTGAAGAAGCTGGACACCATCCAGGACAAAGCACTCCGTTTGATTGGCACCACATCCACAAACATTCACTCCCTCCACCACCGACGCACAGTAGCAGCAGTGTGTACCATCTACAAGGTGCACTGCAGGAATTCACCAAGGCTCCTTAGACAGCACTTTTCAAACCCACAATCACTACTACATATTAGGGTAAGGGCAGCAGATAGATGGGAACATTATCTGGAAGTTCCCCTCCAAGTCACTCACCGTTCTGACTTGGAAATATATCGCCATTCCGTCACTGTCGTTGGGTCAAAATCCTGGAACACCCTAAAGGATATACCTACACCACATGGACTGCAGTGGTTCAAGAAGGCTGCTCACCACCACCTTCTCAGTGGTAACTAGGGATGGGCAATAAATGCTGGCCCAGCCAGCGAAGCCCACATCCCATGGATAAATAAAAAAAAACACCCCAGTGTTTTTTTGTCGTACTCCCCTGAGCTGAGTTCTCTCCTGCCCCACTCACCAATTGTCATCAAAATAATTAAGAAAAGCCTGTGAGCCACATGAGAAATAAAGTTGTTTTTTTAGAAAAAAACCACAACATAAAGTGAAACAAATGATACTTTATAGTCTCTTGGTGGAATCATCCCAGATTTGCACTAAGTCCTGTAGCAGGCGGGAAAAAGAATGTTTTTCCTGCCGGCCGCAATGGCGACTTTTCAGGCCGTATCATCCCAATCCCGTCTCATTAATCACGCATTCCCAGGAAACATGCTGTTTTGATGGAGGCAGGCTCTCATTCGCCAGGCACGCCATTACCTCACCTCTTCCTTATGCCGGGCGCCATATGTAAAGTGCAACCGCACGCCCACCTCTTAGTGTTTCCAGCCCAGGACTGCTGGACAGCAGACATGGCCTCGGAAACCAAGAAGACTGTAGCCCCCTGAATCAGTGACGCTTCCCTGGGGTGCCTTCTGGACACCGTTGGAGTATGCCACGATATCCTCTACCCCTGCTCTGGCTGCAGGAGGCCCATCATTGTCACCATTCCAGCTTGGGAGGCAGTGGCAAAGGTGGTCAGTGCCAATGCTGCATAGAAGAGGTCAACCAACCAGTGCTGAAAGAGGATGAATGATCTCATCCGTGCAGCCAGGGTAAGGCAACCATCTCATCACTCTAAACTCTCACACTCACAAACCCATCACACATTCACTGGTATCTCATTCACTGCCAGCTTAACGGACATCACCACGCACTCTCTCACACAAACCCTCACATCTCCATCTGGTCTCATCTCCTCTGCAAACTGCCTCACTGGCCCTCACCCTCTTGAGGCCACAGATCAAAATGTGTTCCCCCACACATCCTGGTATAACTCACACTCCACCCCCCATTCCCCAATAATTCCCTGGCCCTGCAGACTCTTCCCTTGCCTCAGGCCAATTCTCCCCCTTCCACAAACAAGCCATAGCCCTGCAGCCATTGGAAAGCCACCCCCGCCTTACGGCTGGTCTCGTAAGTAGAGACCTGCCCGTGAGCCCCCCGCCAAAAGTGATGTGGTGCTGCCTGGGAAACCTGGTGCTGAGCGCTGCCTGAAGCAAGGTAGGCAAACAAACCTCGAAGTGCTGAGCAAAGTGCAGCTCGCCAAGTGCACGTCGCTTATGTTCAGTTGTGAAACACATGCAATCATGCTGACATGCTCGGATGATCCAGCGTGGAGGGATGATTCTGGTGAGCTGGGCTTATAATGATATGCAGATGTACTACAATAAAATTCCTGACATGCGGTGGTGGGAAACACAGCGACCATTGACGGGCAGAACGGACAGTTGCAGCCCCGTTTCACGATAGCATGAAACCCATTTTTGGCCTTCCTGCCATATTGCCCACCACCAGCGGACATGGAAATTCCACCCTCTGCCTCTTTACATCAACATAAAACCTGTGTGTTCTAGGCAATGTTTCCTTGCTTCTTGTGAGCTCCTGAAGGTGTGTCCCCAGAGGGTTATGGAAGCAAGGTGGTTAAACGGAAATGAGACACAGAGCAGTCATTATCTAACTGAAAGGGAGACAAAGCTTGACGGGCTGAAGAGCCACCTTTTGTTTCTTGTCCACTTTGACCATCCTGAGAAAACAAAGCTGGAAAAAAAAAGGTAATGCAAGGTTTAATTGTGGGACAGAAAATATGCAAAAATAAACAAACAGGCAACACAACTAAACAAAAAGAACCACTGTGTATGAGGGATCTGAAAAACACAAGTTTAATCTAACTAATGCTACTTAGTCTGAGCTGAATTGTTTGATCCCAGCCAGGGTGGCTATATTCCAGTCGATTTTGGTGCCCTGGGCTGGGAGGGTAATGCCAGCCAAGATTCCTGCTCCTGATTGTTTTCCTGCTATCCGTGCTGCTATAACCCATGTTGGAAAGTTGCAACGGGCATCTACTGAGGACAGGAATTCATCTCTAAAGGTAGTATTGCTAAACCAATCAAACAGGGGAGGAGCTGGATGGTCGTGTAACAATGGTGGCAACTCATTCAAATCTCACTGAAACAAGTTGTGGAACTGATTTCAGTGATCTGGTAATTTATGGACGGGCACAAGGAAAGGAAAATGACAATGGCAGTGACTGTCCAGGAAGAAAAATCAATTATCGATGGGACCAGTTATCAATGGAAATTGGAACTCGTCCAGTTGAGCTACTGTGGATTGTTGTGAAAATCCAACTGGTCCACTAATACCCTTCAAAGAAGAGAAACTGCCACCTCTACTTGGCCTGCTCATTGGTTCCCTCAGGAAGGGAAGGGGGAATAAACATTGCCCTGCCCTCTCTTCCAACAATTTCAACAAACCACTTGTTGCTGGCACTGTTCATGAGAATGCGATACACAAACAAGTATTGGCACTGTATCAAGTTAGAAAGTCTGCAGCTTCACTAGTGAAGCCTTTTTCCAGCGATTCTGTTAACCTGCCAAACATATCCTTTAAATATCTTTTCACCTAGTGTTACCAGTGACAGATTCATGTACCACATTGAAGCACAATCTGGCATCAATAAACCAGATTAAATGGTCCGCGTTGCCTCACATACAAAGACACCAATGACAATATCCTAACACAAACATCACTCTTTCAGAATCCCTATGGAATAAAAATGCAGTCATCCTGACATCAAGCCTCAATAGTTGTTCAGAATGGAGCTGACGCTGTTTCCATAGCCAGCCATCGGCTCCGCACTTACATCCTCTGACTTCCTGTCTGTGGTAGAAATAACCCAATTTTCATATTGACCTATTTCCCACCCCCACTCCCCACCATTGCAGTGACTGAACATGGAAAGAGCTTTCAAGTCAGAATTAATAAAAAAGGAAGTTGGGGAACTGCCATCCTGATGCAGGATGTCTGAGGCCGGGGCTGTGTCAAACTACAGGAAATTCCAACAAAATCAGCACCTGATAAGTGAATAGAATGGAAAATCCTTTGTCCACACTCCAATTTCCCGATATTCTACCAGAAGTTTCATGACAAAAGCTTATGGGAGCCTCGTGACTAAATCAGTCTCAGAGTTAAAGGTTTAGGCCTGAATTTTGGCTCCTGAATCTGGAATGCAGTGTCGGGAAAATTCCCTGCTCCGCAAACCTGACTCGGGGGAAAAGTGCCCCAAACAGTCAGATTTTCGTTTCAGGGCTGGGGGAAGTTGTTAACAGTAGTAGGACCTCCCCGTCCCCTGAAACAGTGTGGAGGCAGCCACAGGGGCTGCCAGATGAAGAGGCAGGCTACCTGAAAGTTCTCCTGGACTTCATCCCAGCTGTTTTAAAAAAAAACAGCCCTCCAGCCCTCACCCTTTATCCACCACACACTCCCCATGCCTCATCCATGCCAACCCATGGCCCCTCATACCCTCTATGCCAACCTATGCCCCTCTAACAATCCCCATGGTCCTTTATAGCCCCATGTCAACTTCATGCCAACTCATGTCATCCCATGCCCCCACTCACCACCCTTTGTCCTTATACCCTCCATCCCAATTCGCACAGTATCCACCATTGGCGGACCTCAGGATCCATGCTGAAATGAAATACAACAAAGTTCTAAGTGTCTATTGCAGACTTTTTTTTATAAAAACAAACTCATTCAAAAAGCTCATACACTACACTTACATTCCTTCAATACATAATCCCTTATAAAAACAAACATTACATTCAAGTGCTTAATTCATTATAAAACAAATATTTGTATTCATAGTCCCACATCAAAGACTTCATAACAACTAGGAGCTGTCAAACTGAACTGACAGGCACTCCACTGTGATAATGATATGTTGTGAAATCAGTCATGTAGCACAAATCCTATGATGATAGGCTTATGTCAACAGACAGAGCAAATAGCAAGCACTGTTTTTTCAAACTGCAGCATTTTAAAAAGATTAAAGGGCAGATTTAAATGCCTATACAGCTTGACCGTTCCAATGAGTTTATTCACTTTTTAAACACATTCATGTCTACTTTTAACAATCCCAAAGGGCACTTGACCTCTCAGAAAGGTGTCCCTGGACCTATCCAAAAGGTTCCCATACCTCCCCAAAAAGGTATCTACCTCTCCAAAGAACTCTGGCAGATATTGGACCTACTCCTGAAAGGTCTAAAGCCTACAAGTCATATTTTGGGCATCTCAGTTACTAAAATTGAATATATTTGAAGGCCGCTGCACTTTTACAGGTGCGTTTGGAGGTTTGCTGGCATCTATTGATCCATATCCCACTGACAGTCAGCAGCTTCAGGAGAGAAAGGGAAGGGATGAAAATTCACAACCTCTCCCTTCAAAAACTGCAGCAATGAAATGTTCCCTTGTAGCTTGATGGATAATCCTTTTAGTCTAGGTCCAGCTCTTGCATGTATGTTTGACATTTCAACCCAAAAGCTTCCCAAAGAAAGACCTTGGCAGATTGTACTATGGCCATGTGTTACGCTAGTCAATCTTTAAGATAGGAAGTGAAACTGAGGCTGCAGCTGCCCTCTTGGATGGGTGTAAAAGATTCAATGGCAGTATTTCAAAGAACGGCAGGACAGTTCTCCCTGATGTCCTGGTCAATATTTATCCTTAATTCAACATGTATAAAAAAAACAGATTATCTGCTCACTATCACATTACAGTTTGTGTGACCTTGCTGTGAATAATTTGGCTTCCACGTTTCCTACAACAGTGTCTACACTTCAAAAGTGTAAAATGCTCTGGGATGTCCTGCAGTGAAAGGAGAGATTCAGATCAACTTTCTTGTATATTGCTGTGCTTTTGTGAATGAGGTCTCACCCACCTGGTATTGCTTTTTGTGTTTTTTAGAAGTTGCAGGTTCCCTTTTCATCATCACCAAAACTTGGTGTACACTTTCTGTGGCTTGATGACCAGGGCACCACTCCATGTGGGGTATTGAGAAGCTCCAACTATGGAGACTTGCAATGTACAGTTCTGGTGGTTATGTCCCAGCGTTCATGGTTAACTATACAAATTCTAAAACCTTGCCAATTAATTATCTAGTGGGGGAGTGAACACTAATATGATTTCCTTATAAACTGGTGCAACTTACTGTTCGATAATGTAGAAACTTGGAATTACACTTATCTCTTGCTCCCAATTTATAATAAACTCGGATCTAGAACAGATGTATCAAGACTTTTGTTGATATAAAGAGTACAAAGGACTCCTTTCCTGCATGACATTGCGGTGAGTCATACTGGAACTCAGCACCGTCCAGCATGATGTTCGGGCTGGGTCATAGGTGATCAGAATAACAAGATCTCAGTGTACGTGATGTACGATTTGAAAAGATTTCCTGTTTTGTTAGCTATGCGAGGGAAGCAGTGTGGATGTTTTTCATCCTTTCTGTCTGAGCGTGGCCTTGCACAGAGAAAGTATTATTCAACAGTGCGGTCCCTGAGCATGCACGCTCACAGGCCGTACTCACTCGCAGGCTTAGAGGCTGCATTCACACGCACGCTCATGGGCCACACTCACTCGCGCAGTCATGGGCTGTATGCACTCACGTGTTCACTCACACATTCAAAGGCCATTAAGCAACAACAAATCAGCTATATTCCCAAAGCCATTTTATTCTTGCACTTTGGACATCATCAGCTACAGACAGGCTAAAGGTGGCCATGAAGGGATTTGGGACAGCTAGCTAATAAATTAAATTCAGCGACAGGATTTGATTTAACAGTGACAAAGGTGGAACTTGCTGCTCATTTATATAAGGGACAACAATGAGTCCAATGCTTTATGCTTTTGGCAACTAATCTATGAGTACTCCTAGATTTAATGCCAAGGAAGTCAATCTGTACTCTTACCATCCAGTGCTCCAAATTGGGTGCGGCAAAGGTTGGGTGCAAAAGAGAACTTCTTTTCACTGCTACACCAGGTAATCTTTGGTTGGGTAGAATGTAAGTTAGATGCTGGGGCAAAAACTGAAAAACAATTATTCATTAACAAAGGCAAAAAGAAACGAGCGGTGTTTTGGATGCCCTCAACAGGAGTGAAACTAGAAAATTGGTCACTGAGATGAGATGAGTTGGCTGATCTCAGCCTGGGCAGCAGGGGGGATACCCCTGGGTTAGAGAGAGGAAAATTGGCCAGGGTTCCCATTCCTGATGGGATAACCCCATCTGCACATTTGCGCCAGTGTGGTGGGCATTGGGTGAAAGTAAGATTGCACCCTTCTGCGATGGCCTCCAAATCTTGTTGTGCAGAGTCCTACATGAAGAACATCCACTTCAGTGAGGTACTAGGCTGATTTAGTGGCTCTGAAACTGTATGGCAGCACTTGTTTAAAAAATAGGTAATTTGTGGAATTGTTGCCGACAAGGCTGGTATTTATTACCTGTCTTGGCCACTTTAGAGCTAACCCAGTTGGTGTGGGACTGAAGTCACATCTAGGCCAGATTTCCTTCTCTAGCGAACATTAATAAGCCAGCTGTGCTTTTCCAACAGCTTTGTGGTCATTTTTACTGAGACCAGCTTTTTATTTCCAGGTATTTCTAGAAGATGAATTCAAATTTTCTAATTTCTCAAAACTGACGTAGAATTTGAACACGCTCCCTCTAGGTTACTACTGGTCCAGTAACAACCACTACCACACCACCAAACCTGCTCATCTAGCTCTGAAGAACGGTCATACAGACTCCAAACGTTAACTCCGTTTCTCTCCCCACAGATGCTGAGTTTTCCAGCATTTTCTGTTTTTGTGTCAGATTTCCAGCATCCGCAGCATTTCGCTTTTGTCTGTCCGTGTAGCTCTTGTGCGATTTTTAAGATTCGACTGATGAAATAGACCAGGTGTGGAGGCGGGTCATAACCTCAACCGCTGCTGATAACTGGAATTTATCATTCAGGTTTCAGGCCGCGGCTGGACGAATATCCCCCTCTGATAATCGAACATCCGACCGACCTGGCGGTCTGCAGAGGGGAGCCGGCTACCCTGAACTGCCGGGCGGAGGGGAGGCCACAGCCGGTCATTGAGTGGTACAGGAACGGCGAGCGCGTGGAGACCAGCGAGGATGACCCTCAGTCCCAGCGCACCCTCCTGCCTCATGGCTCACTCTTCTTCTACCAGCTGAGCCAGGGGCGCAAGGGGAAGTCCGACGAGGGCGTGTACACGTGTGTGGCGCGCAACCACCTGGGATACGTTGTAAGCAGGAACGCGTCGCTCTACGTGGCATGTGAGTAGTCTGCTCCTTTTGATGGCCGTGCGGTTTTCCAGTGACGCAGACGGGTTGGAAGGTCTGCTCGGGACTCGAAACGTTAACTCTTGTCTTTCTCTCCACAGATGCTGTCAGGCCTGCCGAGTTTTTCCAGCAATTTTTAGCTTCTGTTGGTTAAAAGGTAGTTTCCCCCCCAACCCCATGTGATAGTGGGAAACGGTACCATTTTAAACGGCGCGCGAGAACATCGACACGTCAATCTTTGAACAGAACAACCTGAGGAGGTTGTTTTTTTTTGGTGGGTGGAGAGGGGAAGCACGCGGGTATTGGGCGGAGACATTTATTTCTTCGCCTTTAAAAGTAGCTCCATTGCGGTCGGCAGCTGCGGGGTTATTTAGCAGACATCTGCAAACGCCGCCCGCCAGTCAGGGCCAAAATGGCAGAGGCGCAGCATCACCCCCACCCTCACCCCCCTCCCCCCACCACCCTCACCCCTCCCCCCCACCCTCACCCCCTCCCCCCCGCCCTCCCCCCTCACCCCCCACCTTCCCCCCTCCCCCTCTCCCTCCCCACCCTCCCATCTCCCCCTCTCCCTCACCCCTACCCCCCATTCCCCTCACCTCCCTCTCCTCCACCTCCCCCCCTCATCCCCCTCTCCTTCCCCCCCACCCTCATCCCCCTCCCTCACCTTCCCCACCCCCTCCCTCCCTCCCCTCTCCCCCTCACCTGTACCCCCTCACCCCCTATCCCTCTCCCTCACCCCCTATCCCTCTCCCTCACCACCCCCTCTCCAACACACACATACACACACACACACACACCCCCCGCCCCCCGGCCAACGGCAGTTTTTTTTTCCCATCAGCCTCGAGCTGAAGTGCCTGTCCAGACCGGGTGGTTAATTTGCCACTGTTCTGATTAATAATTTGCGATCTTTGTCTGTCACAGGTTCTGAGGTATTCCCGCTCCATTTGCTTCATGGTGGCCGGGTTTCATCCTCCAGGCGCTTTTCGCTTCGCCCACGTTTTGCTTTGTGGTTTTTTTTTTTGGTTGGGGGGGTGGGATTCGAATTTAACCTCCATCTCTGATTGAATACCCCTTATGATCGATATCTCTGATTATATTTTGGAGATGCTAAAATACAACTCGTCCCGCAGAACGAATTCAGCACCAGAAAGGTAGTGGCGTCCGATGTTAGCTCCTCACTGAGCCTCTGGATGTTAACATCTTTTTCTTTGAAGTGTCCCCAAAATCCTTCCAAGGTAAACTGGATGCTCAGCCGCAGGATGACATTTAAGAGGAAAAGGGTTTGAGTGGTAGCAGAGCAAGTGGGGTTACACAGGTGTCTCAGAAGCTACCTGAGATGGCTTATAGCCTGCATCAAACGAAAATTATATGTAAAAACTACGATACATATGAAAATATTCTAGATGTGTCACTATTTATAATTGGCAGGCTTTTTGATTGAATCAGCACACAGGTAAGGGAGTGAAAATACAAGGGGTAGTGTCAATAGAATAACTAGCAATAACTATTTAATGCTCAATGGAAGTGGTAAATGACATGGGTAACATGAATTGAACAGTTGTGTCCAATTTATAAATAACCTGTCAAAACAAAAGCATCCACTGCTCTTTAAAAGCAACACGCGCTGGAGGTTTTCTAGCCCCAGGGTGTTTGTGCTTCCACTTGCTGCTTTAGGGTGGGGATGATGTTTCAAGAATGGTAAATGAGTTAACTTTACAACCAGAGAATTACTTTACTATTTGCAGTTAAACGACATTTACAGGACAAGTGCATTGCTTGTGCAGTTACATATGTGGACAAGTGCAAAATCAGAGACTTAATCACTGAGCAGTGATAGGTGAGTGGGACTAAGTATCGTTTAAAATTCAGCTGATATTTGTTGGGAATGATTTAAGGTTGAGGGTTTGTATAGGATATGCCCCACTTTCATTGCCCATAGGTAAATGGGTGTGTGGTTGTACTAGACAAATGCAAAACCTCCACAGTTGAGGTTATTGAAACAACTAAAACATTTTTGACACGGGGAAATAATTCTTTGTTATACTTGTGGCATTGCCTCCCCATTCTTCTAAACAAATTTTAGTTTGATGCCAGTTAGTGACTGGATATGTTACACTATTTCAGACTTTCATCTTGTTCTTAACGCCTCCATCTCCAATCAGCATGGTCTGAGGACCCTCCACTAATTCCTTGAACAGCAGCCTAACCCCAGTCCCCATCCACCACCCTCTGCTTGGCTGAACTTATTCTACCTAATTTCTCTCAAGCTGTCTCACTTCCTGGGGAGGGGAGTGCTGCTATGGTAACTGCATGGGACATAGTTGTCTTTTTTGTGGGGTGTGTGGAACATTCCTTGTTCCAGTCGTTCTAAGCCCCCATTCTTGCAACTCTTTCTGGTATCCTGCTGACTGTAACAGTGCTGTACCACCTTTCTCTCACCTTCGGATGGCCCATCTCTGACACTTCCTCTATTTCTGTCTCCATTTCTAGGGATGGGCTGATTACTAATAACCATTATAACCTGACTCCCACAGAAACCTTGATTACACTTCCTCACACTCTGCATCCTGTATGAACTGCCATTTTCTCCATTGTATCTGTTCTGATGATGCAACCCTCCACAATAACACTTTTTGTTATGTCTTCCTTTTCCCTCATTTAAACCCACTGTGGTTGACAGCCCTCCACTGTGTCAAATCCATTTCCTGCATTTCTGCTGTTGCCCCTTTTCACTCCCGCTGGCCTCCACATTCAAAGGAATCGACTCTGCCACCTCCTGCACGATGCCACCAACAAGCACATTTTCCCCCACCCCTCCTCTGTCAGTATGCTAAAGAGGCCATTTCTCCATGGCACCCTGGCCCGCTCCTTATCCCAACGTCTGGTTCCCTTTCTGCAGCATCTTCTCATGCAATCACAGGAGGTGTAGCACCTGCCCTTTCACCTCCTCACTGTCCAAGGCCCCAAATATTCCTTCCAGATGAAGCAGTGATTTACTTGTACTACTTCCTCCATTTTGAATTTTTTGCCTCGTGCTGGTTTAAATCTCAGTCTCTAACCTAGACCAGATTACCCTTTTGTTCTTCCCCTCGGGATTGTTCAGCAAATGCTACCCAATTGCGAATCACATCTAATGTTAGATATCATGTTCTGAGTTTTGCAAGCACGGGTCGGTTGAGTACAGTCAGTACCCTGCCTATTGCAAACAGCCACGGTTGTTGCATATGGTTCACTAGTCGTTGGGACATAATGGGTTTCGTACCTGGCATCACACTGGCACTAAAGTTTATATACCACATTACTCGTTTGCGTGGTAGGTCAAATGTCTTTTATACAGTGAGATATTATGATCTGAAATGCACTGCCAGACGGTGGTGGAATCAGATTCATTAGTATCATTGAAAAGAAAATTGGATAGATACTTGAAAAGGAAAATATTGCTTGACTATAGGGGAAGAGCATGGGAGTGGGTCCAACTGGATAGTTCTTTCAAAACAGCAGCATTAGCACAATGGGCTGAATGGTCAACTTCTGTGCTGAAAGATTCCAAAAGTATGGACCAGGAAAGTTCCAGCTTGAATCATTAGTTTGTACCCAGTCTACTGATGCAACAATGGGGTGAGATGCCACCACTATCCCTGGGCTAGGAAGTGGTTAAAAAAGCCAGGGCTTCTATTCACAATGTTGTTCAATAACTTCTGCTGGACAGTGTGTGAGAACAAGTTCCAGGAAAAGGAAATATGTGTAACTAGTGATCATCTCCATCAACCAAACCTCAGGGACTTGCTTTGGCCTCTTAATTTCCTATTAAATCATGCCAAGCTTTTATAAATGTGCAAATATCATGCAGTACTTACCTCTTTATACAACATTACCTCTGCCTCGATCAGAACTGATCCAACTCCAGTACAGCTACAACACTGGCATTCGCCCGGCTGTTTGGAAAACTGCCCAAGTATGTCCTGTACACACAAAAGTAGGACAAATCCAACCCGGCCAATTACAGCCACATCAGCCTAATCTCGATCATCAGTAAAGTAATGGAAGGGGTCATCAACAGTGCTATTAAGCGGCACTTGCTTAGCAATAACTTGCTCACTGTTGCCAGTTTGGGTTCCGTCAGGGCCATTGACCTCGTTCAGCCCAGATTCAGCTCCTGATCTCGTTACAGCCTTGGTTCAAACATGGACAAAAGAGCTGAACTCCAGAGGTGAGGTGAGAGTGACTGCCCTTGACATCAAGGCCGCATTTGACCGAGTGTGGCATCAAGGAACCCTAGCAAAACTGGAGTCAATGGGAATCAGAGGGAAAACTCTCCATTGTTTGGAGCCATACCTAGAACAAAGGAAGATGGTTGTGGTTGTTGGAGGTCAATCGTCTCGGCTCCAGGACATCACTGCAGGAGTTCCTCAGGTTAGTGTCCTCGGCCCAACCATCTTCAACTGCTTCATCAATGACCTTCCTTCCATCATAAGGTCAGAAGTGGGGAAGTTCGCTGATGATTGCACAATGTTCAGCACCATTCGCGACGACTCAGATACTGAAGCAGTCCATGTCCAAATGCAGCAAGACCTGGACAATATCCAGGGTTGGGCTGACAAGTGGCAAGTAACATTTGTACCACACATTGCCAAGCAATGACCATCTCCAACAAGTAAGAATCTAACCATTGCCCCATGATGTTCAATGGCATTACTATCACGGAATCCCCCACTATCAACATCCTGGGGGTTACCATTGACCAGAAACTGAACTGGACTAGCCATATAAATACTGTGCCAATAAGAGCAGGTCAGAGGCTAGGAATGGTGCAACAGATAACTCACCTCCTGACTCCCCAAAGCCTGTCCACCATCTACAAGGCACAAGTCAGAAGTGTGATGGAATGCTCCCGACTTGCCTAGATGAGTGCAGCTCCCACAATGCTCAAGAAGCTTGACACCGTCCAGGACAAAGCAGCCCGCTTGACTGGCACCACATCCACAAACATTCACTCCACCACCAACGCACAGTATCAGCTGTGTGTACCATCTACAAGATGCACTACAGGAATTCACCAAGGCTCCTTAGACAGCACCTTCCAAACCCACGACCATTACCATCTAGAAGCATAGGGGCAGCAGATTGATGGGAACACCACCACCTGCAAATTCCCCTCCTAATCACTTACCATCCTGACTTGGAAATATATTGCCGTCGCTAGGTCAAAATCCTGGAACTTCCTTCCCGACAGCACTGTGGGTCTAAGTACATGGACTGCAGCAATTTTCAAGAAGGCAGCTCACCACCATCGTCTCAAGGGCAACTAGGAATGGGCAATAAATGCTGGCCCAGCCACTGAAACCCACATCCTGTGACTGAATGAAAAGAAACATCTACTTCTCAAAGGAATCCAGTGAATCAGCTTTCACCCCATGAACTGACACTTCCACACATCCACAATTCTCTGGGATAAGGATTACCTGCTGATATCTAACCTAGTTCTGGTCTTACAATAGTTTTGAGGTTATGTCTTTGCAGCTGCTGTCACACTCCATTTGAACACCATGATCCATTTCTAAAGCTTTCACTTTCCCTCAATCTGCCCTTAATTTACTCATGCTATTTTCCCTCCAAAGAGGTGGGCAGACCTGCAGTGTGATGTGGTTCCACAGGAACTACCTGTTCTCTGATATCATAGCCAAGCATCTGTCCTTCATGAATGGGCAGAGTTGCAGCTTGTTCTTCATCTGATGCCCTCCCTTGTACATTTTTCAGCAAGGACCACTAAATTGTGATCAGGAGTGATCGCTCTATTGCACCCGCCAAACCCAGGGGTGTTTAGCACAATTATACAATGCCAGTACATCTGTACAGTAAAGCTGAGATCAACTGACTCAGCATGAACTGGGATCAACTCTTTTTCTACTTTGGTCGATGCAGTTACAGATGAGCCAGTAGGACAAGTGTTATAGAGCTGGTTTCACTGTGCTCGTGTTTAGGGCTTCCTCTCTCACCAGCACTTTCCTGTTAATTACATATAGCATTACATAGAATGTACAACACAGGAAGAAGCCATTTGTCTCAACTGCTTCAGGCCCATGTATACAATTCAAACAAACCTGCTCCCAACCCTCTTCAGCTAATCCTAAAAACATAGCCTTCTATTTCTTCTCCCTTTTGTGTTTAGGAATTATAGGAACAGGAAGAGGCCATTTACCACCTTGAACCTGTTTTGCCAATCACTGGGATCATGGCTGATCTGTATCTTAACTCCGTCCAGATACCTTGGCTCAATATTCCGTAATACTCTTGACTGGTAAAAAAATCTATTGATGTCAGATTTATTAATTGAGCTGACATGTACTGCCATTTGTGGGAGAGTTCCACATTCTCCTACCCTTTGCGTGAAGAACCATTTCTTAACTGCTCTCCTGAATGGCCTTGCTCTGATTTCGGAGTTTGCCTTGGACCCATTCACCAACTAACAAGTTCCTCTCTAACCTCAAAATGCTAAATATCTCAATCAACTCACCCCTTAATCTCTATATTCCAGAGAATACAAACCTTGTTTATACAATCTTTCCTCACAATCTGACCCTTGAAGTCCTGGTAACATTCTGGTGAAAATGAACTACACTCCCTTACAGGCCCATATCCTTTCTAAGTTGCGGTGTCCAGAACTGTACACAATACTCTAGATGCGGTCTAACCAGAACTGCTATGGCAAAACTTCCTCCCCTTAATGTTGTAGCCCCCTAGTTATAAAACTTAACATTCCATTAACCTGTCCATCTAGCTTCCCCTTAAATGCATCTATGCTATTCAGCTCAACAATTCTTACGGCAGTGAGTTCCACATTGTAACCACACTTTGGATTAGCAAGTTTCTTCTGAATTCCCTATTGTATTTATTAATGGCTATCTTATATGGCCCCTAGTTTTAGATACCCCATAAGTGGAAACATATCCTCTACAACTATTCTATCAAACCCCCGCCATACTCTTAAAGACATCTATCAGGTATCAGCTTTACTCAATAACTTCAACATAGAAAGTTGTTCCAAGGCACATCAAGTAACAGTAGATGCTGTGTTTCCCAGGGAAGGGAGAGAGATGACTGAAGACTGTCGAAGCAATAGGTTTTTTTATAAGATTTTAAAAGGCAGTGCAAATTATGGGAAGTGTTTTTGAGAGTAGGAATGAGGTAGCTTAAGGTTCTGTCACTTGAGGTGCATAGGCAGAGGGAGCACTGTTATGATTCTTGTAGACTTCGATAACATTTAAAAAGAAATTTGAACTTCCAGTTAATAGAAAGGATGATACCACAATATTCCACACAAACTAAAAGCACTATTTTTGTAAGCAACTTATACTTTAAACCACAAAACAAAATCTTTCCTTTTTCTTTTAGCAGAATCGAAAACACACTTCACAGATATACTTCGCACTGTCCTTTAAGTAGACTTCAATTCTCCCGGAACCAGGCCAAGGTGTTTCTGAGTACCTAAAGGGTTTTCTGTTCTTTTCCTATTTCAGCCTGGGAACTTTTAATCTCAGAACTGTCTTTCACAGTGAGATTTTCCCCCCAGAGATTCTTCCTCTAGACAAGCTAAGTAAATCTTCCAGCCTCATTTTAGCTCCTCACGAATTTGGTCTTTCCAATTTGAGCTTGAGCTCCCACCCACATTCTTGCGTGGTGAACGTTAGAGACTTTCGGCCTCTAGCTGCTCCCTCTCTCCCGAACTGATAATCTTAAATTGATTGTCGATGGAATTCCTAACCTTGTCTGTGAGTTTTCGGTGATATCTTAGACCCTTCCTTTCTGAAAACTGGTCTCCATGGCAACGTGGATTGCATGGGCCTTGCATCCAGGTAGAAATGCTATCCCTGAGACCCCAATCCTCTTTTATCTTGGATGTAAATGGACAGTTTAAACTGTTTAAAACCCAACATTCTCAACATTTCTCTGGGATTTTGGAGACTCACAATCTATCCACAGTTAGCACACAGGCTGCTGCCATTGTCTCCAAATGTAAACATGTTGCACCTTCTTCCCAGTGAAACAATCTGGGCTCCCTTTAACCTCTAACAATCAAACCACCCAGGCTTGCTGTCAAGCAGACTTAAGAACAAATCACATGACCCCCTTTAATTTTATCTTAAATTAAAGACACGGTCCCAAAACACAATAGCCTTTAATTGTAACAGCACTTTTAAAGTGTTGCGACTCTGCCTTGCACTACCTCCAATTTGGGAGGAGGTTACCAGCTGGTATAGGAACTGTTGCTGACACATATTAGCATTCTCCTTTGCATCTGGATCCTTGAAGTACCCTCGCACATGCATTTCTGAAGTCACACTACATAGATATGTATTATGAAACCATTGCACCATTAATTGTACATTGTATATATTATAAATCCAATGTACATACTGATCTGAGGCTGCTAGTACTGGTTGGAGGGATTGCTTCAGGTCTTCCCAAATGGCCACGTGTCATCGTCATTGGGACACATCTATCCTCACCACATTGCATTCCTGCGCCAACTGGAAGGCAAACAGAGTTCAATACTCGATTGTATAACTCTTGACTGTCAGTCAGCCAGCCCCTATATTCTCCCTTCTCCAATATCTTTAGAGCTAACAAACAAATGGGATCAAGGAAAATGAAAAAAAAAAGATGCACTTTTTTTTAATGCCTTTCTGATTTCTCCCTGGGAGTTGCTCTCAGTGGTGCCTTGGAGAGAATTCCTGGAGATACTCCAGGACAATGCTGGAGAGTTGGGAACCCAAAACTGATCACATGGTGCATTTAGGAGGAGTTTCCTGATCCAACCAGGACTGTGCTTGTATTGGGGATGAGGTAGTTCAGGCAGTTTGAAGCAACTTGTTTGATCATTGTGTCTGCTTTGTATACTTTTTGTTTTGTTTTTCTCTCACTTTTTGAACTGGGGTACTCAAAATCTGACAATTTAAATTTTTAGGTTGTTCTTTCGCTGAGAATTGAGAAACATCATTGCTGTTAATCTGGTAGAGATGTGTTACAGATGAGGGAGAGCAATCAGGGGGTGTGGAGGGGCTGGAGTTAGCTGTTTACATGTTGTGTAGCTTTTGGTATGTATTTCAAATGGTATGTATGCTTTCCAGCACGAGATAGAAATCTTTAAAAGTCCACTGACCAAGAAATGCACTTTCTTAAAATACTGTAGCACCCTTGCCACAAGGTTCCCACTCCAAGGCATACAAGCTGGTACCCAAGTGCCAGTACCCAGGGAGTGCTGCACTGTAAGAGGCACAGTCTTTCAGATGACCCATTAGCCTGTGACTCCATCTGCCTGCTCCAAGAGACGTAAAAGATCCAATAACAATATTTTGAAGAAGAGTGTGGGGTGTGGGGTTATCCCTGGTTCCTGGCTAATATTTATCCTTAAATCGACATCACAATATAGATTATCTGATCATTATCACATTGCTGTCTGTTACAGTTTGTTGTGCACAAACTGACTGCTGTTTCCTCGATTACAAGAGTGACTGCACTTCAGAAATACTTTGTTGGCTGTAAAACGCTTTGGGAAGTCCTGACATTGTGAAAGGCACTACCTAGATGCCAGTCTCTCTTTCATTCTTTGTCAAAGTGCCATTTGAAAATTATATCCAAATGGAATGAGTGAAAATAAATGAAAGGAATCGGATGGAGCTTATGCTTTAATCATATGCCAGGAGCTAAATTGAAGGCAAGAGGGATCAGGGGAAACTTTCCACTGGTTGGAATTGTTCTTAGTACAAAAGATGGATAATCATCACCGGCTTAGGATGTTGCTGCAGGAGTTCCTTAGATGCCCAACTATCAATGACCTTCCCTCCAACATAGGATTGCAAGTGGGAATGTTCGCTAACTAACACACTTGTGTGTTCAGTACCATTCGCAACCCCTCAGATACTGAAGCAGTTCATGCCCGTATGCAGCAAGACCTGAACAATATTCAGGCTCGGGCTGATAGGTAGCAAGCAACATTTGCATCACTCAAGTTCCAGATAATCTTCAACTTGAGACAATCAAACCATCTCCCCATGACATTCGATGGCATTACAATTGCCAAATTCCCCACTATCACTATCTTGGAGATCACCATTGACCAGAAAGTTAACTGGAACAGACATATAAATACTGTCGCTACAAGAGTAGATCAGAGGCTGGGAAGTTTGCAGTGAGTAACTCCCCAATGCCTGTCCAACATCAACAGGGCACAAGTCAGGAATGTGATGGAATATTCTCCACTTGCCTGGATGAGTGCAGCTTCAACAACACTCAAGAAGCTTGATACCAACCAGGACAAAGCAGCCTACTGATTGGCACCCCACCCACCACGTTAAACAGATCCCTCCACCAATGAAGCACAGTGGCAGCAGTGTGTACCATCCACAAGATGCACTGCAGCAACTCACCAAGTTTCCGTCGAGAGCACCTTTCAAACTTGTGACCTCTACCACCTAAAAGGACAAGGGCAAGCAGATGCACGGGAACACCACCACCTGCAACTTCCCCTCCAAGCCACACACCATTCCTGACTTGAAACTATATCGCGTTCCTTCACTGTCACTGGGTCAAAATCCTGGAACCCTGACACCCCACCCCCCCCACCACCTTTACAAATGCTGTAAACGTACCCATACCAGATGGATTACAACAGTTCAAGGCAGCTCACCATCACCTTTTAAGGGACAATTAGGGATGGACAACAAATGTTGGCCTAGTCAGTGATGCCCACATCCCATGAAAGAATAAAAAACTGAGTAGTGGTGCACACTACTCTGAAGTAACTAAGTACTTGTGCCTAATGCTGAATATTTACTGGGGGAGAAATTTGCTTGGACTGTGCCTCTTCTAGCAATGCTACACAGACTTACCTTGATTCAGCGGGCAGGCAGGACTGCGGACCATGCAGCTTTGCTTGTAGCACTGCTTGTTTCTGGGGAATCAATGCAACTCTGCATAGCACCACTAGAAATGATGCTACATGAACAAATTTCTCCCCCCACTGTGCTTCACAATAGTAGGGGCAGCTCCTTCCTATGGCTGCAGTCCAGATACCATGTTCCGGAAGGATCCGTGCATCTGGAGGATAAACAGGTGGATCGAAATTCTGCCAGAGTTGGTCACAGTTCTGTGAGTCTGAACAGCTTTTATCTGTATCCACATTATGGGCTGTGTCATGGTGAATGAAAGGAGATTTGCAAACCATTATTGTGAGGATCCAACCAACCCGAAAGTCTATAAATGCTAAACCTACCTGCCGCTGAGAATAAAATCAAATCTCACAACACTCAGTTGCACTTCTTCCAATTAGTCATACCAGAGCTAATCTGTTGCCTATTTTCCATTCCCATATTTCCACTGACCTTCAGCTATGTAAAATGATTCAATTTTTCCAGGTCTTGAGCAGCAGCATCCCAGCCAGCATTTACTATCCTCCTAGTGAAAGCACTGTACCAAAATTACAGGTCGTATACGTTTGTAAATCTTTTACTTGCGGCTAAAGCGAACAAACATTTTCCAACTGCAGCATCCCCTCCCACTCCACCCCCCAGCCCCGTCCCCAACGCCCCCCCCCACCCCACCAACACTAGCACCCGGGGAACCAAGACGAAGAGATGAGAAGGGTTAGCGTAAATCTCAGGTTTGGTCGTTAAATGCAGTTCAGAATGGCTAGCCTCATTCAGTAGAAGGCGTTACCTAATGCCTTGTAGAATATCTTGTGTATAGGCTTGTGTGGACCATAAACACAGTGTGGGGCAGAATGCCCTGTTCTGTGCTGTAAATTCAGTGATTAGGATCTGGTCAGTGTTGCCTGAGTACAGGTAGTCCAGGTGTGCAATTGCAAATACTGCACCAGCACAAAACTGCCTAGATTTCTCATTTAGTGAAAGAAAATCAAAGCACAAGGCGGCGTTTGATTAAAATTCACAAACTACAATACAAGCTGTCAGGAAATCTGATCGCCAGCAGCTTGAAGCAGTTAATAAATCTTTTGATCTGCTTTAGTTTTTACATGGGCCCAATGTTTGTTCTCCATATGTTAAGCACTTGATTAATCACATCAAAAGATTTCTTTTTTTCCCTGCCGGATTTGATTCTAATCTTTTTCATGTTTCATTGTTTAGGATTTCCCTATAAAACAAGCCCTTGTCCTTTAAATGAGTGACCAGGTAGTGCTCATAAATCTCTGTCAAACAACTGCTGGTGCATGGAGGTCATGCTGACTGATTTGGTCCCACAATCCTTTGTACTCCGCACCCTCAGTGGAATGTTCTAGAATGAACTCGACTTTCTCTTGGCCACCTGTGTAATTTATCTGTGGTACAGGCTGTGTTTTTTTTTGTTTTCATGTTGTCAGTGAGGCATTTTGACTCCCCAAGCCTCTCATTTTGTTTTCGGAGGAGTTGCAATAGGACAAACTAGTGTCAGGATTTGGGGGCAGCTTTATTCACCTTGATTTCTTCAGCCGCTTTCTCCTATCTTACCTCATTCAGTCAGATGGCTGGAGTGCGGTCTGAATAAACACTCGCATAACAACTAACTGTTTTTTATCTTTGAACCTTCTGGAACATTCCCGTCTAAAAATATCCAAAAAAAGAGATCTTAATGTAATTTCTACAATGTGCTTACTCCAATCTAGGGACTATCTAGTGTTTATTTAACAATATGAAAGCACTTTACACATCAGATGAGTTAAATATCTTGGGAAAGGAGCGTAGATAAGTTGAAAATAAATAACCAGGACAGCTTTTCAACAGTGCCTTGCACAGTGGAAAGAAATAATTTAATTATTTTCTCCTCGTCTAACAGACGTGTGAGTCTGAGAATTGGGGTTACGTGTTGCTGTTATATCTCTATACAGTGACAATATTGAGCAGGACTTTCTGCTGAAGGCATGGAATTGGTCTTTTAAAGATGGCCAAGGGCCCATAAAATTTAGGTTGAATCCTAGCTAGGCTCAAGAAATGCATATGAACATACGAAGATCTGATTGTGGCCTCAACTCCAATTTCCTGTCTACCCCCTATACCCTTAAACCCCCTTGCCAATCAAGAATCTATCTAATTCAACCTTAAAAATATTCAATGATCCTGCCTCCACCGCTCTCTGGGGAAGGGAGTTCCACAGACTCGCCACTCTCTGAGAGAAAAAATTCTCATCTCCGTCTTAAATGGGAGACCCCTTATTTTTAAACTGTATCCCCTAGTTCTAGTCTATCCTGCAAGGGGAAACATCCTTTCGGCATCCACTCTGTCAGTCCCCTTGGGATCTTGTATGTTTCAATAAGATCACCTCTTATTCTTCTAAACTTCAATGGATACAGGCCCAACCTATCCAACCTTTCCCCATATGATAATCCCCCTCCATCCCAGGAATCAATCGAGTGAACCTCTGAACTGCTTCTAAAGAAATTATATCCTTTCTTAAATAAGAAGACCAAAACTGTACACAGTACTCTAGATGTAGTCTCATGAGTACCCTATGCAACGGTTGCAAAACTTCTACTTTTATGTTCCATTTCCTTTGCAATAAATGACAACTTTCCATTTGCCTCCCTTGCTGTACTTGCATGCTAACTTTTTCTGATTCATGTGCCAGGACACCCAGATCCCTCTGTACCTTGAGTAATGCAATCTCTCCCCATTTAAATAATATGCTGCTTTTATTGTTTGAAGAACTAAACTGTCTGTTCTGACAATCAGAGATAATCTTTAATATAGTCTCCCCTTTCACAGAATTAAGATCACAAGAATGGCGTCTGACAGGGTGACTGACTCGATTTGTTTTGTGAATTATTTGGCATTTTAGGAACTAATAGTCACATGAAGAAGATGCAACAAATTGTTTACACCTTTCAGCTAGGATTTGGGGTAAAGCCATCCTGTAACGCATTTCTGGGTTTTGGATATTTGGATATGCAGAAACCCATCACGGTGCTGAAGAAGCTATTAAACAATTTACTGAGTGATGCACATGAATAGAATTTCAGCTTGTCTGTTATGAAGTTCACAGCCTCTCCCTACAGTTGCACACCTCACTTACTCAATCTTTGAGATCTCAGGTAGAGGCTGGCAAAAGCCAAAGCTCACCCAGTTTAACTGGCAAAAATGGCACTAGTTTAGTAACATACATCACTGATAAGTTTTGCACTGCCAGCCTGTCTTGGGTCACCTTACCTATTGGGCCATTGGCCCAGAGGATTATCAGGAACAATATGGGAAGCATTCTGACCTTTAGTTACAGATTTACCATAACAGATTTACCTCTCCAAATCCTATCAGGCTAGGCTGGTCACATTAGCAGCACCATCATGGTGTATTGTGAAGCTGTGTCTCGCAGGGTTATTGTCTCAATCCCAGAGGGCAGAATCAGGCCTAATATCCTGCTGTTTATCAATATCGAGAGCAAACTCAGGACATTATGTTGGGGAATCTCCATTGGTTGGTGGAAAAGGGGGATTGTTTGGTGGTGGGGGAGCAGAACCCCAGCAGCAATTCATCCCTGTATCTTCAAGCGACTCTTTCTACTAAACATCTGCAATCCTTTCAGAAATGTCTGGGCCTGATGATCTGAGGCTGTGTCTTGTTAGTGACGAGGACATCAGGTAGAGAGGGTGACATTCACTTTGCCTCAGGTAGGCTCAGCAAGTTTCTCATCAAACTTTGCAGGGATCGCGAGGTGGGATTAAACATGACAGCTCCCAACTTCTTCAAGGTAGGGAAGAGCCAACTGCAGCCATGTCGGTGCTTTTGACCGCAGTTGTGGCCAAGCTAATCTATTTGATAAGCATCATACTCGCAAAACTCATAATTGGCTCCACGTTCAAGCTTCATGTCTGTCCAAGGAGTCTATACTCTGGGGTTTCCTGCGTCCATTTCTCAGCTGGCAAGGCGGAATGATTGGCATGGGTTGGGCTTTTGAATCCATTTCCATCGTATTTGGAAAAAGATGGTTTGACGGTCTCACCAGAGGCTTTGGATGCTTTTCTCTTTCGGGCATGTCAGTACACTGTTGGGGGAAAGAAATCAGCCAATACACGTTAAAACATGAAACTCTTACTTCATCAGCTCAACTTGCCCACATTATTGATGAAAAATAATATACCTTTTGGTTAATGGTTCAAAAACACTGTAGACTACAACCCAAATTTGGGAAGCAGAACATTTCTAATTGCACTGCTGGTGTTTTCCACACTTCCAATGGGCCCAATAGAAAAAAAATTGTACCAATCATGAACATTTACTGAAGCACTACAGACAACACAAATATACAATCACCAACTTTTAGCAATGCAAAGGCCCCTTTCTCTTTGGTATAGCAGCAGGCACCATTACTGCTATACAAACTGGAAAGCTGAATGTGTTTTAGTGTCAACATCAATAGCAAGATGACACGGGAGTGGCGTTTAGATATTCCCGGTGGTGGGGGTTCTATCTCTCTTCCCTTGGTGGTTGAAATGATGGAGAGAAGAACGTGAGTCATTAATTTGTGGTGGTCTAGTGTTGCCAACCCTCCAGGATTGGCCTGGAGCCTCCAGGAATTGAAGATCAAACTCCAGGACGCTGCTGTGTGCAATGCTGGAGAAAAATTGCCAAGACATTAAAAGAGATTGTTTTTGTTTTGTCAGTTTCTTTGAGTTTTTCTCATTACTGGATATAAAAATATTGAAAATGGCAGAAAAAGGCTGTTTGGCTGACAGTCAAGCATTATCCAATTGGGTAATGAGTCTTTTTGCTTTTCAGTTGGCGTAGGAAGGCCGTACGTCACAAGGATGGATGTGTTCGGTAACTAATAGCTAGAGCTTGGGGCAAGTCATGTTATGAAACCTCCAGGAATACATTTATTCACAGTTGACAACCCTGTGGTGGTCCCTGGAAAGCTTTGTGCCCACTGATTGCATAAGGTTTTAATTTCATATAAGTATATTTGAGTGCACATCCTTTAATAATTCAAGAAAACTATATTTACCAAGAGCAGTGCAGTCTGTAAAGAGAGTGAAGACTATGTTAGCGTTATTTATAGAGATGCTTGTTCCAAGGCCCTCATTTAACTGCTTTTCAAGTGTTCTTAATACTGAAAATTTACTGCCCAACCAGTATTGTCTTTTCACCATCTTCAGAACACTCTGTGCTTGCACTTTCATTTCCCTGAGGTGCGTGGTGACAGAGTGTTGCTGCCAACAGTGCTCATTAAGAAAAATAATTTATACTTAAATTGTGTTGCAATTAAACAGCATCCGGTATGCATGAGCAGGCCTTCAAATGAACAATATGTTAGTGATCGCAGCTCTGAAGAGGCTACAAGGCCCTCATTAACATTACAGCTTCCCAGAGGCCTTGTTAGTCATTTACTGTGTCAGCCAGATTGTCCAGAAGAATTGTGGGACAGAGAGAGGCCCTGTCTGTTAACTGAGGCGGCAAATCGTACTATGGTGACATTTGAGAGTGCGGGGCAGGGGGCCTGGAAGGTGCAATAATCAGTCAGGACTTTAATTAAATACAGAGGAGCTGTTGTTGTCCCACTGAGAGGGTGGGAGGTGAGAGTCACCGTAACGGCCTGAACTGCACAGGTTTCATCCAACAATGTGGTGGACTGCAAATCCACTGATCCTCATTTCAATCAAGCTGTCTTTGAAGATTTTAAACTGCCTCCAGAAGAAAGTTTATTATTAAACTTTCACTGATCTTCAATTATTGAAAGACTGAACAGATCTCAGTTCTTTTTGTTTATAATTGTTAAGGGTTTACATATGGTCAACATAGAGAAGATGTTTTCGCTTGCGGGGGGAGTCCACAATTAGGGCCAATAGATATAAGATAGTCACTGATAAATTCAGTCAGAAATTGAGGAGAAGCTTTGAGTATGTGGAACTCGTTACCACAGAGTGGTTGAAGTGAATAGCATAGACGCATTTAAGAGGAAACTTGATAAGGGAGAAAGGAATAGAAGGACATGCCAATAGGATGCAATGAAATAGGTAGAGTTAGAGGAGGCATCTGTGGAACTTAAACACCAGCTGAATGAATTGCTTTTGTGCTTTGAATTCTGTGTAATATTGCACCAGGGAGCCTTTTAAATAATTTTAAAACAATTATACATGGTGGGAAATCGCAATGAAGACATGGAGGTAATGAGCATAGATGGGTTAAGCAGATATGCAGGGATCTTTACCATTTTAGTTATATTCCTGTAAAACAATATGGGCCTGAATTTTTTGGATGGTTGGGTCTCACTTCCTGCCACCCAAAGTGCCCTGCAGCCATTTCACACTCGAATGAGCGTTAAATGGCTGCAGGCAGCACTTCCTCCCCCACCCCCCACACCAGTTGGCAACTCTCCAGTCCCTGCAGTGACAGCACTGCAGTGGACAGAAGAAGAAATGCAGGAGGGCGTGTGAACCTAAGTCTGGGCATTGGAGGCCCAGGTAAATTCAAGGGGTCCCAGGGCGGGGAGGGTAGGGAAGGCCTGGAGGGGCATGAAGGGGGCATCTGGGGTGGGGGAAAGGGAGGTCCGGAGGCCACTGGACCTTAATGGGGTGGGAGGGGTGCCTGACTTTAGAAGGGGCCTTCTGATGGAGGCATCCCCACCTTCCCGCCCAAGATGTAACTTGTTTTTTTTTGAGTATCCCCGACGGAAGTTCAATCCTCCTGTCAGCCTAAAAATTAAGGGCCTTAATTGTGGCAAGGTCAGGCTTCCCGTCCGAGACCTTGCCCGCCCCAGCGTAAAGTTGCTGTGTGGTTGGGGCAGGCGGGAACCCGGAGGGTTCAATTTTTCACACTTGTCCCCACCTCTCACCTAAAAACCTGTCGGTGGGGGAGCATCAAATTCTAGCCATGGTGATTTTAGCCTAGGCCGGAATTTTTCAGTCCCTCACGTCGGCGGGATTTTTTGGTCCCACCGATGTGAATGGAGATTTCAATGGCTCACCAGCCCCTCCATGGGGAAACCTGCCACGAGGGCGCTGGAAAATACCGGCCTTAATTAGGAAGATTGTCCTGTCATCTATTTAGGTGTATTGGATTGCCTGGACACAAGGGAATTTGATGGGCAGAACGCACACCATGTTTATCTATCAGTCTATATCTTCTCTCTCTGTCTCTCGCGTCTCCTGCCCTCACCTGGCTCCAGAGACCTTTAGCCAAGTCTGATACACTCACCAGCTTGTGGTTGGATGCCTGTAAGTAAGTGTAATATGCTCACCATAATTCCTGACTTATTAATGGCAATCCCCTTTCAGTACTTGATCATATAAACAGGGCTTCCAGTGTTGCCCCATGCTATGTTGTGTACAGGATTAAGTTTAAAGAGCTCAGTACAAAGGTGATTACTTTGTAAGGCCATTACTCAGGGTTTTATTTGATTTTTTTCTGTCGTCACTTTAGTTTTAAAGAGCTTTTGTGGTGATTGATGTATTGCTAACCTTTTCTGCATCAATTCCAATAGAAGCACATTGGGTTGCCCCTTGGGTATTCCTCTTCTACCTTTACAACTTGGCAGAAAAGGAGGATGCCAGATGCACCAGGCACTCTACGCCCTCTGGTACTTCCACACCAGCATCCATAGGCAGGGTTTAACCTATCTGTGTTCGTCAGTAGACCAATGCATGAAGAGGCTGTTATTTACAAGAGATGCCATGCTGAGCATGCATCGACCAGACCAGACAGGGCAAAATATCTGATATTGGCTCATCCACCCTTTAAAATTTTGATATTGCACATTTTATACTGTTGTCCAAAATCAAAATTACACACCCTCCCCAGGATTGTTTGAAGCTTCTTTTGGGGTTATAAACACTAAGGCAACCGGCTGCCCTTGGATGTATAAAGCGAATGACTAATGTGTTATTAAAAACAAAAAGTGCTGGAAAAACTCAGCACATCGGGCAGCATCTCTAGAGGGAGAAACAGAGTTAATATTTTGAGTCCAATCTGGCTTCTTCAGAACCGAAGAGAGGCAGAAATGAGATGGATTTTATGTTGTTAAGAAAGGGGGGAGGGTCAAATGGTCATGATAGGTTAGACGGTGGGGGAGATTAATTTACAAAGATGTCACGGAACAAAAGGCAGAGATAGTGGGAATGGTAGCAGTAAAGGAACAAACCATTGGTCTAGAGTAGGTGTTAATAGTAGAATAAAGTTTAGTGCTGTCTGAAAACAAAATATGAGAACAAGGTACAGACTGGCACTAGGGGAAGAAATACAAAATGGAGTACAGAGTTCATAGTCTGAAGTTGTCAATATTGAGTCCAGGAGGATGTAAAGTGCTTAATCGAAAGATGAGGTGCTGTTCTTCCAGCTTGTGTTGGGCTTCACTGGACCATTGCAGTAGGCCGAGGACAGAAATGTGAACATGAGAGCAAGATGGAGAATTGATATGGCAAGTGACCAGAAGTTCAGGGTCATGTTTTCGCACTGAATGGAGCTGTTCTGCAAAGCGGTCACCCAGTCTGCGTTTGGTCTCCCCAGTGTAGAAGGGACCACATTGTAAGCAGCAAATACAATAGACTTAAGTTGAAAGAGGTACAAGTAAATCACAGCTTCACATGGAAGGAGTGTTTGGAGTCTTTGACAGAGGAAGGAGGAGGTAAAGGGACAGGTGTTCCACATCCTGCAATTGCATGGAAACGTGCTGTGGGAAGTGAATGAGGTGTTGGGGATGACAGAGGAGTGGGAATGGTCCCTTCAGAATGCTGACAGGGGAGGAGAGTGGAAGATGTGTTTTGTGGTGGCATCATGCTGGAGTTGGCAAAAACGACTGAGGATAATTCTTTGAATGCAGAGGCTGGTGGAGTAGAAAATGAGGATAGTGGGAACCCTATCATGGTTCTGGGAGGGAGGGAAAGGGGTGAGGGTAGAAGTGCAGGGAATGGGCCAGACACGGTTGAGGGCCCTGTCAACCACAGTGGGATGGAGGTTGAGAGGAATCCTAGGTTGAGGAAAAAGGAAGACATGTCTGAAGTGCTGTTGTGAAGGGAGCATATGGACCAACCATATAAACACTGTGGCTAGAAGATTAGGTCAGAGGCTGGGAATTCTGCAGAGAGTAACTCAACTCCTGACTCTCCAAAGACTGTCCACAAGCTACAAGGCACAAGTCAAGAGTGTGATGGAATACTTCCCACTTACTTGGATGAGTGCAGCTCCAACAACGCTTAAGAAGCTCGTTGCCATCCAGGACAGCCCACTTGATTGACACCCTATCCACAAACATTCACTCCCTCCACCACCGACGCACAGTGGCAGCTGTGTGTGCCATCTACAAGATGCACTGCAGCAACTTCCCAAGGCTCCTTCAACAGCACATTCTAAACCTGCGACCTCTATCACTTAGAAAGACAGGGGCATCAGATGCATGGGAACAACACCACCTGCAAGTTCCCCTCCAAACCACACACCACCCTGACTTGGAAATATATCGTTGTTACTTCACTGTCACTGGGTCAAAATCATGGAACTCCCTACCTAACACCAAACAGACTACAGCAGCTCAAGAAGGCAGCTCACCACTACCTTCTCAAGGGCAATAAATGCTGGTCTAGCCAGAGACGCCTGCATCCCATGAACGAATAAATTTAAAAAAATCATCAGAACAGACATGCTGGAGACTGAAAAACTGGAAGAATGGTATGGAGTCCTCACAAGAAGCAGGGTTAGGTGTAGTTGAGGTAGCTGAAGGCTTGTAATGAATATTTGCAGATAGTCTACCCCTAGAAATGGAGACTGAGAAGTCAAAGTAAGGGAAGGGGAGTGTTGGAGATGGATCAAGTGAAGGTGAGAGAAGGTGACAACATGTTGTTTGCATGAGCAAGCTATTATATTGCCTTCTCCATGGACAATTGACAGCAGCATTAGAGGGTTTATGTCATTTTATAGAGTAGCAGAATGTCCAACAGAATAAGCATTATAGATTGTACCCCTGGGCCCTATGTCCCCATGTATTTCATTACACAATTCCACTACACAATGACTATCCACAAGAATAGAGAATTTATTAATCTCTCCCAATGTGCGGTTTGTTTCTGACCATCAACACTGAATTACACAAAGTAATGTTCACCTCCAAGGCAGCTTGCACAAATATCCTTACTTTAAGGAAGTCTATGATCAAACCATTATCAGACCCACAAAGACAAAGCCAAGTGGTTCCTGGTCAATCAAGGCTATTCCCTGGTGCCATTGGTCATGCTGTCTACGCAACATTGAAAAGCACCATTTGAGCATAGTTATAACATCCAGCACCCACCACTGAGCACACTATTGACAAGTTGATTGGCTGGATTGATCTGAAAGTGTCCTGCAGTACAACCTGACATGGGCTTCATGGTTTGTTGTTGCATGCTACTCAATTTTGCCCTGCAAAGAGGTATCATTTTAAAGGCCTGAGTGGAGGAAGGGTATTATTTCATCAGGCCAATAATTAAACCTAATCTTGGCAGCAAGAGCCATCCAGGAAACACTCTCACAAGATATCTCTGAATTTTCCCATTGCTCGCTACAAATATGCCTTCAGCTAACAAAACTTTACATCTGCCACCCAACTAGTGTGACCCTTGATGAAATCATGACGAGCAAATCACAACATGCATCCCAAGTGCATCAATATCCTATGCTTCTAGATTTATTATTACCAGGCATGTCTTGTATGAATGTCAGAGTTTTCTTCCAGTACATGAACATTTTGGCTGCTGTGTATTCAGAGTGGTACCTTGGGGCTGAGGTGGCCTTAAACTCTCGGCAGCAGAATCCTGAAGATCTGCTGCTGGCCGTCTCATTCTGTAACTGTGGTCAGCCTCTGAAACTATCACAGGAATGCTTGGTTATGCTGGCATCATCTGTGCCCATTCCAGCCTTGCCTCAGTTTGAGCATGCCGACTGATCAGCATGGTTGAAGAAAGGATGGCACCGATAAGTTCATTGAAACTCTCCCTGCCCCTCATGGTCCTCTCTAACTGATCATCAAACCTGTTGAATTTAGTAGAGATTGTTTGCTTTACCTGGCCCTCGTATCTCGTGGCGGCCACAGGTGAAGCAGACACGTTTATTGAATCCAAATCCAAACATGGATGGGAAGTGGGCAAGTAACAGGAATGTAGGCTTCAGGATAAGCTAACCATGCAACTGCTTGGCACATGAAAGGTATTCATGTTGAAGGAATTGGCTGTGTGGTGGGAAGTCTGTCCTAGAGCCTTCCGGCCACGGACTTAATCAGGGGGGAGATGGGAAGGCGGAGAGGTCCCCACCCTCTACCCCCACCCCCAACCTGATTAAATGCACCCCCACCACCAACCCAGCACAGGAGAGGGCATTAAATTCCACCCAGTGAATTACTTTTGAATTGCAGTCAACTGTTTTGAAGATGAACCTAGGGCCAATTTGTGCATAGCGAGGTCCCACAAACAATAAATGATGGGGTTGGTTGATGGAGCACAGAGAAAGCGTGATTTTTGCATCTTACTGCAGGGCTGCTATTTGGTTCTGTACTGCAGTTATTTGCTTGTTGGCATCAAACTCCAAGTCCAAGTTACAATATGAACACTGGAAACTATGGATCATATTACAGAGTTACTTCCTGTTTGAAAATGTAAATAGGGGTACAATTACCACTGTATTGCAGTGTAATCAGCAGTGGAGGTATTTACTGTGTGTCACAACTGCCTATGAGACATCATCTGTTCTGGAGAACGTATTGGTTGTTTCAATAGCTTTTCGAGGCCTGAGGACCATCACCATTTATCAGGACTCAGAATCCCTCTGCTGGTTCACAGCACTCATTGCACCTTAACACAGAAATGAAAGGAAAAGGGGGTTCTTTTGGCCAAAGCATGAAAACAAGCCCCAATAAGAGTAGCTTGTTTTTCTTTAAAGTCTGGATTTAGCGCAATGTTTTGGTCCTAATTGCTGACTGCCATCATTTTATTTTGCCTGGAGGTGCTGAATCAGAAATCTGGAGCTTTAGCACTTGGAGCTGCAGATTAGACACAATTTTCTACACCCATTTCCACTGAAGGTGTGGACTGCTCTGGTGTGCTCTGGCTGGCATGCAGCGGCCCATTGCAGGATAACTCAAAAGGAGAGGGGGCCGATGTTCTCTGTGTCACTGGAGGCTCTGGTGGTGCAGGCCCAGAGGAGCAGGGATATCTTGTACCCACAGGGGACAAAAGTATGCCACCATGCCCTCCTGTTCCTCCCACCTGTAGCCACTGCTGCTGCTACGCCTGGCCTGAACTGTCGTCCTTCCATCTCTCATCCAGATCATAGGGGAGCCCTAGCAAGGTGCCTATGATCAAGTAATATTTTTCTCCCGTTGACTCCTGTAAGGTACAGTAACAACATTGTTACCCTTTTGTTTAAGGTGAAGTCCTCAGGGAGTTTCCAGAATAAATGTTGCTCGAGTGTTGGTGAAATCCTTACCCGGGGATGGATTTTCTGCTTGGGGCCGGGATTCCATTATCGGGATCAAATGCAGGCCACAACCCTGTGTTGTGTTGGGAATTATCCCCCGGACATGATTTTTGTATGATTGGCCAGTTAGTGGCCGGGGGCACACTTGCTGTTCAATTAAGAATGGTGGGTGGGCTTCCGATGCTAGAGGGTCAATAGGAGGCCCTCCAGCGATGATACATCGGCAGTCCCGCTACCCGTGGTGTAGCTCATCCTTGAAATAATGCTGTGGGATCTTTTATATCCACCTGAGAGGGCAGATGAGGAATGTTGGAGGAAACACCAAATGAATTTCCTGTTTAGCTTCAAATAGCATGGTAGGTTATGTAACCATTCTGACTTGAATCAACTAAGGGTGGATCTCGGCTCAATATCATAAGGTCAGCACCTCTGAAAAGGCAGCACCCTCTCAATACAGCCCTGGAGAGTCAACCTAGATCAACCGAAATGCTGGACAGGAATCAAATGCACAAGCTTCAGAGTTCCAATTTTAACACAGGTCACATTCAGACTGTATGGGGTACAGGGTGGAAGGGAATTTCCCCATAAAAAATTCAGTGTGAGGCCTGGGCCTTTATAGTTCCTTGGGCCTCATTTGCATGTCTGGATGCTAACTCCCACCTGAAGTTGGCTGGAATCATTGCTACTCACAGCGAGTGAGAGTTGAAAATCAGAGCGGTGGAAGTGGGGAGTCACCCGTAGAAATGGTCACTGTTCTGTGAGTGTGGAAGGTAGGATGGGAGATTGGTAAGGGAGGGTCCGGGGCAAATGAAGCCTGTTGCAGTGGGTGGATGGGTTTGGTTACAATCATGCCTCATGAGTGTGCTGTGCTGTCCAAAGACTGAAGCACTGAAAAATATAATTGGTCTTTTCTTGTCATGGCTGTGACCTAAGGACCCATTTTAATAGTTAGTTCAGATATCCTGTCATTAGAAGGCTGATGGTCGCTACATGTCATTGTTTAACACAGTCTAGTGCATTGTCTCTCCCTCCGTAGCAACTCGCCAGGTATACCTGGAGATTAAATACACTTATGCTAATGATCTTGTTTCATTTCAGCCTTGCGGGAGGAGTTCAGACAGCAGCCGAGCAATGTGGTGGTGGCATTGGGTGAACAGGCAGAAATGGAATGCTTGCCACCTCGAGGACATCCAGAGCCAACCGTCACGTGGCAGAAAGATGGGGCACCTCTAAACGAAAAGGACGAACGTTACAGAGTGAGTCCATCACTTGTTTCATAGCTGACCCGTTCCAATTGTAGACAACAGTAAGACTTTTTAAAGAATTATTAGTCAGTTCGTTAGCTGGTGTGTATGGGAATCCATTGTAATGCTTAAGATTCTCCAAACTAAACTACTGAGGAGGCCAGTTGAGGAGCGTTTCCTTTGCCTGATATGGGGTGCATACACTCTTTCCATAGAATAACATCCTCACTTACTTAAAGCAGGGAAATTTGCAGAGCACAGACCATACCCAACCAACCCGCACTTGCAAAACCTAAAATAAAATGTCTACTGTTAGATGTGATTTCAAGTTTGGGCAGCACTGGCTGAATAATCCTGAATGCACTCATGGAAAACCAACAATCAATTTAAGATAATCAGTCAAGCTCATAACATGGCCCATTTACACTTCTAGAAGTGACATAAATTCATACTCAGGATCCATTCTCTGCAAACAAAAGGAATATTTTCAATCTTATGCCTTTTTTAATTATCCAAACATTTTGGGAGTCTGTAGTTCCCTGTAGCTTTCTCCATGGCAACGCCTTGGCCAAACAGAGGTGACTTGCCAACCAATCAGCACCCTTTTCTCCTGGAACATAACTTATTGTGATTGTTTGCAATCTGGCATTCTTGTGTTTGTCCTGATGAGTGCAAGGTGGAAAGCTTTGGCAATATATCTCTTTTCAGCAATACTTAAGTTCTGTACTACCAAGCAACTGCTAGATGAGAATATAAGCTGTGAGGAGGACACAAAGAGGTTGCAAAGAGATATAGGCAGGTTAAGTGAGTGGGCAACAAGGTGGCAGATGGAGTATAATATGGGAAGTGTGAGATTATTTACGTTGATCGTAAGAATAGGAAAACAGAATATTTTTTCCAAGGTGTGAAATTTATAAATGTTAGTGTTCATAGTGTTACAATCCCCAGATGAGGTTACCACTGGACAAACTTGATCCAGCTTGATAGATCCTAGCTTTTATTTGTTGTTTAGATGTGTGGAGAGTAGCTACTGAACAGATTTACAGGAGTCAGCTGATGAACTTTTAACAAAAGAATAAACCATTTGTTCAACAAGAAAAGATGAACTATATTACAATACTCCTTCGCCCACAATCTTATTTTTACAGATATATACAGATTTGTAAGGATAACACAAGTTACAAAAGCTATCTTGTACTTTAATGTTCACAGTAAATACACAATCTGTGTAAACCTATGGTGATCTGTGGTGGTCAGGTGCACCAGACTCTAAAACCAAGTGACAGATGCCACCCAAGCAGATGCTATGGATCTCTCCTCAACTCCTGCCCCTGCCCCTCCCAGATGCTTGTTACACCATGAGTCAACCGGTCTCATGGCACCCGTCTTTCACACGATGGTTTCCAATTTTCATTCTCCAAGACCTTGCCTTGGAATCTTTTCTGAAACTGATGTTTTCTCTCAAACACCTTCCACAAGGGTTCACCTCCAGGGTTTCAAACTCTCCTTCTGATGTTCCTCTTCTCTGGGTTGCCACATGCAGGCAAGCTGTCTTCCACACACACTCTATCTCTCTGACTCAGCTGTCAACAGTACACCACTGCTTCACATGCCCATGGCAAGAGTTACAGACCTTCAGTTGTCTCTTTGGATCTTCTTGCCTCTTGCAAGCTGTTCTCGCTTTTAATCTTTCTGCATCTTTTGACTCTTTAAATTTGAAGCTTAGAGCCCTTCTCTCTGCCCCTCACTCTTAACTTCACTTAAGAGGACCTTATCCCAGGTCCCTGTCCTTCCTTTGACTAGAAGGTCTTCTTTGGACTTTCCCCTCTTCCATTATCCTGGATTTTTGGGGTTTTTCTTAACTTGGAACTGCTATCTGTCCCTTCTAGACTGCTTCTGCTTCACAGCTGTCTTCAAACTAACTGAACTCCAACAGCTTCTAAAGCAAACTGCAGTTTCTCTTCTTCTATATGTGTCTCTGTGGGAGGGACCTGCCTCTCTGGGCCTCTGTTGGTAAGCAACAGTCCAATCCTTCTACCCTTGTATATTTACCTTTACTTTAGAGGAGTTGTAAAACTCCTCATTAGAAATGCAAGCACCTTTTTAAAGTGAAACTAAAACTCCATTTGACCTTCCTTAGTACACAGATACAGAAATACAATCAAACATAAACTTTAAAGCTAAAACTCATTCCTAACACCCACAAATACAAATATAAGTTACTTAAACTATCCCTATTTCCTAACACCTGTTCAACCTTTCTTCATAAGGTAAGTGCCTCATCCGAAGAATAAGACAAATGAACATTCTCTGAACTGCTAATGCAATTATATCTTTTTTCAAATATGAAGACCAAAATTGTACAAACGTTCCAGATGTGGTCTCACTAAGGCCCTTTTCAGAAAGTGAAACTTCCCTACATTCATATTCCATTCCCCTTGCAATAAATGCCAGCATTCCATTTGCCTTCCTAATGACTTACTGTACCTGCATACTAATTTTTTGTGATTCATGTACCAGGGTACCCAGATTCCTCTGTACCACTGACTTTTGCAAACACTCTCCATTTAAATAGTATGCTGCTTTTCCATTATTCTTGCCAAAGTGGACAAGTTCACATTTTCCAACATTATACTCCATCTGCCAAATTGTTGTCCATCCTGTCTTTAATCTGTCTTTATCCCTTTGCAGGTTCTCTATCTCCCCTTGACAACTTACTTTCCTACATATCTTGGTATCATTGTCAAATTAACTAAATTCAGTTCCCTCATCATGTCATTGATGTAGATTGTAAATAATTGAGGGCCCAGCACTGATCCCTGTGGCACTCCACTAGCTTCAGCTTGCCAACCTGAGAAAGACCCATTTATCCCTACTCTCTCTGCTTCCTGTTAACTAACCAACCCTTTCTCCGTGCAAATATGTCACCCCTACACAATGTAATCTTGCCTTGTGTGGTAAGCTTTGATGTGGCACCTTCTCAAATGCTTTCTGGAAATCCAAATATACCACATCTACAAGTTTCCCTTTATCTAACTTGTTTGTAACTTCCTCAAAAAATTCTAACAAATTAGTTAAACATGATTCCCCTTTCACAAAGCCCTGTTGACTCTGCCTGATCAAATTATGATTTTCCAAGTATCCTGCTATAATAATGGATTCTAGCAATGATGTTTGACAATTTAATTATTGAATGGTGGAGCAGGCTCAACGGGCTGTATGGTCTACTCATGCTCCTAATTCTTATTTTCTTGTGTACACAACAACGAACATGCACTTTTCCCCATAGTGGGTAAAATTTTGACTTTTGTCTTGTTTTTAAAGACGTATTGAGACCGTGTGAAAGATTTGTCAGAATGAACATTATCTTCTTGAAAGTAGGAAATAGACAGTTGGGCTTCTAACAATGGAATGTGATATCCTGACTTATATTCTGGGACTCCCAGCAAAAATGACTTGAACTGCTGAATAAATTGACTGTTCCACTATTGTGTAACCATTATATCGTGAAGCTCTGTCTTTTTTTTAAAACAAATCTTGTGCTCTGTTTGTTTAGCAAGGGAACATTATTAAGAAAGCCTTTACCCATTTGGATTTGTTTCAGCACTGTGCTTTATCTTTTCCTGCAGGTCACTGTTGGCAAACTCATCATTTCCCACACTCAGTGGAGTGATTCGGGAGTGTACATCTGTGTAGCAATGAATAAAGTGGGACAGCGGGAGAGCAAGGCTGCCCGTTTGTCCGTACTAGGTGAGAGAAACCTTACAATTATTACCAGAGCACAAAACTCCCTCACTAAAGGCTGAAAGCAGAATTGGAGATTACAAGGACATGTCAAGTCTGTGTTGATGAAATACTCCATGGAACATGAGATGAATGACTAGCTAATCTGTTTTTGGTACTTTGGTGGAATGTTGGTCAGTACCCCAGGAAAATTCCTTGCTCAACCTTCAGTAATGCAGCGGGATCAATTATATAATTTCAGATGATTATTTGAAAAGAAAAAATGTGCAAGGATAGAGGGACGGCAGGAGAATGGCACAAGGTGAAATGCTCATTCTTAGAGCTGGTTCAGACACGATGGGCTGAATGGCCTGTGTTGTAACGATTCTGTGAATATCCATTTGAGCAATTGGATGTCGCCTCTTTCTAATGGTGCACCTCTGACAATGTAACACTACCTCATTACTACCTTTTGAGTGCTTCACTATAATCCAATGGGACAAACCCATGTTCTGCTGTTATGAATGCAGATAAGATTTCAGGGCCACTTCTAATTCTGCCATATACTTGTGGTAGATGAACAGCTGTGGAAAAGTTGTGGAACAGCTACTTGTGGGGAAATCTACAGAAGAGCAGTGGGGAGTATTCAAAAAGGAAATGGGGGTGGTGGTACAGGCTCAACATGTTCCCTCTAGGATGATAGGAAGGAGTAACAAGCCCAGAGAACCATGGATGACCAGAGATATTCAGGATACGATGAGAAGGAAAAGAGAGGCTTTTAGCAGGTGCAAGGGGAACAAATCAGCGGAGGCATTAGTGGAGTGTAGAAAGTGCAGAGTGGAGGTTAAGAAAGCAATTAGGAGAGCAAAGAGGGGATATGAGAAAGCTCTGGCTGGTAAAAGTAGGGAAATCCCAAGATATTCTATAAGTATATCAATGGGAAGAGGATAACCAAGGAAAGAGTAGGGCCCATTAGGGACCAAGGGGACAATCTATGGGTGGAGCCAGAGGACATCGGTAGAGTGTTGAACGAATACTTCACATCTGTCTTCACCCAAGAGAATGAGGATGAAGGTATGGAACTCGGGGAGAGAGACTGCGAGGTTCTTGAGCAAATTGATATAGGGAATGACAAGGTTTTGGAGGTGTTGGCAGGCTTAAAAGTGGACAAATCTTCAGGTCAGGATGATTTGTGTCCCAGGCTGCTGAGGGAGGCAAGGGAGGAGATCGCAGGGGCTCTGACCCAAATTTTTAATTCCTCTCTGGCCATGGGGGAGGTGCCAGAGGACTGGAGAACAGCTAATGTTCCGCTATTTAAGAAGGATTGTAGAGATAAGCCAGGGAACTACGGACCAGTGAGTCTCACGTCAGTGGTAGGGAAACTATTGGAGAAAATTCTGAAGGAGAGAATCTATCTCCACTTGGCGAGGCAAGGTTTGATCAGGGATAGTCAGCATGGCTTTGTCAGAGGGAGGTCATGCCTAACAAATTTGATTGAATTGTTTGAGGAGGTGATCAGGTGTGTAGATGAGAGTAGTGTAGTTGATGTAGTTTATATGGATTTCAGCAAAGCCTTTGACAAAGTCCCACATGGGAAACTTATAAAGAAGGCAAATGCACATGGGATACAGGGTAATTTGATAAGGTAGATTCAAAATTGGCTTAGTTGTAGGAGACAGAGGGTAATGACAGAAGGATGCTTTAGTGACTGGAAGTCAGTGTCCAGTGGTGTACCACAGGAATCTGTGCTCGGTCCCCTATTATTAGTAATTTATATAAACAGCATAGATGACTATGTGGGGGGGTAGGATTAGTAAGTTTGCGGATGACACAAAGCTTGGCCAGGTGGTTAACAGTGAGGTTGAGTGCCTTGGACTACAGGAAGATATAGATGGGATGGTCAAATGGGCAGATAAGTGGCAAATGGAATTTAACCCTGAAAAGTGTGAGGTGAAACACTTTGGAAGGAGTAATTTGACAAGGAAGTATTCAATGAATGGCATGACACTAGGAAGTTCTGAGGAACAAAGCGACCTTGGCATAGATCTCTGAAGGTGGAGGGGCATGTTAGTGGGGTGGTGAAAATGGCATATGGGACACTTGCCTTTATCAATTGAGGCATAGATTACAAAAGTGGGGAGGTCATGTTGGAGTTGTATAGAACCTTGGTGAGGCCACAGCTGGAGTACTGTGTGCAGCTCTGGTCGCCACATTATAGGAAGGATGTGATTGCACTGGAGGGGGTGCAGAGGAGATTCACCGGGATGTTGCCTGAGATGAAACATTTAAGTTATGAAGAGAGGCTGGATAGACTTGGGTTGTTAGGTTGTTTTTGTTGGAGCAGAGAAGACTGAGGGGCGACCTGATCGAGCTGTACAAGATTATGATGGGCATGGGCAGGGTGGATAGGGAGCAGCTGTTCCCTTTGTTGAAGGGTCAGTCACGAGGGGACACAAGTTCAAGGTGAGGGGCAGGAGGTTTAGGGAGGATGTGAGGAAAACTTTTTTACCCAGAGGGTGGTGACAGTCTGGAATGCGCTGCCTGGGAGGGTGGTGGAGGCAGGTTGCCTCACATCCTTTAAAAAGTACCTGAATGTGCACTCAGCACATCATAACATTCAAGGCTATGGGCCAAGTGCTGGTAAATGGGATTAGGTAGGTAGGTCAGGTGTTTCTCACGTGTCGGTGCAGACTCGATGGGCCAAAGGGCCTCTTCTGCACTGTGAGATTCTGTGATTCTGTAATTCATCCAGTGTCTGGACTTGCTACTGGCACTGCAGTCTGCTGTAGCACACATTTCAGAAATTTGAATTACTGTCCCAGTCATTCAGTCTAGGATGGTGAAATGGGGGAAGCCACAAGATGCTGCTCCCAATGAGGATTCACTTCCTTCTGCTGGCAATGACACAGCTCTAACTGTTTCTATCTAATTCTAGAAAAGCCAACCTTTGTCCAGAGGCCGGGTGATGCGACAGTAACAGTCGGGGATACGGTGAAGTTTTCCTGTGAAGTCCGTGGTGATCCAATGCCACGTGTGCACTGGCAGAAGGAAAATGGAGACCTTCCCACCGGGAGGTGAGTAAAAAGTGGCTTTAGAGGGCAGCTGAATAATCTGTACAGTAAGTTCACCAACTGGAACATTCTCCTGAAACCAAAACATTCTTTTCTGACTGTCTCTCCAGATAAAGTGTTTAGAAAAGAAACAAAGAAGGAAATTGTATTTATGTATCTTCTACATCCTCAGGACATCCCAAAAGGCTGCACAGTCAATGAAGTGTTTTTGAAATGTAGTCAAAGCTGTAATGTAGGAAACAAGGCAGACAGAATTATGAAGGGGTAAATACTGGCTAGGACACCAGGGAGAACTTTCCTGCTCTTTTTCCAAACTGTCCACGGAATCTTTTTGCTCACCTGGGAGGGTATATATGGCCAAGGTTTAACATCCCATCTGACAGTGCAGCTTTCCCTCAGTAGCTGCACTGAAATACAGACCGTTACTCTTAATGTCGGACTTTCAAATATATGGTTTCCTTCATTTATCTTCTAAACTCTATTTTGTTTCACAAAAAATGAGGAGTTGCTTTAAAGCTGCTAGGCCCCAATGTCTGACACCACAGTATGAGTTATTGCTTAAGGCGAGGGGGGGAAGAAAATTGATTTTGCACTTTGTGCTCTGACTATAGTTTTGATTCAACAGGTACGAGGTGAACTCTGATAACACGATAAGGATTCATTACACAACTCTCAATGATGCAGGCCGTTACACCTGCCTGGCTGAGAATGCGGTGGGTTCAGCTGCTGCCTCTGTCTCCCTCATCGTACGAGGTTAGTTTTGAGTTTGAAATGTTTGACTGGGAACAAGAAAGAGGTTTGGCAAGTGGAAAAATCCGATAGTGCAGTAACCTGACACCACATTCAGCCAGAGGTAGTGGTGGAAAGATAGCATAAATCTTTTTAAGTTTAAAATATTAGAAAATAATGGACTCAATTTTGAGGGTAAAGGTGAGTGTTGGAGATGTTATCAATTAAAATGGTGGGGAGAGAGGGATTATGCTTTTAGTTATATTGGTGACAGTTATTTCTGGATCTTTGCTGTTACAGTTCTTTATGATCATGTATTTCTAATTATAAACATACAATCAGACCCACATCTATGAACCAGAGCTTGCTTTCTTTTACATGACGTGAATGGGATTCCCTGCCCCAGCATAATGACGATCCTTCTATCTCGGTAATGATGCGCTGGAGATTATGTGGTATATCCATCATGTTCTTCTGTCTGCTTTGGAAGGTGCTAACTTGACCTTACTGTCCACTCATATTATCCAATCTTAGGCAAGTGAGTCAAGGGTTATAGGGGGCAGACACGAAAGTGAAGCTGAGACCACAACTAGATCAGCCATGATCTTATTGAATGGTGGAGCAAGCTCGAAGGGCCGAATGGCCTACTTCTGCTCCTATGTCTCTATGTGCAGAATCTTCTGTTCGGCATGCGGGGGGCGGGCCCTACATGCCGACATGTAAAATTATGCGCGGTGATGTCGGGCGTGCGTACCGACGTCACTACGCGTCATTCTGATCTTCCATTCGGCAGGTGCGCACTGGAGTCGGCTGTGTGCCTGCCAAACTGTCAAAGGTCTGTTAAGGACATTAATAAAACAATTAACCCATTTGAGAAAGCTGCCCATCCAAGCTCAAGGTTGTCGGGCAGGCGAAGAGCACAGGCGGCCTTCGCATTTTTCATGAAACCTCTTCCACGGGCGGGATGACGCTCCATGAAGGATTTATTAATGAAATAAATTTTTTTAATCAAAATTCATAAACATGCCCCAGCTCATGTGACACTGTCACATGGGGGGACATGTCTGAATAATTTTCTTTTTTCTTTACAGTTTTGCAACTGCACTTAATCTCCCTGAGGCAGAGAGCTGCCTCAGGGAGATTACTGCGCTCTTTCGTGTGCATGCGCGAAAGAGCATCAGCCCCAACTCTTCCTCCTCCCCCCACCCACACAGCTGAGCGCTACTGGGCGTGCGTCACGCTGGTGGGCCTTAATTGGCCCGCCCACATAAAATGGCAGCTCACAGCCGATCGTGGGTGGCGATCGGCTCCTTGCCCGCCTGTGCCCGCTCCTGACCAGCCCGCCCGACGGGGAGAAAATTCTCCCCTATGTTCCTAAAATTAAGAATTTAATTTATTGTGGGAAGAAATTCCACAGAAGCAAAACAAATTTTAAAAAATGGACATTAAAACCAACTTCTTCAAAATAATGTCATGGGATCTTTTACATCCACCTGAGAGGGCAGTCCAGGCCCCCATTTAATATCTCAGCTCAAGGTGAGGACCTCGAGCAGTATCAGTCTAGATTTTATGCTTGTTCATGGAGCAAAACTTGAACCCACAAGCTTCTGAATTAGAGGCAAGAGTGCAACTCACTGAGCCATAGCTGAGATACACTTTAGATAGCCCTCACAATGAATGAGTTATCAGATACTCTCGTGTGGCTTTTGGGAAAGGTGGCCGTGTCTCACCAACTTGGTTTTATTTGTTTGAAGGAGTTTGTAGGTTCTTGGATATACGTAGCCTGATTGACATTGTTTAAGTTGATTTAGGAAAACCTTTGCAACACAAAAGGCTACTTGATAGTCTTGTGACATTTACAAACAGATGTTGGGTTGAATAAAGTATTATTTGTATTCTCATAACCAGAAGGCTGTGTGATATAAAGTGAAATATTGTAGATATTGGAAATCTGAGATAGAACCAGAAAGTGCTGGAAAAACTCAGCAGGTCTGGCATCATCTGTGGAGAGAGAAACAGAGTTAACGTTTTGAATTGAATATGACTCTTCAGAGGAGAGATAGAAATGTGATGGGTTTTATACTGGTGAAAGGGGGAAGCGGGAGGTAGAACAAAAAGGATAGGTAGAGGGTGGGAGAGATTAAATAACAAAGATATAATGGAACAAAAGGCAAAGGGAATGGTAATGGTTATAGTAAGGAAACAAAACATTGGTCCAGAGTAAGTGTTAATGGCAGAATAATGAATAGCTGTATGAAAGGAAAAACATTATTGTTATTCATGGTGGTGGTTTTGTGTGGGGACCAGTTACTATTGGAATCCCACAAGGGTTAGTGTCCTTCACCATCTTTATAACTGATTAGATCAGTGCATTAGGGGAAAAATTCACAAGTTTGCAGATGGTACAAAAACTTGTGCGGGTGTTGTTAGGACATTAGATGAGAAAAACAGGTAACAAATAAATCTAGATTTGACATGGGAATGTAGCTGTGTTAACGCAGATATAAATAATGTTATGCACATTGGTATAGCCAACATTATGCACATGTAATTATTCAGCACTGCCAGTTCATGATTGGAGAAATATCTAGATGTTATGGTACATCTCTCTGAAGCAACCTGTGCTGAAGTTGTTGCAAATGCAAGTACAGTGCTGGGGTGTTTTGCTAGTATGATTATACTGTCCTTTTATAAGACCTTGGTCAGGCCTCATTTAAAATATTGTGTCCGCTTTTGGTCCCCTCACATGGGTGACTTAGAGGCAATGAAAAAGTTTCAAAACTAGGTCATTAGATTAATGCCAGTTTAAAGGTCCTTAATTACCATGGTAGTCTTGAAGAGCTTTTTTTGTCTTTAGTAAAACATAACCTTTGAGGATATTTGATTAGGATCTTTAAAATATTGAAATTATTAGATTGAGTTCCATTTGGGTAGGCTAGTTAATTTAATAGATTAGGGAGGACCAAGGGAATGTATAAATTATGTGAGCATAGAGCAAGGTTAGATGTCAAATTTTTCATTTCACAAAAGTGTCACTGTCCATTGGAACAAGTTGCTGGCTTGTGCAATAAGTTGAGAATTACTATAAACCTTAAAAAGGGAGCTGGACAGGGTACTGACCATGGCTGACAAAACAGCGTATAGAGATTAGGTGTTGTTTTGGATATATCTTCCAATGACTGTGGTCTCCTAGAACTCAACTTGATTGCTTTCAGGGATTGGACAGGAGTTTGTCAGAATTTGTTTTCCTCTGAATTATTCTCGGGTTATTTTCCATTTCTTTTTACCTCCCAATAAATTGTATGGCTGGTTAGTTGAGGGGGAGGGGAGAATGACAAATGGGGGTCATGGTCTGCTGTATTATCATGAGATGAGATTGATGGAGCAGTTAGTCTTTTCCAGTCCTCCATTTTGTATGTTTAAAATGGATGATCCCTCATTCAATAGACAATAAGGGAATATGAAATAGAAAAAGACAAAACTGAAAATTGGTCAGCATTTGGAAAAGAAATATAGATTATCATGCCTGCAATGGACCCCACTGCTCTTACTAGTTCATGATTTGTTTTTCTTACTTTCAGATGCTCTTGACACTGGTCAAGGAGACAGGCAGAAGGATACTCACCAGGAACTGTTGGATGTTAGGATTTACCTTGATAACGTTACTGTCCTTCCAACATCTTCACATGTTTATCTCCATTGGAAGGTAGCTGTCTGGCCTTTCTCCCTAATTTTCAAGCAGTTATTATTTTATCCTATGCATGATTGCCACTAGGCTCATTCCATAGTTGTTTTGATATAATGCTCTGCTGATTTCCTGAAGTCTATCCTCAATTATTTGGAAATTATTTAACATTTTGGAGAGTTTTTTTTCTAAATTAGAGGATTATATCTGTAATTTTGCTGAAAAAAGAGTCATGTCGAAGCTTTTCGCCTTGCGCTGTATGTCACGCAAACTCAAGGACAGCCCTAAGGCCATCACTTTCAGCCCTGAAAAGTGCCCAGTCTACCTCAGATTACCCTGGAAGGGCAAGGTATCTCAAAAATTTGAGTCACAGGTGAAGCTAGCTGTTTCATGCTGCTACTGTGCAGTAGCAACACGAGTGGTGTTCGCCACTAACAGGATGCTGCTGCCAAGCCAAAAACGACATTCTGCCTATCACACAAATGAGCAATGTGGCATATGAATTTCAGTGCCAGTGTGGTGCTAGGTATGTAGGCCGTATGTCCCAAAGACTGGCGGATCGTATCAAACAGCATGTCCCAGCCGCTGTTCGCAATGGGCAAGGTACAGACCCAACCAGCCCATGCTTGCAAAACTCAAAACACAGTGTCCAACATTAGATGTGATTCTGAGATTGGACAACATTTGCTAAATAATCCTCAGTGTGCTAAGAATTATGCTGATAACCAATTTAAGATTTTCAGTCAGGCTCGCAGTGTTCCATATTTGCGTGTACCGGAGGCTACATATATTAATACACGGGGCCCTATTCTTTGCAGACAGAAAGAACACGTACACACATTGTGCCTGTTTCAGCTAAACAAAATAAGTGATAGCCATTCACTGACTCGTTCCTCAAGGCAATGCCTTGATCAGTCAGGGTCAAGTTCCCTGGTTTAAATTTCTAACAGTGCTTGGCAGTTAACTGTCAGTCACCATCACTGGTGCATTCTCCATGCCAATGCCTCTATCAATCAGAGTCCGCTTGCCAACCAATCAGCACACTCTTCTCATACAGTATAATTGTTGTTTTCCCCTTATATTTGTATTCTTGTGAAGTGTCCTGATGAGTGCAAGATGAAAAGCTTTGACATGTCTTTTTTTCAGCAATACTCAAGTTCTGTACTACCAAATGGCTATACCTGTAGTTAGTCAGCTCCCTCAAGAGATTAAATAAATGAGAATGATTCAATGGCAGAGTAAAATGTACATTAACACATCAAGAGTTTGGGGGAACTGGTGTAAGAGAGACTGATTGTTAGGCAAATAATTAAAACAGTGTATCAGGATCTTAGCTCTACATTTATTTCATACCGTTGTTAACTTAGTAGTGCATCCATATCAAACCTGATGTTCAACAATGACATTATTAAGTATATCCCTGGCATGGAGCCTCATATTTTATTTGGGATTGCATATTGGGATATCATGGGAGGCGGGTCTACAGATTTTTGGTATTTGAAGTAGATGCCCTGCCATCTGCACCAGGAGCCCCATTTGTAAAATTTACCTTTTGATGCCAACAGTGAGAAGGCCAGTGCCCAACAATGGCAGCCACTACCTTGAGAATACCTTGCATTGATCTTCTGAAAGTTCTTGTGTTCTGCCAACAGTTGTTCAGAACAACCACATCCTTCTGAAGCAGTTTCAGAGGGGTTTAGTATTGAGGTCTGAAGCGATACTTAAACCGACCACTGTGTAACATCCAGTTCTGTTGGACCAGTTAGACTCTAACATCAGATGGTGTTCACACATGGACAACTTCCGGTAGGAGTTGCAGGATAAGGAACAGGACTTGGAACTTTAGCAAACGTGTCGCTGCCTTTAGCAAGGTCAACTCAGTTTTGCTAATCCCAGTCTTTCCGCTTGAATTTTCCCCTTTGATGCAATACGTTTAGGCCAGTGATCAAAGGTGAACTCACTCATCTGCACAAAACTCACTCAATTTTGTCTCCTTTCTGGCTTCTGCAGGTTATTTCGCCGTCTCAATACATTGATGGATTTCATGTTTTCTTTCGTTCTTTGATGCCCCCGAGTGCGGAATGGATGTGGCAGCAGGTTGCCCACCCCCTCGAGTGGAACACAGTGCTGACCACGCTGAGAAGGGGCTACAAATATGAGTTCAAGGTTCAGGCGTACAGCGGAAATTTCTACAGTCCTGACAGCAACACAAAACATGGAAGGATTCCCGAGGAAGGTGAGAGATGAAGACAGTAGATTGCTCCCTCCGATAGGTTTCACTTATTGGAAGGGATGAAGCTCAGCAGTGTCAGGGCTGGTACTTGTAATGTAGGCCAGGGTGGACTATGTCCTGTGGCCCTTTACAGATCCTGCTGCTATAAAGTGGCTAAGTGGTAGCAATACTGGCTCTGATTCAGAAGGTTGCGTGTTTAAATCCCATTCCAGTTATCTGTGTACAAAATCTAGGCTAACTCCTCAATGCAGCAGTGGTGGGTGTTCTGCATTGTCAGAGGTGCCTTTTTCAGATGAGAAGTCAAACTGATGCCGTGTTGCCCATCTCAAGTCGACTTAAAGAAAGAAAGGCTTGCGTTTATATAGCACTTTTCTCAACCACTAGACGCCTCTGAGCATGTTATAGCCAATGAAGTACTTTTTTGAAGGATAGGCTCTCTTGCAATGTAGAATAGACTCAGCCATTTTACATTCAGCAAACTCCTGCAAGCAGCAATGTGATAATGATCAGATATTCTGTTTTTTTTTGTGAGTGATAAATATTGACCAGGGCCTGGGCAAACTCCGCTGCTTTTTTTTCAAAATAGCACCATGGGATCTTGTAAATCCACCCAAGCTCACCACCACCTTCTCAAGGGCAATTAGGGATGGGCAGTAAAAATGCTGGCCTAGCTAGTCATGCCTGTGTCCTGTGAAAGAATAAATAAAAAGCAGGCAAATGGAGCCTTGGTTGAAGATCTCAGCTGAAAGACATCACCTCCAACAATGCAATGCTTCCTCAGTGCTAAACTGGAGCATCCGCCTAGATTTTTAGGCTCAAGCTCTAGAGTGGGACTGAACCCATCACCTTGTGAAACAGAGGCAACTGTGCTAGCAACTTAGTCACTCACTTGTAAAAGATTCCTTTGCACTATACAAAGTAGAACACGATTGTTCTCCCTCAACCAACATCACAACATCAACCAACAACAGATTATCTAATCATCATCACATAACACTTGAATTTTTTCCTTGCAAATTGCTGTAAGTTCTTTCTTTCCATGTGTCTGGCTTTCTACTCATTGTTCTGGGATGTCACTAGAGTTGTCATTCAGTGCTGTTCATTTTACTTCTCTTGCAGTTGAGTGAGAGAATGTGAGAGTTACAGAGTGGTGTTATACCAATATCAAAAGAGTGAGTGAAGGTCAAAGGTACAGGACCTACAACTTAAACAGCTGAAGGCTGGGAATTGTGCAGAGAGTAACTCTCCTCCTGACTCCCAAAGCCTGTCCAGCATCTACAAGGCACAAATCAGGAGTGTGATGGAATACTCTCTGCTTGCCTGGATGAGTGCAGCTCCAACAACACACAGAGAGCTCAACATCAACACCACCTAGGACAAAAGCAGCCCGCTTGATTGGCACCCCATCTGCCACCTTCAATGTTCACTTCCCTGACCAGTGAAACACAGTGGCAACAGTGTGTACCATCTACAAGACCCACTGCAGCAACTCTTCCAGCTTCTTTCGACAGCATCTTCTAAACCTGTGACCTCTGCCACCTAGAAGGACAAGGGCAGTGCTTGTCATCACTACCTGCAATTTCCCCTCCAAGCCACTCACCATCCTGACTTGGAAATATATCGCCGTACCTTCACTGTCGTTGGGTCAAAATCCTGGAATTCCTTTCCTAACAGCAATGTGGGTGTATCTACACCATGGACTGCAGTAGTTCAAGAGGGCGGCTCACCACCATCTTCTCAAGGGTAATTAGGGATGGGCAACAAATGCTGGCCTACCCAGTGAAACCCATACCCTATGAAAGAGTAAAAAAAACAGAAACGTTACTCCTAAATGATTTGTTTCCCTTTTCTGTGGGCAGGCTGTTGGCATGCACTCAGTGACTGATATCAGGAACTCCGCATGTGGTGAACTTTGAGTGCAGGCACACATTCAATGTTAGTGTTTAGGAGCCTTCCTAAAAGTGAGCCACATACATTGCATTTTTAAAAATGATTTATTCTTGAGAATCCATCCATTGCTGGCCAGGTGGGCATTTCTTGCCCACCTCTGCCCTCAAGAAGGTAGTAGTATTGTTCAATATTCCAGCCTCTGAGTAAATGTTAGAGAAGTCCTGGACTAGAACGTTATTCTATCAAATGAGCCTGGAGTTCCTTTCCTTAAACATTACAAGATTTTGTGGACAGGAGAACGTTGTGAGATCTCTAATGCAGAGTGCCTTTGATGTGAGTGTTTGTTTGGTATTTGCTCTTAATCTCCTATCTCTTGTGCTTCATGCTTAGTGCCGGATGCTGCCCCTCACAGTGTTATCGTTGCAAAGACAGAAAGTAGGAATGGCAGCGTTGTGGTCAGCTGGGAACCCCCTCCTCCCGAGTCCCACAACGGCATCATTAAAGGTTACAAGGTATGATTATAAACAGATAAGAATGAAAGGTATACAGTGTTTCTGGGAATAGTCATGAAAAACTGAAAGCTAAGCTCAAATAAGGTACTGTAGCACAGTGGCTACATAACTGGACTAGTAACCCAAAGATCTAGAGCAATGATCTGGAGACATGAGTTCAAATCCCACCATGGTAGCTCAGGAATTTAAATTCAATTAATATACCTGGGATTTGAAAAATGCTAGTGTCAATAATTGTCATAAGAACTAGGAGAAGGCCGTCTGGCTATTCAATAAGATCATGGCTGATCTGATTGTGGCCTTGACTCCACTCACCTGCCTATCTCCCATAGCCCTCAACTCCCTTGTCAATCAAAAATCTGTCTAACTCAGCCTGGAATATATTCAATGACTCAGCCTCCACTGCTCTCTGTGGAAGAGAATTCCAAAGACTAATGACCCTCTTGAGAGAGGAAATTCCTCCTCATCTCCATCTCATTCTTTTTAAACTGTGTCCCCTTGTCCTAGATTCCCCAACAAGAGGAAACATCCTCTCAGCATCTATCCTGTCCGGCAGTCTCAGAATCTCATATGTTCCAATAAGATCACCTCTCATTCTTCTAAACTCCAATGAGTATATGACCAACCTGCTCAACCTTTCCTCATAAGACAACCCCTTCACCCCAGAAATCAGTCAAGTGAATCTTCTCTGAACTGCTTCCAATGCAAGTGTATCCTTCCTTAAGGAGAGCATGACTGTGACCATGAACTACCAGCTCGTCGTAAAACCCATCCATGTCCTTATCCAGTCTGGCCTATACCTGACTCCAGACTCTTAACTGCCGTCTAAGGCGACAGATCAAGCTACTTAGCCTTATCCAAGAAGGCGGCTTCCCATCAACTTCTCAAGGGCAATTATGGGATGGTGGTAAATGCTGGTCCCACCAGAGTTGCCCATATTCCATGAAAGAATAAAAGAAACCTGTTCCATGTGAAATTTGATCTGCGAGTCTCTGAGAAAACCTTCTGTGTTTGTCTGGCCTGCATCTCAATTATAGGCAAATTGATGAGTAGGACTGTACAGTACTCAGGCTTATAACACCTGTGCAGAATTTGTAAAGTGGACTCATTGAACAGTTCATCAAATATTTAACAGGAAGAGTACCGGGTATTTAATTTGCCATTCAGGTTTTCAATAAAATTTATTTGGATTAAGGTATCAGACCGACATCAGGATTGAAAAAAGATGAGGTAAAACATAAATTAATGGTACTAACGACTGAAATATATCTTACTGTGATGGTAACAAAGAGAATTTAGCCTGAATCCCCCTTTTGGAGGCTGTTTTGCTAACCGGATTTAAATAGTCAACATTTTAAAAAACAGTTTGTGATCGCTCGCTATGGCTTGATGAGGCCTTTAAGTCAACTTAGAAGTAATTTATTAATTCACAAATTTGGAGAGTGTCTGCAATGTAAACTAGAGTCCCTACGGTAAATTCTATTTTAGCATTGCTGCATCAGGACAAGATCACTTCGGTTTGGCATAATATGGCCTGATCTAAAGTAAATGTCTTCATCTAGCAGTTTAAGAAGTGTAGAGGTTGTCGCAATTTTGCAAGGGCTGTGTGGTGATGGTGATGCAACAATGGATTTTATCAGCCCCCTTAAGATGAGCTGTGAAGTGGAGAGGAGTCATAAATTGGTATCTGAGGACAGGGTTGGCGTGCCTGTCATTGTTCCACTACCTTGCTATCTTACCAGCCACGGGAAAATGGCCGACAGCCCTACCATCCAGAGTCCTACTGAGCCACTTAAGTGGGCAATTAAGGGCCTCCTGCTGCCTCTGCTGGCACTTTATCCCTTCTGTGGTTGTGATGGTGCAATTCCATTCCTGTGCCCTCCCCCCTCCAGGGCCAGCCCCAGCAGTGGCCATTTTTTCTGCTAAACTAATACTTGGCCGCATCTTGTCAGCTGCAGCCCTGGGTACCGCTGACCATTGAAGCAGAGCTGCCCATCGCTTTCAGACCCATCAGTGAGACTCCCACTGCCAACACTAAATTCAGCTCATGGTATTCTGTGAGCTCGGACTGAAGAAGATCGTACTTCCTGGAAATTTCCTGACTTGTGCTATCTGCCTCGGGAGTGAAAATCCGGCCCAATAAGTCCAATCGTTTTCTCCACACCAGCACAAACCTTTTGGATTTCCTGCTTACCCGGCAAGTTTACACATTGTGTTAATGCTCTGTTAATAAGCAGCATGTGCTTCATCTTCTATATTGGTCTCTGTATCTGCAGTATATTTGCCAACTCACCCACTAGTAGATAGGCATGCTACCGTGTTCGCGAGCACGGAATGTAGCAACTAGCGACGAGGCAAAATGCGACCAGTCGACGACACCGAGGAAAGATGCAAAAATTCCACTGAAGTGAATAGGCCGTGCCTTACAGGCCAATTGTAAGTACAGTCCTCACCATAGTCGTCAAAGTTATCTCCCTCCAGTATGCCACAGTTTGGCCGTATCGAGCCGTTTGATCAGACCATCGATGACTGGTCACATTATATTGAACGCCTCGCACTCTTCTTTTTGGCCAACAACATATCAGGGAAGGAGAAGAGGCGGGGGATCCTCTTATCGACATGTGGCAGTAAAACATACGGCCTAATTCGTAGTCTAACGGCACCCAAAGCCCCAGATTCCAAGAGCTTTGATGAATTGGCAAACCTTGTGAAAAGCCACTTTCAGTTGAAATCCTCGGTAACAACGCAGCATTTTAAGTTTAATTTGTGGTGTTGCGCCCCTCGTGGGACAATCGCTTGCTGTGGTTGCAGCCTTAAAACAACTGACAGAGTACTGAGAGTTCGGCACGTCGATCAACAACATGTTAAGAGACCGATTAGTATGTGGAATTAATGAAGATGCTATTTTAAAAAGGTTGTTGTGAGAAATGAATTTAGACTTCAGCAAGGCGCTGGAGTTGGTGCTCGCAATGGAAAGCGCAGTCAGGGATTCATAAGCAATCAAGGGAGCACAAAATGGGGCTGTCCTTCACGTTGGGAGGGAAGCTTCGGTTAGAAATGGCGCGGAAGCGCAGGGCTCCGTGAAAAGACGGAAACAGCCACCATTAACAGACCAGCAAAAAGCAATGGTTTAACGGATAAAATACACATTAATAATGGCAGAAATGGAACCAGACAGCCTGCAAATGAATGGAAATTTAAAAGAATTGAGTGTTTCTACTGCCATTGTAATGGGCACATTATGTGATATTGTAAAGACAGATTGAGACAAAATTTTAAACAAAAAGGTAGGAATTGTGAAATCCACATATTAGAGGAACCGGAAGAAACAGTCAGATATTTACTCACTACACAACTTAAAAATGGGTAAAACAGCCAATCTACGTGACAGTGGAAGTCAATGGAAAACCTATCCAAATGGAGGTGGATACAGGGGCATCCACGACAGTTATAAGGGAACATACATTTAAATATCTGCACAGAAGAGACCACTCACTAAATCTGGAAAATTCAGATGCTAAATTAAAGACGTATACTGGTGAGGACATACGAGTAAGAGGTATATGCAAGATTCCAGTACAGTATGGAAATCTGTCTGTTAATTTACCCCTGATAGTGATAGCAGGCAGAGGACTGAGTGTCCTCAGAAGAAACTGGTTAAGAGAGGTTAATCTTGAGAAACTACTGAGATCTCAATCAGAAGCAGGAAATGTTACTGTTTGGGAAAAGGAGTACGTTGAGACTCAACAAAAGGAACTCGTAGGTGCTCTAGGACCGATGCCCTCAGATCCCAATTTGGACCACTAAAAAGGTATGAGGAAGAACAGAAGAAATTCAGCATATCTCTGGCCAAGATGAAGAATAAATTAGCCCAGAAAACAGAACAATGCTTAATTCTCCAGGAAACAACTAACAAATTTAAAGAAGAGGTGAAGAATCAGCTACGTGTAAACCAAGAAGCTTTAAAAATAGAGACCCCTGAGTTTTCAAAGGAGCTGACAGATGAAGAAATACTGGAAGGCTCAACCACTTGAGCTCACTCAAGTTGAGTTTAAACCTGAGCCTAATCTGGCCAATAGGGAAATTGAAAAGAAGGCCAAGATTAAAGTCAGCACTGCTAAGAAGAAAACCCATCAAAAGAAGATACATAGGAAGAAAAAGCAGAATTACTGACAAGGCCCTGAATTTTATTTTACATACAGCAAGCTGATCAGACCACATTGAATTTAGCCTTGCCCACATTCTGATTTTGAGAACCTTCCTGACAGTTGACCTTCATATTGTTGCACTTGGAGGGGAAGGATAGCAGGAGTGCATGCGATTGGGCTCGAAAGAGGGTAAAAGGAACTCCCCTTGGTTTGGAAGTACCTGTAGGATCTGTTGAGCCTGAGAGATTTGAAGAGACGAACTTACCGGTTCCTACTGGAGAGCCTAGTGGACAGATGACTCCTGAGAGGGAGGCCTTGGATAAACCGTCTGAAGTCATAGGACTATGACGTTCGACATGTTTGAAGAAGCCTGCAGAGAGACTGAATTTGTAAGTAGTTTATTGTCTAAATAATTAATACATTGCAAAGATTATAAATAGTACTTTTGAGTAAAAGGGGAAGGATGTGGTAATCTGAGGTGCAATACACCTTTAAGAGATTGACCACGTAACTGTATTATCCAATGGTTGTGTAGTGATTAACATTTATACAATGTTAATCAGTAGTTTAGAATAGTGCCTGGTTGAAGAAGCACACATTGTGTTAGTGCTGTGTTACTTGTATAAATAAACAGCATGTGCTTCAGCTTATTGGTCTCTGCATCTGTAGTACATTGTTTGCCAACTCACCCCCCTGTAGATAGCCGTGCAATTGTGTTTGCGAGCGAAGTGACCCGACAGAAGGAACATAACAGACAGGATTGCTGGCAGAACTGGAAATTCTCGTCCAAAGTCAACAGAGTTTTGGCTGCTTTCCAAATTTTCTGGTCCCACCTGCGACAATTCCTTTTGCAGGCGGGACCGGAAAATCCTGGCTGTTATTTCTAAACACTTGTTATTAAAAATAGAGAGGAGAAAGCTTATTCCACCCGCTTACAAGTGGATGCACATCTATTTGGCCAGAGTACATCAGCAGAAAACAATTGGCCTTTGGGCATGTAATTTGTAACTTGCTGCTTATATCTTGAGAGAGAGAGAGTTCATTTTCTGGGGTTGTATAATGGACCTTGACTTAGTAATGGTGCTTTGGTTCAACAATCTCATAGCACATTCCCCAGAAGCACATCAGGCACAAACCTGTTGGAAAATGGTGTACAGTCTAACCCATGATAATGACAGCGGCACACTGGTTCCCCTAGCCTGTCCCACACAATACGCATCACATTAACATACAAAAACCACCCCACCTCATCAGAAAGCTGTGTAATGTGTGCTTGTGTGAAGCATAAGTTGCATGTGAAAGATTCCCATATGGTCCCAAGTGCTGGCACAGCATTGTCTTTGTACTTGAACAGTACACAATGTTGAACGTTTGCCACCTCATTTAAACCCTGCTAAGTATATCTGTGGCAATGCCATCAGTACTGTATGAACAGCATGGCTGATGCCTTGTTTTGAACCTCATTGAGTGTTGGCACGTACCCTTGGCTGACAACATTCCAGGAAACCAAAGTGAAAAAACATAATTATACTGGGCCAATGATATAATTAAGGGTCAAGGGCCATGTTTCAGAACCACCCTGGGGCTGAAAGGCATAATGAAGAAGATGCAGTAATGTGCTTAATGAGAAATTAGTGAAATCAAGCTTGTGTTTTAAAAGGTGGAAAGAAAGGGAGGTGCGTTAATCCACCATTCTGACATCCTGTGAAGCAATGAACTAGAATAGAGCCAATGCCATGAATCTTGGTTTCAGCACGGTGTGGAATAGTGATCAACAGTGAGCAGACCTCCCTTCCATAGCAAGTGTCTGCCAATCCCTGATTTGTTCCATGCCAGGTGACTGCTGGTAGTATGCCCTCATACTTAATATGCAGATATTTCAATGACCTGAACTTTTGTTAAATATTTCCAGAATTCTTTGAGGTGAGGGGAAGGAGCGATGCATACATATTTTAATCAGTATAATTAGTACATAAGTTGTTGAGAAGATGGATGTTGATATTCACGTAAATAGAAAATACTGGAACTGCAGTGCAGTTCAATCATCATCTGCAGTGAAAAAGATCAAGGCTGGGAATTGGTTCCAGCATTACTGAATAGTCATCAGGAACCGCGTCTGATTTTCTTTTCACTTCTTCCAGGCGCACCAAGCCCAATTGTAGCACCACCTTCCACTGCTCAACTACTCGGCACAGACTGGGACCTTCCTATAGTCTGACTGTTTCCACCAGTCACTGGATAAACTTGACTCAAAGCCACTGCAGGAGTCACAAAGAGAGATAGGCCAACCTCATAAGTCTTCATAAAAATTAATGGTCACGTTAGGGCACCCCCAGACCCTTAACCCACCTTCTCCCAGATAACCGGAGCTTACAGTAGTTTGTGCTTCAATTTCAGATCTCAGCTTTTCCTTTTGGCTCTAGTGCAGCGATTTCACCAATCTGGAGAACCTCACAGGGACAATTTCCCCTTCCTGTTGCCTGCATGTGTATGGAAATCATGGGCACAATGTCCACGGACTTCTGCCCATTAATTGAATAGAGAACCATGGGCAAGAGCCTGGAATTCTGATCTGTGCAATCAGCAGTTGCAGCTCCATCAATAGTGCAAACTTGAAAAATTAGCCCCTCTTCAATCACAAGTCAAGGGCCCCAGTATCTGAGCACTCACCCATTAGGGGCAACTCTGTCGCCGGGATTTTCCGCTCACTGCCTTGGAAGTGCAGTGGGAGTCGCCGGGCTGGATTTTCCCTGTGGGTTTCTGAACCCCAGGTTCAGGTTGAAATGGTGATCAGAAGCCCGCATTGTGTGGGAAACAGTCACTCAATTAACAGCCAGAGGGCGGCTCATTGTCTGGTTAACATGGTGGTTGGGCTCTCGAAGCTGGAAAGCCAATCAATGGCCTTCCAACTTGGAAGCAACGGCAGGATGCCATGGCAGGTAAGTGAGGGAGAGGTCGCTTCAAAATGGAGGCGCCCTCTCTCTAACTTTTCACAACTTAAATGGAGTTAAATAAAAAATGGCCTAGCAGCTGGGCTAGGGGATGCGGGGGGGCAGTGGGGGGAACCCCTCTACATGGCAGCCTAAGTCTGCTGCTATCCCCAGTCAGGCAGAGGTGGCCTCTAAGTCTGCCAGGAGTGCTAGTCCCCTGGTTTGCAGTTGGGAAGCCGCTTCTTGGCAGCTAACCAGGCTACTGCCATCTCCAGGAACCTGGAGGATGTGGAAAACCGCAGTTGGCCTTAATAGGCCCTTAATAAGTTTAATCAGCTACCTGCCCACACCCCTACACTTCCTGCAACCCAGTTCCTGGAAAGTGGTCAGGGAGGTGGAGGGGCTGGAGTGGGGGAGCCCTCACATAATCCGGCGATCTTTGAGCCCCCAGCTGCCTCCATTTCCAGCCCTGGTGGTGGCACAATGTTCAGTCCCCCCATTTAGTGAAAGACCTGAGGCCTCGTGCCTCATTTCCAGCAAAATTATTGTTGCTGAGCAGGGAGTATCTTTGACTCTTGGCCTAGCGGTTTTTGCAAGGAACCTTATCCTCTAGCGGTGCTTTTTGGCAATTCAGCCACATTCCACTCACAACCAATGTAAAATTGTGGCCAAATTTCTGATTGGCTAAGTTTGTTGCCAACATTTGTAAATTCCTAAGATTTCTCCTATTGTGTTCCATTTATAGCTTGACTCCCAGAGTTTCAATGCTGGATTTCATAAACAAATCAATCAGTGAGTATAGATTCTAAATTTAGAAGGTAACTGTGTTTTATTGTGTGTGCTATGATATTGTAATTCAGGCTAGGGAGAGGCAGTCAGAGTGCGATTAGTTGAACCATGATATATTAGATGTGAGTTGCAATCCCTGGATGACAGAAGCACTGCATGTCTTCCAAAATGTTTTCTAGGAGGATTTCCTCCCTTTTCTTCACCCTTTGCCTTCTAAATCCCAGAGCTGCCCCCCTGCTATATTCCCCCTCTGTGCCTGCAGCTTCTGGTTACTTATTGATCACCACGGGCTTTGGGTGTGTCCCCACATGAGGAGAGGAATGGACCCCCAAAAATTTTTCAGCTTTTCAACACAGTTCACATCAAATATTTGATGCAAATATGAAGAAAATATGGATCCAAACTTGCTTATATAAAACTATGAATATTTCAATGTTTAATAAGTAGTCATTTGGCTCCTGTCTGGTGTGTTTGTGCTTTTAAGTATGTTCCTATGCTGATTCCTATGTGTAAGTGTTTCAGTGACCTCTCCACCCCTCTGACCGTGGGAGACACCGGGATAAGAAATGTAATAAAGCACGCAGTTTGGCCAAATGAGCCCACGGTCCTTGCATGAGGTCAGCTTATTTATTTGATGTTTTGGTGCACTAGGCGATTTATTCATGGTACACTGAGAGTACCAGGACGAGTGTTAGGTGATGGCAACCAGTGAACGGATATCAGCTGCCTGATCTATTCTGGGTGATTCTCTCACATTGAGTGCTGTGCTCTTGAGGGGGGGGTTTACTGGGCTAGGGATACTAGGTGTTTTTCTGTGTACAGTAAGCCCCCATTTTAAGCCGCCTCATTTAGCGTTGTTCCGATTTAACGTTGCGGATTTAATGGGGCCGGTATGAGCATTTACCATCCACTTTAGTATTGTTTTGCACCAGGGCTGATGTAGCATGCATGACCTGTTGGGCGCCATTTTGGAGCATTCTTTCGAGCTCCCAGACACTCTCCTGCTCGCCAATCTTCCCCTGCTCCCCGACTCCCTTCCGTTCCCTGATCCTCCTACTTACCGCTCCCTACCACCAGCCAAGTCTCTCCCATTCACCAACTCTCCTTTCCCCGACACTCCTGTTCCTCGACTCTCTCCTGCTTCTCGACTCTCTTTTGCTCCTTGACTCTCTCCCACTTGCCACCCTCCCACTCGTTGCTTTCCTCCCCAACCCTCCTGCTTGAAGCTCCTCTCGTTCTTTCTTTCGCTTCCTCCCTCTCACGCCCCCCCGGGGAGAGAGAAGCAGTGTGCAGGAGAGGTGGCAAGAGGTGAGTAGAAAGAATTAGCATATTTACTTTATATTTTTAAATGTATTTTATTTTAAAAGTTATTTCATTTGTGGATGTAGGAATTTACTGGGTATAATGTTTTAATATGTTTTTCTGATGAGAAAGATCCTACAGAACCTAACGACAGCTTTTACATTGGTTGTAAATCTAATTTGATTCATTTAAAGCTGCAATTTTCAGAAATGCAACTACAATGTTAAGTGAGGAATTACTGAATGGCAATGCAAGCTGCCCCTAAGCAGACACTCCAAACAGGCACTTGGAGCAATATTTAGGCTCTCTAGTCACAGGTAAATAGGAATTGAGATTGGTGTTTATAGAGAATAATGAAAAGCTTAGAGTCATAACCACCCCGTGTGTGGGCAAGATGGCTGCCTCGATTGAGTTATAGGCCTTAGGCCTCCGTATCCAATAATACCGTTTGCCTTTTGGCATCGCACTGTCGGCCCTCTTCAGGGTCAAAATACATATTTATGTGATATAAAGTGTTTTCTCTCCTTTTCTGCCTGTTCAAATGACAGGTCTGGTGTTATGGGAATGAGACACAACATCACAGAAATTGGACAGTGGATGGCAGCACACACCAGCTGGAGATACCCGCACTGAATTCTGGGATTGAATACCGCGTGCAGATTGCAGCGATCAATGGTGCTGGAGTCGGGGTACACACCAAACCACAATCCGTCTATCTAGGTCAGTAAGAAGTCAGTGGACATGAGGGAAAGGGAAGGCCATAGGCCATGTGGTGATGGTGGAGTAGGGGTAATGTCACTGCCCTAATAATCCAGAGGCCTAAGCTAATGCTCTGGGGGCACAGGTTCAAAGCTCACCACGGCAGTTGGTGGAATTTAAATTTAATTTAAAAAAAAATCTGAAATTGAAAGCTAGTCCCAATTAATGGTGACCATGCAACTATCATCAATTTTACCATGATCTTATCGAATTGCGGAGCAGGCTTGGGGGGGGCCGAGTGGCCGACTCCTGCTTCTAGTTCATGTTCGTATTGCACTCAGTTCTATTTCGTATTCCCTCCAGTTCTGTGGGTTCTCAGAAGTCTCTTTAGTATTGTAACTTGTTTAAGTCAGGTTGAGGTGTGTCAAGCCAGCTTCCTTCTGCTAAAATGGGGGGGGATTTATAGACCCACGTGTGCTGCCAGCTGCATTTCTGTTGTTAATCCAGTTCCTCCACACTTTTAGTCTCAGTAATCTCTTCCAGCCAACACCCTGAGCAGGATTTTGGGTTTGGGTCAGGAACCCGACATTGAGCTCAAATGGGGGTAACAACCCTGTGTGGGGAACAACCGCCTGGCAGTGATTTTCCTCGAATTGGCCAATTAGTGGCCAGAGGGTAGGTTTGCCATCCAATTAACGATGATGGGCAGGCTCCCAAAACTGGAGGATTAAGAGAACACTCAGAAAGAGGTGAGGTCTGCAGTTCTGGTCCCTCCATATGGCTGCAGCTGAACCGGAGAGGCAGGATGGACCTCAAAGCCAGCCCAGAGCGCTGGTCTGCTGCCAGAAGATGCCTTCAGGTTACTGGCCTAGTCTTCCGATGCCTCAGGGGGCCCACAGACTGACTAGAAATTCCAGTCGGCCTTGGACAGTAGGCCTTAACAGGCCATTTATCCTGCTTAATTGACAACCAGCCACATGTTCACCCCCATCCTGCCTCGAGAAAAGTGGCTCAGGGGTGGGATGGCACTGCAAACCAGCTTGCTGGCCACCTCCAAATGGAGGTGAAAATCCTGCCCCCCCACCCCGGCAACCCGTGTCACTGACTGTATCTCTATTGATGTTAATCCAGCTCAGTAACTCCTGCCAGCCAGCAGCCTGTGGTTAAAATTCCACTGAGTGCCATCTTCACTGCAGTTGTTAATGAATTTGTCTACAATCCCCTATGAGCTATTTAAATGAAAGTAAACAGATTAATGACCTCATTAAAATAGCATGCCAGGAATATATAAGTGCATTAAAATATTGCTAAGTGGAATTTCAGCTGCTGCATCTCTATGAATAGTTATCTGTAGGTCAGTAACTTCTCCCAGCCAAGCCTCTGTGTTGCTGATGTTGAGCACTCTATAACTGAGGTGATAAAAGCCCTGGTGATGGTTTTGTGCTGCTACACTTCCTGAAAGACTGATACTGTACAGAATCTGCTCCATGCTTTACAAGGTGAGAGTGTCACTTGCCCGTGCTGCTTTTTCTCCATCAGTTGACTCCATGAAGGAGGAGGAGCACCCAAGGACAAGGTGATGGTTTATCCTTTGGCATAAATGCGCTGAACCTGCACGATATTGAATCAGCTATTACGGCCTGTACAGACAGACATCTAGAAAGGAGGGACAAATGTGTGTTTCTTTAATATCTCGTCTGGCAGGAGAGTCTGAGTTTAATGTCTTCTCAGAAAGATGGCACCTCTGCCAGTGCGGCACTCCCTCAGTACTGCACGGCATTGGAATAAGCTTTGATTATATGCTCAAGTTACTGGAGTGTGACTCAGGCAACTGAATTTCCCACTGTGCTATTGGGTAGGTATAACATTCCACCTTTCCATTGCTGTAAAGTGCATGGACAAAGCCCCCTTGCCCCAAGTTTTTTTCTAAATGATTGCTTTGCCTGGTTTAGCACAAAACTGGGCAGACCGTGGAGAATGCAGGCTGGAAGTCCAGACTTTGTTGAGTTAGCTGGTATTGGTTGGGACCCTGTGCCAGGGAAGTGAGGAAGAACAATCAGCCAGCATTCCTAAAGCTGATTGTTATCCAGTGATCACAGCTGGGAGATATACATATTGGGTGAGGACAGGATCAGGCTCTATGATGATAAGAACAAAAGAACGCAAGAACTAGGAGCAGGAGTAGGCCATTCAGCCCCTCGAGCCTGCTCTACCATTTTATAAAATCATGGCAGATCTGATTGTGGCCTCAATTCCGCTTTCCTGTCTGTTCCCCATAACCCTTAACTCTCTTATTGATCAAAAATCTATCTAACTGAAACTTGACCCTGCCTCCACTGCTCTCTAAAGAAGAAAATTCCACAGACTCACGATCCTCTGAGAGAAAAAAATTCTTCATCTTAAATGGGAGACCCCTAATTTTTAAACTGTGTCCCCCCTAGTTCTAGACTCCCCCACAAAGGGAAACATCCTCTCAGCATCCACCCTGTTAAATCCCCTCAAGATCTCATGTTCAATAAGATCACCTCTCATTCTTCTAAACTCTTATGGATAAAGGTCCAACCTGTTCAACCTTTCCTCATAAGCTACCACCTTCATCCCAGAAATTAGTCCAGAGGGTCTTCTCTGAAGTACTTTAATGCAATTGTATCCTTTTTAAAGTAAGGAGACCAAAACTGTACACAGTATTCCAGATGTGGTCTCACGTAAGGCCCTGTGCAGCTGTAGCAACGCTTTCCTACTTTTATGCTCGATTCCCTTTGCAATCCCTCTGTACCATAGAGTTCTGCAGTCTCCCGCTCTCCATTTAAATAATATATTGCTTTTCTATTCTTTGTGCCAAAGTGGACAAGTTCACATTTTCCTACATTATACTCCATCTGCCAGATCTTTGCCCACTCTCTTAACCTATCTAAATCCTTCTGTAGACTCTTTACATCCTCTTGACAACTTACTTTCCTATCTATATTTGTGTCATCAGCAAATTTAAGTGACCAAACATTCGGTCCCTTTATCATTGTGATAGGTTGTAAATAGTTGAGCACTGATGCCTGTAGCACTCCACTAGTTACAGCTTATCTACCATCTCCTATGGTTGAATGGCCTTGCTGTCAATGCTTAAAGGGGAAGAATGCAATCAGTGCCTTCAGGAAAATTGGGGAGAGAAAAACTCCAGCATATGAACCCAGTGCTCTCTCAATTGGAATAATACACAGATGTTAGCTTCAGAAAGAACAATGGGTTGAGGTTTTGTGTAGAACTTTTCATTTACTTTGGCGTTTTGTCCATTTAGTTGCCTGGTTTGTTCCCCACTTGTTTCTGTTGGGGCCTTTCACAGAATTCAGTCAGGGAGTTGCGAACTAGAGCCCAAATCAGGTGCTTTGAGTTCACAGTCCAGGCTAATGCTTTAATGCATACTGAGCAAGTGCTGCATTAGCAGAGGTGCCACTCTCTAGGCGAGGTATTACATTATGGTCCCATCTGCTTGTTTCAGTGGTTCAGGTGGATGCCGTAGATCCCACGGCAACAGGCTGTTCTCTGAATGTTCGACCAACAAACCCCACCCTTCTCCCTTGGCCCATGCTCCTTTCACATACCTCGGCCCATTCCCTCTCCTCCCTCCCTTGGCCAGTACAGCCCCCTCTCTTAGCCTGTGCACCCCCCTAATTCTCCGACAACTCTCCTTCCCCCTTGGCCTGCTTAAGCCCATTCGGCCGTAAGAAGCCCCTCTCACAGCCCCTCTCTCAATCAACACTCCTCCCCTTGGCAGCCAGCACTAAAACCAATTAATTGCTCGCTAATGACTATTTATGGGATCTTATGATACGAATATTAATTAGGAGCAGGCATAGACCACTTGGCCCCTCGAGCCTGCTCCACCATTCAATAAGATCATGGCTGATCTGAATTTAACCTCAACCCCATATTCCTGCCTACCCCGAATAACCTTTCATCCCCTTGTTAATCAAGAATCTATCTGGCTCTGCCTTAAAAATATTCAAAGACTCTGCTTCCACCGCCTTTTGAGGAAAAGAGTTCCAAAGATTCACAGCTCCCTGAGAGAAAAAAAATTCTCCTCATCTCTGTCTCAAATGAGCGACCCCTTATTTTTAAACAGTAACCCCTAGTTCTATATTCTCCCACAAGAGGAAACAGCCTCTCCACATTCGCCCTGCCAAGACCCCTCAGGATCTTAAAGGCTTCAATTAAGTCGCCTCTTACTTTTCCAAATTCCAGTCTAACCTGTCCAGCCATTCCTCAGAAGACAACCCACCCATTCCTGGTATTAGTTTAGTAAACCTCTGAACTGCTTCTAATGCATTTACATCTTTATTTAAATAAGGAGACCAGTATTGTACACAATACTTGAGATGTGGTCTCACCAATGCCCTGTACGACTGAAGCATAACCTCCCTACTTTTGTAATCAATTCCCCTCACAATAAATGATTACATTATATTAGTTTTCCTAATTACCTACTGTACCTGAGTACTAAACTTTTATGATTCATGCACTAGGACACCCAGATTCCTCTAAATCTCAGAGCTCTGCAGTGTTTCACCATTTAGGTAATAAGTTTCTTTTTTAATCTTCCAGCCAAAATGAACTATTTCGCATTTGCCCGCTTTATACTACATTTCCCAGATCTTTGCCCACTCAACTTAACTTATGTATGTCACTTTGTAGCCTCCTTATGTCCTCTTCACAATTTACTTTCCCACCTATCTTTGAGTAGTCAGCAAATTTAGCCACCATTCCTTCAGTCCCTTCATCCACGTCATTTATATAAATTGTGGAAAAGTCGAGGCCCCAACACTGATCCCTCTGGCACACCACTCATCACATCCTACCAACCAGAAAAATACCCATTTATGCCAACTCTCTGCTTTCTGTTAACTAGCCAATCTTCTATCCATTCCAATATGTTACCCCTACACCATGAGCATTTATTTTCTGCAATAACCTTTGATATGGCATTTTATCAAATGTCCCTGGAAATCTAAGTACAGTACATCCACTGGTTCCCCTTTATTCACAGCACATGTGACTCCTTCAAAGAACCCCAATAAATTGGTTAAACACGATTTCCCTTTTACAAAACCATGTTGATTCGGCCTGAATACCTTGAATTTTTCTAAGTGCCCTGCAATAAAATAATAAAATCTTTAATAATAGCTTCTAACATTTTCCCTATGACAGACGTTAAGCTAACTGGCCTATAGTTTCCTGCTTTCTGTCTCCCTTTTTGAATAAAGAAGATATAGTTGCTATTTTCTAATCTAATGGAACCTAGGGCCCTCCCCTTGGAATTTTTCTTCTCATTGGAATGTATATGTTCTGTGTATTCTGAAATATCCCTTTAGAAATTCAGTAGTAGATGTTTATTGACCTACCCCTTAACCTCATTTGCCAGTTCACTTTAGCTAGCTCTGCTTTCATGCCTTCATAATTACCCTTATTTAAGTTTGAAATACTAGTCTTGGACACACTAATTTCTCCCTCAAAATGAATGTAAAATTCAATCACATTATGATGACTGCTACCTAGGGGTTCCTTCACTAGGAGGTTATCAATTAATCCTATCTCGTTGCTCAATACCAGTATAGCCTGCTCTCTGGTTGGCTCCAGAACATGCTGTTCTAAGAAACTACCCCGAAAACCGTCTATGAACTCCTCATCTATGCTATCTTTGCCCATCTGATTTTTCCAGTCTATGTATAGACTAAAATCTCCCATGATTATTGCTGTACCTTTCTGGAAAGCTCCCATTATTTCTTCCTTTACACTCTGTCCTACTGTTTAGTTACAATTAGGGTGCCTGTACACCACTCCCATAAGTGACTTCCTGCCTTTATCATTCCTCATCTCAACCCAAACCACTTGCACATCCTGGTTTCCTGAACTTAGGTCATCCCTCTCTAATGTGCTAATACCATCATTAATTAACAGAGCCATCCCTCCATATTTTCCTAACTTCCTGTTCTTCCTAAATGTCACATACCCTTCAATATTCAGGTCCCAATCTATGACATCCTGTTGCCATGTCTCTGTAATGGCTATCAGATCATATTTATTTCTATTTGCACTATCAGTTCATCAGTTTTATTTTGAATGCTATGTGCGTTTAGATATAAAGTCTTTAGTTTTGTCCTTTTATTATTTTTGTAGCATTGAGCCTTATCTGCTGACTTACTCTTAGATTTGTATTCTCTGTCTCTTCCTATCACAGTCTGTTTATCATTCTCATATTAATACCTGCCTCTCTTGCCTTATCTCTACTCTTTGGTTTACCACATCTTTCCAAATTTGATCCCTTGCCCCCACTAGTCAGTTTAAAACCCTCTCTACTTGCCTATTTAAGCAACTTGTGATGACACCACCAGCCCCAGCATGGTTCAGGTGCAGATACTCCCAACGGTACAAATCCCATTTTCTCCAATACTGGTGCCAGTGCCCCACAAACTGGAACCCACTTCTCCCACACCAGTCTTTGAGTCACGCATTCATTTCTCTAATCTTATCTTAATTGTCCTATGCCGATTTGCATGTGGCTCAGGTAATAATCCAGAAATTATTACCTTTTGAGTTTCTGCTTAATTTTGTGCCTAGCTCGTCATACTGACTATGCAGAGCCTGCTTCCTCATCCTGCCTATGTCCTTCGTACCTGCATGGACCACGACCACTGAATTCTCCCCCTCCCGCTGCAAGTTCCTCTCCAGCCCCGAGCAGATATCCCAAACCCTAGCACAGGGCAGGCAAGTAAGCTGGTTGGACTCTCGCTCTGCTACAGAGAACAGTGTCAACCCTCCTCACTATACTGACCCCTACTACCATTACATTCCTTTTTGCTCTTCCCACTTGGATGGTCTCCTTTACCACGGTGCCATGGTCAGTTCGCTCATCCACCCTGCAGCCCCTACTCTCATCCAAACAAGCTGAGAGAACCTCAAACCTGTTGGACAATTGCAGAGGCTCGCACTCCTGCACTCCTGCCCTCTGGGTCCCCTTACCTGTCTCACTCGCAGTCACAACCCCCTGTCCCTGGCCACTGACCAAATCAGAAGACCCTATCCTAAATGGTGTGACTGCCTCTTGGTATAAAGCATCTTGGTAACTTTCCCCCTCCCTGACGTCTCGCAGAGTCTGCAGCTCAATGACTCTGAGCCTAAGTTCCTCAAGCCACAAACTTACTGCAGACGTATTTGCGATGGATCACAATGTTTTAAATAATTACTTAATTATATTAATCACTTATTTATGTTGCTTTCTTACATATCTTATTAACTTTACCACCAATTTGTGTACTATTTTAAACCTAAGGGATCGAATAGAACTTACCCACTTACCAGATACTCACCAAACAGCTACCTCCTTTCCCTGTAGTAGATCAAGCACCAATTTCTATGGGGTGAGAAAGATAGAAAGAGGAAACGAACAATTTCTTGCCACCAACTTCACCGAACTCCCCTCTCACCAACTTCCAAGTCTTCACTCAGTTAGTCAGCTGCACTCCATTTTCCAAGGCTGCACTAAAGAACCCTGACTTCCTAGTAAACTGAACTTGGGCTACAATAACCAGATTCAGCCAGTTAACTAATTAACAACGCAGCTCCTACAGCTGAGAGTGAGTTTACCCTGTCTAAACTGCAAGAAAGAAAGAACTTAGCCTGCTTACACAGTATTTTCCAGTTACTGCTAATTACAGACTAGATTAGATTTTAAGAGCAAAATTTAAGAACAAAGTTAGCACTTAAAACTCTCCTCAGACCAAACTCCAAGTCTTCACTCAGTTAGTCAGCTGCACCCCATCTTGCTGTGCAATGGAACAGCTGCCATTTTTGCCTGCAATAAATCAGTTCATTGTATGTGAAATACCTGGAGGTGTTTTGAAGATATTTAGTAAGGTGCTGCAGTCTTTCTTTATCTCTGATCTATTCAGCCTCTTGCCCTGGGCATTAAACACTACCTGTTCAACAGACATGAAGCATCCTAAGTAAGTAATTTGGATCTCACATGGGATAGATTGTCGCTCTGTACAAGTCACACAAAGGTTATCTTGTGTGATTATGAAATACAACAAACTCATTTTTTTTAATAATGAAAAATCTATTCATTTATCCATTGTAGATTCTTTCTGTGCTGTGTTGTAATGAGTTGAACAGAAAACAATCATTTATCATTTGCCCTGCGCTGTAGGATTGAGACAGAGTTATTTCACATCATGTCGGGTACTTGATTGGAAACAGGAAAACAGGAATTGTGTACATTACATGCTCAGCTCCCTCATTAATCCCCATCAATCACCTAGGGTTAGAGGCCAATAGACCCCGGCCCCTTTTACACATGCAGCCCAGTTATAAACACAACACAGTAAAAGCAGCACAACAGAAGGACAGAGTAATTTCAGAGATGGGAGATTTTTATGGAGTTGGCAGCAATAAAATTATTTTATGAAACCAGTCAGGAAAAATTATGGTACTTTACCAGGACGACAAAATCGTTTTTCCAGCTAAGAGAGTCTGGGCTGCTTTAAAGTGAAAAAAAAAGTTGCATTGTTATGGCACCTGTCATGACCTTAAGACATCCCAAAGCAGTTATCACCCAATGAAGTACTTTTGAAGTGTAGTCACTGTTGTAATTGTAGGAAACACAGCAGCCAATTTTCACATAGCAATCTCCCATGAACAGTAACATGAACAAACGAATTAGGAGCAGGAGTAGGCCATTCAGCCCCTCGAGCCTGCTCTGCCATTCAATAATACCATGGCTGATCCAATTGTAACCTCAATGCCACATTCCTGCCTACCTCCGATAACCTTTAACTCGCTTGCTTGTCAAGAATCTATTTAGCTCTGCCTTAAAAATATTCAAAGACTCTGCTTCTACCATCTTTTGAGCAAGAGAGCTCCAAAGACTCATGACCCTCAGAGGAAAAAAATTCTCCTCATCTCTGTTTTAAATGGGCAACCCCTTATTTTTAAACAGTGATCCCTAGTTCTAATGTGATAATGACCAGATAAATTTGTTTCAGTGATGTTGATTTAGTAATTAAAAGTTGACCAGGGCTCTCGGGTGAACTTCTCTGCTCTTCTTTGTAACAATGCCATGGCGCCTTTTACATCCACTTTAGAGAGCAGACAGGGCCTGCCTGAAATGTGGCACCTCTGACAGAGCAGCACTTCCTCAGTATTGCAGGACAGGGGCTTCTAGTTGTAGTGGTCATTGGAATATATTGTGTGCCTTATATACTACACCACCAACCCCCCCGCCCCTGCCCCTTTCACTTGGTGCTCCATTTATCATTAGGCCCTCTATCTCTGGGACAATAAAAGAATCACAGTGAGAAGGGCTCAAAGTGTTCTCATGAAAGGTGGGTGGTGGGGGTGGGAGGTGCTGCTCCAAGCTGGAGCCAGGGTCTCGCACCCTCCAAACAAAAGCAGAAAAATTTTAATTTTGAAACTTTTTAAGTGAACCCCTTGACACGGGGACATCTGGGACAAGGGGAGGGACCCAGTTTCCGACTTTGGACCTGTAGCTCTCCCTCTGGCCTTTCCAGCTCTTAATTAGAGGAACAACCCCATTACACGGCTGAAGGCCACCTTGGGTAGGCTGCTGCCTCTGATCCTGTCAACCCTGTAGAATCAGTGTGGATTTCTTGGTGCAACAATTGGGAATGTGCATGATGGTCTGTGGCCATGAACGCAGGGCTCTGTTCAGCAATGGACTTCATAATTGTTTGCCTGATCAGTGTGTAAGTTGGACATAACTTGGGAAAAATGATCCATTCTGCTGGATTTCTGCACATTAGCACCTCACCTGGTTTTCTGGTCAGGCTCCATACTGGTGCCTGAAAGGGTCCAGTATTGAAATTTGTGATATTTTTTATAGTATTTTCAAATCTTTTTGTTTAGTTCATCAAGGAACATTGTGCCAAGTGTTCTGCTGTTTATTTGGTGCATCCAGGATGTTGGAACAAATGGTTTCCCAATGGGAAATCCCCCATAGTTATGATTTCATGAGGAAGAATACCGTGAGGAATAGAGAAATGCTAGGATGTTTGGGCTGTACCGGAAACAGGCTCTATATTCATTTCATGACCTTTCCACACATTACATTTATCTACCCACCCAATTACTGCACAAAAGTAGCCAGACAGGCTTGAGGTCACTAGGCAGTCAGACACAGAACTGTACCATCTACTGCAAGGATACCTGTACTTAAAAAAGCAGTATAGAGCTGGCACTGCTGGTAACAGTTACCTGTGACCTCAATCCCTCTTCCTCTGTACCCTTTTCGGAATGCTTCTCTGCTGTCCGTTTGGGAGAGCGTGGACATACTTCGTGCTACCTTGTTCTAAGCCACTTGCACCTAGAAACTTAATTGCTACTCTCTGAATTTATCATAAGTATCATTGGGTTTTATCAGCCATTTTTGTTGCCCAAAGAGACTTTGCAGAAGATAAAATACACAATGAAAAAAATTAGCCGTCTTTTCTATTGTTATGAGCATTTTATCCCCACATATGCAGCCACTTAACCCTTTAAATGGCCTGAACTCTAAATTTGCCCATCACCTTTTACACCTGATTTCCAACACTAGTCGCCTCCTTGAACCCACGCGTGTGCGCGTACACACACACACTGACACACACACAGACATGCAGACACACATGGACATGCAGACACAGACGCACACCTTTTTACACCTGATTTTGCACCACTGGTCACCCCCTGAAAACAGGCACACGCTCACATATATGCACATGTGTGCACACACACCCCCTCCTGCATACGCAAACACACTTTCCCACAATAAGCCACTATAGATTAGGAATCTACTCATGTGATGTGAATTAAGTTGACTCCGAAACAAGAAATAAAATGGATGGTTAGACAGATTCTTACTACACAGTGGCCAAGAAATCCCTTGCCAGGAACTCTACCCACTGAGCAGCAGCTTCGGTGGTTTAATTTTTTATAAGGAACCCATTTTCTGTTCTTTCACCCCTATCAGGAGAGTCCATGGCTTCAGTGGGTGGGGAATGATACACAAGAGAGAACTGCCATGGTCTTGATGGGCTGAATGGCCTCCTCCTGTGCTGTAATGATGGTGAGACATTACAACTGTGTGGAACAAACTGGATGGACCAGTAGGTCTTTTCCTGCCCATCATTTTCATACGTCTGCATGCTGTTTTTTTAAGGGATAAGTGTCTCCACTCTGCATAATGACTCGTGCTTTAACTGTTTAGGGTGTTAAGTATTCATTTGCTGGGAACCTTTAAATTTCAGATCCTTCAACTCAAGAAAAGTCAATGGATTCCTCGATCCTTGGACTGGTGCTGGAGTTTGTGAGGCAGCCAGTTTTCATTGCGAGTGCTGGGAGTGTGATCTGGGCTGTCCTGATGGTGCTCAGTGTGTGTTTGTACTGTCGCCACCGGACAAAACGCTGTAATATCCAAAAGAAACACAGACTAAGCAAAGGTGAGAGAAACCTTGTGACAGGTTATCAAAACCACGGGACCCTTTAAGAAGTTTGGAGACTTGGCAAAGTAGTAACACGGAGCTGAGGGCAAGCAGGTTGATGCTACTCACCCATGGAGCTGTTTATTGAAGGAGTCCAGTGTTTGCTACCTGCCCTAATTAGATAGGTCTATGGGGTTGGGCATCATTCTACCCACAAGGAATTGTTTATCTAGGATATAGAATTAGCTGTGAAGAAAGACCAGGGGCCCCCTCAGTTTTGGGAACTACATAAGTCATATTCTATTTGTCATGGAGCAGTATTTACTGAAAAGCGGGATAGGGTGTGTGATGGTTTAGAGGAGGAAGTGAGATTGAAATGAAAGAGAAGGAAGAGAAATGGAATACTGAAGGAAGGAGAGTGTGATAGTAATGGAGGACAGGAAGAGATGTAACAGCAGCAGAACAGACAGAGATAGGAGTGGAAAACAAGGGAGGGAGATAGTAATGGAAATGTAGGCTGAGATTTTCCGGTCCCGTCATGTGGTGGGACCCGCTGCAGGGGATGCAGTGGGTCAGTCAAAAGTCCATTGACTTTCAGCAGGACAGAAATATCCTGGTGACGGGTGGGGCTGGGAAATCCCGGCCATAGAGAATATGTGGCACAGAATGAGGCCCTTCAGTCCATCCTGTCTCTCTGGTTGAAAAGTGGTTATCCAGCTGAATCCCATTTTCCAGTTCTTGATCCGTAGCCTACATTGCAGCACTTGAAAGCCAGAACTTTACCCCTTCCCCCATTTAAGGGTTTCTTTCAGCCACCACGAGTATTTTACCAGTGGCAGGGTTGGAGGGGGGGAGCGAGCGAGAGTTATACCCTGGCAGCCTGCTTGTGCCCCATGGAGGGCCTTCCTAATGGCTATAGCAGCCCCTTTTGAAGAGGCCCCTGCTTGTTAATACATGAGGTGAGGCGATGGCATTGTTGCTGGACTAGTAATCCAGAGACCCAGGGGCTAACCCGGGTTCGAATCCCGCCACACCAGATGGTGGAATTTGAATTCAATAAAAATCTGGATTTAAATGTCTAATGATGACCATGAGACCATTGTCAATTGTTGTAGTTCACTTATGCCCAATCTGCCGTTCTTACCTGGTCTGGCCTACGTGTGACCACAGACCCACAGCAGTGAAGCAAGCCACTCAGATGTATCAAACCACTAAAAAGTCACAAAAAAGGAATGAAACCGGACGGACCACCTGGCATCGACCTAGGCACCAGAAAATATAACAGCAAACTCAGCCCTGCAAAGTCCACCAATCGTGAATGTTGGTGGACAATCAAACAACTCACTGGAGGAGGAGGAAGCTCCATAAATATCCCCATCCCCAATGATGGAGGAGCCCAGCACATCAGTTGCATTTGCAACAATCTTCAGCCAGAAATGCTGAGTGATGATCCATCTCGGCCTCCTCAGGAGGTCCCCAGTATCAGTCTTCAGCCAATTTGATTCACTCCACGTGATATCAAGAAACAGCTGAAGGCACTGGAAGGCCCTAACAATATTCCGGCAATAGCACCTCTGCTCCAGAACTTGCCACACTCATAGCCAAGCTGCGCCAGTACAGCTACCACACTAGCATCTACCCGGCTATGTGGAAAATTCCCCTGACATGTCCTGTACACAAAATGCAGTACAAATCAAACCCGGCCAATTATCGCTCCATCAGTCTACTCTCGATCATCAGTAAAGTAGTGGAAGGGGTCATCAACAGTGCTATCAAGCAGCACTTGCTTAGCAATAACCTGCTCACTGATGCCCAGTTTGGGTTCCACTCAGCTCCTGACCTCATTACAGCCTTGGTTCAAACATGGACAAAAGAGCTGAACTCCCAAGGTGAGGTGAGAGTGACTGCCCTTGACATCAAGGCAGCATTTTGACCGAGTGTGGCATCAAGGAGCCCAGCAAACCTAGAGTCAATGGGAATTGGGGGAAAAACTCTCCGCTCGTTGGATTCATACCTAGCACAAAGGGAGATGGAGGTCAGTCATCTCAGCTCCAGGACATCACTGCAGGAGTTCCTCAGCGTAGTGTCCTCAGCCCAACCATCTTTAGCTGCTTCGTCAACAACCTTCCTTCCATCATAAGGTTAGAAGCAGGGATGTTCACTTATGATTGCACAATGTTCAGCACCATTCGTGACTCCTCAGATACTGCAGCAGTCCATGTCCAAATGCAGCGAGATGTGGACAATATCCAGACTTGGGTTGACAAGTGGCAAGTAACATTCATGTCACACAAGTGCCAGGCAATGACCATCTCCAAGAAAAAATCTAACCATCGCCCCTTGATGTTCAATGGCATTACCATCACTGAATCCCCCAATATCAACATCCTGGGGGTCACCATTGACCAGAAACTGAACTGGACTAGCCATATAAATAGTGTAGCTAAAAGAGCAGGTCAGAGGCTAGGAATCCTGCAACGGGTAACTCACCTCCTGACTTCCCAAAGCCTGTCCACCATCTACAAGGCACAAGTCAGGAGTGTGATGGAATACTCCCCACTTACCTGGATGAATGCTGCTCCCACAACACTCAAGAAGCTTGACGCCATCCAGGACAAAGCAATCTGCTTGATTGGCACTACATCCACAAACATTCTCCACCGACGCACAGTAGCAGCAGTGTGTACCATCTACAAGATGTACTGCAGGAATTCACCAAGGCTCCTTAGGCAGCACCTTCCAAACCCATGACCACTACCATCTAGAAGGACAAGGGCAGAAGATACATGTGAACACCACCATCTGGAAGTTCCCCCTCCAAGTCACTCCTGACTTGGAAATATATTGCCAATCTTTTACTGTCACTGGGTCACAATCCTGGAACTCCCTTCCTAACAGCACTGTGGGTGTACTTACAGGACATGGACTGCAGTGGTTCAAGAAGGCAGCTCACCTTCTCATGGCAACTAGGGATGGGCAATAAATGCTGGCCCAGCCAGCGAAGCCCACATCCCATGAATGAATTTTTAAAAAAAAGACTTCTCAAATTACCCACCAACCCCCACCCGTTGTAATATGCCTTTAAGGGCTAGCAGCATAACATCACTAGAAGGGATGTGTGTCGTGCGATCCAGTTTTAGTTTTCACATTTGCTTTTGAACAGAGTACATGCACACCTGCACGCGCACGCGTACACACACGCACACACACCGAGCTTGGGTGTTTTAATCTTTCTATCCATGTATACCTGTTCTCATGTACCTAGCCTAAATAAATGAACCCACAAAGTGTTTACCCAATCCCTTATGAGTGATTGGTGCTTTTATATCATTATAACAACACAGCATCCCCAAACACTGGTACCTGCCTGACTGGCCCCGGGGAGCCCGTCTCACGCACTCTCTTCCAGGCCTCCAGCGAAGCTTCTGGTCAGGGACTGCTGCAGTCCCGGAAGTGACCACTGCTCCAAGCGGCGCTGCTGGGACGGATGAGCTGCTGGCAGCTCTTGGAGGCGGGAATTCCTGCCTCGGGGAGGGGTGGAAGCAGAAGCCACGACTCCAGACCCACAGCTTGACTCTTAAATTCCCTCTGAACTAGGGGGCAACTAGGGATGGGTAAAAAATGCTGGCCTAGCCAGCGACACCCACATCCCATGAACGTTAAAAAAAACTTCCCTCCAATCTTGGATATGTGCTGTAAATTTGTATGATTCTGATCCGTTCTACCAATTACTTTATTTCTATATCCTCTGGTTGATGACCTCTCTGCTAAGGGAAATAGGTCCTTTCAATCCATTGTAACATAATTTTATACACCTCAATTAAATCTCCCCTCAGCCTCCTCTGTTTCAAATAAAACAACCCCAGCCTATACAATCTTTCCTCATTGCTGAAATTCTCCATTTCTGGCAAGACCCTTGTAAATCTCCTCTACACCATCTCTAATGTGATCACATCCTCACTGTATGCGGTAGTCTAGCTGTTTCTGTGTTCTTATTGTAGTGGAAGTTGAGGGAGATTGACAGAATTCAAAGGAGGGAGAGGTGGGGGAAAGGAGAGAAGAGAGAAGTGAAGGAGAAGTGGGGAGAAAGAAAGACAAGAGATGAAGAGAATAAAAGCCTTGCATTTTTTTGAACACTTCACCAGTGCCATAGCTAATGGAGCAGAAGAGCTAACTGAATTTTTGAGAGACTTGACCCAAGAACCTCTGAGACCCACTGATCGATATTCATTAGTATCCTATGAGCCTCATTACTGATCCTAACTAGATAGGTATCCAACTGCTTTTAAAGGAATTAATTATCAGAGCGTTAACTGCCTTTGTTAGGAATCTGTTCTACATATTAGTCATCCTATGGGGAGCAATATTAGTCATGTTTGCATGATATAAGAAATCAAGAATTACAGTGTAATTCAGATAGTAGGATGAGGCTTTTGCTTTTCAGTGAACGCACCATGTTTCACCTGTATATTGGACATTAGAAATGAAAGAATTGTTCTACCAATTCAAGATGGGGCAACAAGGTAAATTTAGAACTTCCTGCTCCTGATGCAGAGTTACCAAGTGCTGGGAACCTCCATCCACAAAGCACTTTCCAAGACTGACTGATTTGTTCTCCTGGAGCGAGGTTCTGCACCCAGAATGTATCGCTGTGCGATTTTTCCAACCTTTAGTTGTCACATTTATTATTTGCCCTGTCTTCAATGATACATGTGCAAACCTGATTGAACCACACGAATCACTAGAACATCTGAGACACCCCAGAATGCAGAGGCCTCATTTCTGTCTTATTAATTCATGTTATTTTATGCACTGTAGGCTTGTACAGACTGGCTAATGAAGACATTGTTATCAAACACAGGTAAGCTGAGGCAAGATGAAGTGAGCGTTTGCACTGGTTAATCATGGGACAGCTGGTCTGATGCCATTTTGCTCTGTTCCAGGATGAACCTGACCGATTCTCCCTGGCTGTCAAATTCCTGGAAATCCAGCAGCTGCTCCAAGAACTTCAATCCTGGGAATAGTCAGCCCCTCTGGCTCCGCAGCCAGGAGAAGCAGACATACTGGAAAACAGGTGAATTGGAAGTGACTGAGTGACACCAAGCTAATGGCTGAAATGTGTTCCAAACCAGGCTGCATTTATCATCTGGTTGACCCAAAAAGAAGTTGATATTGGGCCTTTTCCTGTTCTCCTTGCAGCAGAGAAGGGGAAATCAACAGATGTGCTCACAATAATGAAGGGTTTTGATAGAGTGGCAGATAGGGAAAAACTGTTTCCACTGGCAGGAGGGTCAGTAACCAGAGAACACAGATTTAGAGTAACTAGCAAAATAGAACCAGAGGTGATGAGAAATTTTTTTTGGTGTAGCACATAATCGTGACCTGGAGCATGAAGGGCGGGGGATGCCAATTCAATAGAAATTATGAAAAGCGAACTGGATGTGCGCTTGAATAGGAACAATCTGTAGTGCCATGGAGAAAGAGTAAGCAGGTGAGACGAATTGGGTAGCTCTTTCAAAGAGACTGCACAAGCACGATGGACTGAATGGCCTCCTCTTGTGCTGTATGATCCTGTGCATCACTTGTGTCCTTGTGTTGATGGTGCTCCCACGATTGTATGAGTGAGATCCAGGCTACAATGAAGAGTTGTAATTCAGGTTTTCGGTGATGAACCATTCTCACCTCCCACCTCTGAGACCTGGCTTTGAATTAGTTACAGGTTGATATCTCAGCCAAATGAAAAATCAATAGTGAGCTCCACTTGGTATCCCTGGTGTCAGTTGCACCTGTGAAGGTAAATGATTCAACCCATAGAGGTGACAACCTAACATATTGCCAGAGATTGGCTGCTAAAGGTAATAGAAGTGAAAATTCTATGGGAATCCTCCAAGATTGGGGATACAGCACTTAGTTGGGGTTTTACCATATGTTCAATCTGGAATTTATTGGACTTGATGCTTTGTTTTTGGACTGGATGCATAAGTGGGAAGCACCCCATTCTCCATCGCTAACGTCCCTCACCACAAGTACAATGGACGTTCACCAGACTAATCCCTGGGATTGTTTTAGGAGGAGAGATTGAGGAAACTGGCCCTGTATTCTCTAGAGTTTTCAAGAATGAGAGGTGACCTCATTGGAACTTACAACATTCTTACAGGGCATGACAGGGTGGATGTAGGTAGGATGTTTCCCCTGGCTGGTGAGTCTAGAACCACGGGACTCAGTCTCAGAATAAGAGGCAGGCCATTTAACACCGAGATGAGGAGGAATTTCTTCACTCAGAAGGTGGTGAATCTTTGGAATTCTCTATCCCAAAGGGCTGTGGAAGCTCAATCATTGAGCATGTTCAAGACGGAAATCAGTAGAGTTCTGGATACTAATGACATCAAGGGATATGGAGATAGCACGGGATAGTGGCGTTGAGTTAGTTGATCAGCCATGATCTAATTGAATGGTGGAGCAGTCTAGATGGGCTGAATGTTCTACTCCTGTTCCCATGTATTTGATAGATCTCAGAATTAGAGAACAAACCTATGTAACTCACAATGTTAATTGTTTCATTTCTTGATAGATGCCCGAGCAGATTTATTTAAGATGTGAAAGTAAGTTCTTCATGAAGGCTGCTACAATGATTAATCACAGTTCCTTAGATTTTAGCTCTAATTAGGTTACTTTCTCATTGATTAACTAGTAAAGACCATCCAAATGAAGTAGTGGGTACCAGGTAGCGGTCTTGAATGTTGATTTTTTTGCTCAAGATTCAGCATTACAACGTTTGTTCACTATCAAAACAGCGTCACCGAGCTATCATCATCTGATGCCTAGGCCAAGCCAATTAGAATGCTGGCCCAAAATACCTAAGTTCCTCTCAATGTCACTTATGCTACCAGGTTGAGTGAAAAGAAGCCTAGGCCCCTCTTCTCTGAATCTCCCTCTTTTATTTTGTTCGTAGGTTCATCAGTTGAGAAGGCCCAGGGTTTGAGAGACCACAACGCCTTTATAGTGCCCGACAACAGCCTGTACGGGACGTTCAGCGTTGAAGGAAAAGATTTGAAGACGTTTAGTACTCCGCTTTCGCAGAGGTCTATGAATTCCAACTACACAGTTCAGCTGACTCCAGACCAAAGCCCTTTGCCACTGCTGAAAAACAACACGAATAGAAACAACGTCAACAGCTTTGGCCAGGTTACAAAGTTACCTTGGAAACAAACACAATACCTACAGCCAAATCCAGATTTGTGGGACAAAAACTGCAATAATGGTGAGAGTTTAAATCACCATTAGGTCTGGAAAGTTCTAGTTTAAAAAAAAAATCTCTCAATAATGCTTCCTTTGCTGAAACTGTTGGCATCGTCACTGTGATTTGGTTCCATGTGCGGTCATTGTCTTCTGGTATTTTACCCAGTTGACCATTTCCATGTTTTGAGTCTTGCTGGTGAATGTCAGTAGGCAGCAGGTCATTCAACTAATGGAGATCTCACCGCAGAGCCCAATCACAATTCCCTTCCACTCCAAAGCAACTACACAAGAAGTTGCAGCAAAGATTAGTTTACAGATGAGAAGCTCCTGCACATGTAATCAACTGTGTCCCTTATGGGGGAGGTAATGGTAATACTACTCACTAGACTAGTAATCCAGAGGCCCGTGCTACAGCTCTGGGGTCATGGGTTCAAATCCTACCATGGCTGCTGGTGGAATTTAAATTCAATTAATAAACCTGGAATGTAAAGCTAGTCTCAGTAATGGTGACCATGAAACTATCATCAATTCTTGTAAAGACCCATCAGGTTTCCTAATGCCTTTCACCGTCCTTACCTGGTCTGGCCTACATGTGACTCCAGATCCACATCACTGTGATTGACTCGTAACTGTCCTCTGAAATGTTCAGTTCAAGGACGAGCAACAAATGCTGGCTTTGTCAGCAACACCCACATCCCATGAAAGAATAAAGAAGAAAAAACAGCTGAGCTCAGTTAACTAGAATGGAATCTAGAACCTTCCATGTAATGAACCACTAGGGGAAACAAGATAATCAGGACCAATTTAGATGGACAGTATAAGCATGTGGTTCCTTGTGCTGATTGCTATCTAATGACTCTGGTTTCTGTGGTTGAGGGAAAGATCAGACTCTGCTCTTATGTTCTCTAGAGTATCATATCATGCTGATTCTCACTATCTGAGCTTAGTCACTATAATGGACATTTTGATGAGGCACCAGAGGTGCCTGTTAGATGAGTGACGTAATTCCTTTAGGAAAGGAGAGGAGAAAAAAAAAAACTGGAAAATAAAAAGTAAGAATCTTTCTTCTTAAAAATTCAATCTGGGAAATGTGGCAAATGTTGAAGAAAACAAAACACTTAAGGTAGAGAGATACTGAGCTGTACAGAACAAGAAAGGCCCCAAGTTTAATCATTGGTCTGCACTGAGGTAGCTGATCGCAGCCAGTGTTTCAGCAGTGGCAGTGGCCTTATATTTGGCCAGTACTGATTAAGAAAGTGAAGAAATGTCTCGAGTTTCTGTTTCCTGTTCCTGATCACTATACAATTCTGGGACTGCATATGATTGGATGTCAGGTGAGGACAGGCTCAGCTGTGATGCCTGTCATGGTTGCGAAACCTCCTGCACGCGATGTTTAGGGTCACAAATCGTCCAGCTTTTCCCTCACGTTTGGGGGAGGGGTGGTGGGGGTGAGCAACCCCCCACAGGCACAGAGTCAACATTTTCAGAAAAGGACAATGAGGAAAAACTAACGGAATAAGGCGGGAAAATACTCTGAGAGGTCAAGGAGGTTGTTTATACATTTCTTTTGTTTGAACCAACAGCAGTTTATATAACTGAACCCTGCCTTTCCTATCCTCGGAGTCTAGAAGTCAGAGCTGATGGAGTCGATGGCTCCATTTCAAACCCTTCTCCCTTCCAAGAAAAGTTCCTAATTTGTTTGCTTGTGTTTCCATGGTGATAGTTACCCTGAATTACGAAGATTAGATTATTAATGGAGCCAGCTGGAATCACAGTGTGTGACAGAATACAAAACCATTAACACGCTAGCCTACAGTTAATTTAAGCATTAATCAATTATTTTCACCTGTACATTACAATTATTTTAACCAATTTATTTAGGCCTGTTTTAATCGTTCATCTTAACCATTCTGTTAAGCTATTTATGTTGATCCGTTTATTGAATCTGTTTACTTTAACCTGTTTGACCAGTTTATTTTGCTTTGTATATTTAATCTTTTAAACTTCTTTATTTTAATCTGTTTATCGTCTTTTTAACTCATTTATTTAACCCATTTTATTTTAAAATGTTTATTTCAATCCATTCATTTTAACTTATCATAACCCATTTACTATAACTTGTTTATTTAATTGGTTCTTTTAAATGCCCTTGTTAAGACTGGGTAGAGGACATTCATATGAATGCACTAGCTAATCCAAAAATTACAGGATTTGAACTGCCTTCTCACAGTTACCAGTCTCCTGGTTCTATGAGCTCAATTTCTGAGCTGGAAGGTCTTTGCCTGAGTTGCAGTCCATAGAATGTTGTCATGGTGGAGAAAGCATGGGATTCCTTGGGTTTCTCAGAGAAAAAGAAGGGGGGGTGAGGACATCATTAAAACCACATATGGAACCATTCACAGAAGATTTGTGAGGTGGCCCAATCTTCTAAATTTCTAAACCCTTTCTTTCCAGAATCTAGTGTATAGGATGTAAAGCCAGTTACTCTGGGGTTTTGCTTGATTTACCTTGTGAATGTTACTTATGGGTTGAGGAAAAGCTTTATAGATCCTTGGAGAGCTAGGTTTAGGAGCTTTTGTAGACGCTTAATCCACGAGACAAACTACGCAGCCTATCTTCAGAAAGGTAAATGAGCTGGGGTAAATTCTATGACTGGCTGGGTTGTACATGTTCTGTGGAAGCATGAACACTGAGGCACTTTTATATCTTTTCACTGAGTCCTTTTGATTCCATTTCTAGGAAATAATGGATCTGTTATTACTGTCAGTCGGAACCCAATCACCAGCCCTGGATCTAGCCGCAAAGGTAAAAACACTGTCTTTAACATGATGAAGTTGATTTTGATTTTGGTGATCTTTGCTGAATGGGGCTCGGATACCCCTTGGAAGGGTATAAGGAAGTATCCAGGAAGCATGGTGCCATATTTGTGTAGGATATGGATTCATAGCTGCAGTTTCTCACTCTCCATTGGTCATTGGGTGGGGGGGATGTACTGTGGTAGACATTACTGAATAAGATTTGGTGGGGACAGTTAGAAGACGAGTTGCTCCAACTGCTTGATGACTCCTTCCACATCATTAGTTAGAATTATACTATTAGAGGATGCAGAGATTGTAGAGGTGGGAAGATTTATAAAATATTCATTAAAATAAACATTGGTTAAGCCGAAAGTTAATACAATGGGGAGTGGATAATGTTGTCAACTCATTCAAAACTCACATGGCCTATGAACAAGCACCTCATCTCTCTGTTAACTGTCAAATGAGAGCAATCAGTGTCTTTTGAGTTTTGAGTTGACAGTGTAGATAGGGACTAATGCTGTATCCAACCTCCAATATACCTGACTTGGGAGTGCTCTGAGAGAACAAAGGTACATTTACCATTTGCTGCTAACTGAAACTTTCACCTCATCTGCCCAAATCAAGGTAAAGACCCAGGAACAAAAGTGAAATGTCCATCATGTCCATGTTCACAGCACTGACCCATACTCTGCTCAGAGTCTTACTTAACATGGCACAGAATTTTAGATTTAATATCATTTCAATATGTTCTCATACTTGTTCACCTCCTGAGGCGTCGACTCATGGATGCTACCAGCCCTCAATACTTCACCCAAGATAACCATTCTTCGTGTGTCAGTCATTTGATATGCAACATGAACCAATTGTGTCCTCTCCCAGCTCTTGCTTTCGAGAAGAGTCACTGGAAACTGATTAGGACATGCACTGCTGATGAGGTTTTCCCTCTATCCAAAGCAGAACCTTTCTCACCTGGGCTGAAAGCACAGTTTCAAGTGTAAACCCCAATGTTAACTGGACAATCACTTACACATGCACTCCTCTTTCAAGAAGCACATCATGAAATGAGTGGTCCCACCTAATTGTAGAGTTCTGTTGTTCTGTGTTTGATTTTGAGAGTCTGGTAACTGATATATGCTCCCTGTGTTTGACTGATTAAGTCTTGGTGTGGACTCAGTGAAAAGTAAACAAACTGTAGAAAGAGCTGGAAACCAGAGCTGAAACATGGAGCACACAGTTTAAAGCTCTGTGAATAAAACCTGTTACACCTGTAGAAACTAGTGTCATCTCTGCATAGCTCTGAGATATAAATATACAACACTAACAGTGATTGGTGCTCAGCCCCAGATTACCTGATAGACCTTCAGAGGAAGCTGATGTGCCTCTACTCGCCCAACCTACCAGCCAGCATGACAAAACTGGGTCCTGCCAAAGGACCAGGAACTACTAGTTTAGGAAGTCTTAGCACCTGGTCCTGCCCCCTGCTGACATTTGTCTTGGGACATCATTTGTATGTACATCATTTATGTATCAGTCCTGCCTGAGCCCCAGTCTTGTAAGATCTCCACATTTGAAACTGCTTGGTTTTCTTTCTGAGTCAGTTGGTTGTGTTCTCACCTCGGAGTCAGCATTGGTGATTGGCTTCAATCTCCAGTTCATGATTTGAGCACACAATCTAGACTGACACTCTAGTGCAGTTCTAAGGCAGCACTGTGCTATTGGAGGGCGCTGTCTTTTCGATGACACATTAAATGAGCTATGCTTGTGTGTACTGTATGCAGGGGTTTGTCCTGAAATTAACAGCACCAAAGATATTCATTGCTGCTGCTTATGGGATGTTTCTGAGGTGTGATAGGTGTCAGTCTTTCAAATTTCTTCATCCCAAGCAGTTACTGCGTTCTGCCCCTAGAGAGCAGCACCAATTCACAGTTGTTCTTTGAGCCTGATTCTTCAGTTTCCTGTGTCCAAAAGTGACTGTACTATAGTTCCACAGAAAAAAGCAGCTCTCTAGTCGTCTGTAAGTTAGACAGTGAATGCCAGCAGGATATTTGACCATGATATCACAGCTGAGCCTGACCTGATGTCAGCCAGTGTCCAGTCTGAGTGAATTATAACCTGGAGTTTGGATGACACCTCATTTTCCCTTTCTTCACTCAGAGCTACCACATGTCACTCGTTGTGGTTTAAATATTTAACCTATCTAAATGTAACTCATTCATTATGTTTGGCCTAAAAATAAACCTGGCTACCTGCAGCTGTTTGGTTTGGAGTTGTCAACTTACCTGAACCTGGATCATCTGGTCACGTGAGGTTTCATCACCTGAGATCTCCCAATGTTGTTCTATTGGGCCCCTTGTGTTTGAGTATCATTGCTTGTTTCACATCATCAGTTGTTGCATGAGAAGCTTTAAGAAGCAGGACCGAGGGTGCAAGGGAAGACGGGAATCCGAGGATGGAGGAAGGGGTGTAGTAACCAAAGGCAGGAAAGAGGGGAAAGTGACAATGGAGGAGGGGAAGGGAAGCCGAGGGCAGGGATTAAGCAAAGGGGAAGAAAAAACCGAGGGTGAGGTGCCGGAGGATTGGAGGGTAGCTCATGTTGTTCCGTTGTTTAAAAAAGGCTCCAAAAGTAAACCAGGTAATTGCAGGCCAGTGAGCCTGATGTCAGTAGTAGGTAAATTATTGGAAGGTGTTCTGAGAGATCGGATATATAATTATTTGGACAGCCAAGAGCTGATTAAGGATAGTTAGCATTGCTTTGTGCGTGGTAGGTCGTGTTTAACGAACCTTGTAGAGTTTTTTGAGGAGGTTACCAAGAAAGTAGATGAAGGAATGGCTGTGGATGTTGTCTACATGGACTTTAGTAAGGCCTTTGACAAGGTCCCACATGGGAGGTTAGTTCAGAAGGTTCAGACACTTGGTATCCATGGAGAGGTTGAAAACTGGATTCGAAATTGGCTGTGTGGGAGAAGACAGAGAGTGGTAGTGGATGATTGCTTCTCAGACTGGAGGTCTGTGACTAGTGGTGTGCCTCAGGGATCTGTACTGGGACCATTGTTGTTTGTTGTCTGTATCAATGATTTGGATGATAATGTGGTGAATTGGATCAGCAAGTTTGCTGATGACACTAAGATTGGAGGCGTTGTGGACAGCGAGGAAGGCTTTCAAAGCTTGCAGAGAGATCTGGACCAACTGGAAAAATGGGCCAGAAAATGGCAGATGGAATTTAATGCGGAAAAGTGTGAGGTGTTACATTTTGGAAGGTCAAACCAAGGTAGGACATGCACAGTAAATGGTAGGGCACTGAGGAGTGCGGAGGAACAAAGGGATCTGGGAGTTCAGATACATAATTCCCTGAAAGTGGCGTCACAGGTAGACAAGGTTGTAAAGAAAGCTTTTGGCATACTGGTCTTCATAAATCAAAGTATTGAGTATAGGAGTTGGGATGTTATGGTGAGGTTGTATAAGACATTGGTGAGGCCAACTTTGGAGTATTGTGTGCAGTTCTGGTCGCCTAACTACAGGAAGGATATCAGTAAGATTGAGAGAGTGCAGAGAAGATTTACTAGGATGTTGCCGGGTCTTAAGGAGTTGAGTTACAGGGAAAGATTAAACAGGTTAGGACTTTATTCCTTGGAGCGTAGAAGAATGAGGGGAGATTTGATAGAAGTTTACAAAATTGTGAGGGGTATAGACAGAGTAAATGCGAGTAGGCTCTTTCCACTTAGATTAGGAGAAATAAATACGAGAGGACATGGCTTTAGGGTGAAAGGGGAAAGGTTTAGGGGGAACATTAGGGGGAACTTCTTCACTCAGAGAGTGGTGAGAGTGTGGAACGAGCTACCATCTGACGTGGTAAATGCGGGCTCACTCTTAAGTTTTAAGAATAAATTAGATAGATACATGGATGGGAGAGGTCTGGAGGGTGATGGACTAGGTGCAGGTAAATGGGACTAGCGGAATAATATTTCGGCACAGACTAGAAGGGCCGAATGGCCTGTTTTCTGTGCTGTAGTGTTCTATGATTCTATGGCTGGGGTGCAGAGGAGAGACCGAGGATGGGGGAGAAGAGGAATCATCTGGTCCCACCAGCAGCATCAATAGTGGTGGACGGGGGAACTTAATTTGGTGGGAGGCTGTAGTAATTATGGTTTTGTTAAATGTTGGACTGTACCTTTAAGAATAGTCCTGGGCAGTAAGATCACATGATCTGTGTAAACCAATGTATTAGCAGCACGGGCTACCTCCTTAGTCAGTGTAGATATTGAGATGGAGTTGAAAACATACATGTAGATGCTGCTGACTGTATTGTAAATAAACCTAATATTCCCACTTAGAAAGAGGTCTGCAGATCAATCCTATTACAAATAGGCGACTCGGCCACACTACACTGGTGATGAGGATAAATCAGGATAAATCGGAATCGGTACTGTACCTCGCCCAGCAATTGGAGTATCAATGACTGTTTTAAATAACAGAAGATATACTCACCCAAAATGCCTCAAATTTGGTAGAATCGATCTCCCTTTGAGCCAGCCACAGACAATTGGTCTCAGTATATTAAACACCTCGTGTCCTTCTTTCAAGGAAACAAAATCACGGGCGAAGAAAAGAGGCGGGCGATCCTCTTGAGTACTTGTGGGAGCAAAACCTACAGTGTGATTTGAAGTTTGATGGCACCCAGTGCCCCAGATTCGAAGAATTTTGAAGAATTGGTGGACCTCGTGAAGGGACATTTTCAACCTAAGCCCTCAGTCACGTAGCAGAGGTTCCAATTCAATTCGCGAAATAGAGCCCGGGGTGAGACAATTGCTAGCTATGTGGCGAATTTGAAGCAACTAATGTAACACTGTGAGTTCAGTGAGACTCTGAATGATGTGCTCAGAGATCGTTTAGTTTGTGTGAAAGAAGACGCTAGAAATAGCGCTGACAATGGAAAGGGATGTAAGAGATTCACAAGCAACACAAGGGACGCAAAATGGCGCCATACTCCAAATTGGGCAGGGAACAATCAGCCGAAAGTGACGCGAGAAAGCAAGACTCTGCCGCGAAGTGGGAAACAGAAACATATCTACAGCTAACCGAAAAATAAGAAGGAATAATTTAGCAGCTAATGGAAGGACAACTTTAATCAATGTGGAAACAATCAGTCTTTTAGCAATTGGCAGTTTAAGAAATTAGAATGTTACTTTTGTCACAGAAGTGGACATATAATGAGACAGAGCAGAGAGATTTAAACAGGCTTGCAAACAACAGAAGAAGCCCAATGAAATCTACAGTGTAGAAGAGCCTGAAACAACAAATTTTGACATCTATTCATTGTTTAACGTGAAAGTTGGGAAGACAGAGCCTATAATTTTTACAGCACAAGTGAATAGTAAACCAGTAAAAATGGAAGTAGACCTGGAACTTCACTACTAAGAGCACACTTTCAGATATTTAAATAATGGTGAACATCAATTAAATTTGGAACAAACATCTGCCAAGCTGAAAACATATACACAGGCAAAAAAATCCAATTAAAAGGTATCAGCAGAATAACTGAAACCAGTCGGCACAGCAACCCATGATGGTGGAAGTAGGTGAAGGGCCAAGCCACCTTGGGTGAGATTGGTTAAAGGAGATTAAATTAAACTGGTCCAAAATCTTCCAGTTGAGAGTAAGTGGGCTACCAGAGCTGCTTAAAAAGTATGCCACTGTCTTCAAGGAAAAAAATCCAAGGCCTGCAGGCCAAGATTTACGTGGATCCAGAAGCAACCCTTCGCTTCATGAAAGGAAGACCAGTGCCATATGCCCTGAGAGAGAAGGTTGACGCTGAGCTGAACCGGTTAGAGAGGCTGGGTGTCATAAAAGCGGTTCAGCACCCATAGTCCCTGTTCTTAGACCAGACCAAAGTGTCCGAATTTGTGGGGACTACAAACTAATGGTCAACAGAGTAGCCAGATTGGACAGGTACCCCATTCCAAAAAAGACCTATATGCCAAGCTAGCAGGAGGGACAACGTATACAAAGCTTGACATGAGTCACGCATATCAATAATTAGAGTTGGATAATGCCTCCTGGAAATTCATCACAATTAATACAAAGGGTTGTACCAATATACAAGCATGCCTTTCGGTGTTTTCTCAGCCTGTGCCATCTTTCAGCGAACAATGGAAAGCTTACTGCAGGGACTACCCCAGGTTGTAGCCTACTTAGACAATGTGCTGTTAACCGGATTCACTGAAAAGGAACATTTGGCTAACCTAGAGGGAGCCCTAAAACGTTTTTACAAGCAGGAGTGCGACTGAAAAAGAAAAAATGCACTTTTCAAGCAAAGGAAGCAATCTATTTGGGCCACCGGGTAGATTCTCAGGGGTTACACCCAGCTAAAGAGAACACCCATGAACACCTCTGAACTTAAATCATTTTTAGGGTTGATTAAATTATTATGGGTGATTTTTACCTAATTTATCTAGAGTTCTGTTCCTCTGTATTCACCACTAAGAAAGAACCAATGTTGGGCTTGGGAGGCACCCCAAAAAGAAGCTTTCATGAAAGTGAAACAACTGTTACACTCATCCAACCTGTTAATGCATTATGACCAGACGAAAGACTTGGTGCTAACATGTGATGCGTCTCCCGAAAGAGTGGGAGCGGTACTATCTCATAGAATGGACGATGGCACAGAGCGGCCAATGGTCTATGTACTCAGGATGCTTACCACAGCTGTAAAAGGATATTCCCAGATTGGAAAGGAAGATCTGTCGACCATTTTTGGTGTAAAAGAATTTCAGCAATACATGCACAGCCGGCATTTCACGATTGTATCAGACCACAAACCACTATTGGGTTTGTTTAGCGAGGGTAAGGCTATGCCACCTGTAGCCTCAGCAAGAATACAATGATGGGCCTAGTTTTAGTGGCTTATGGTTACACCTCTGTGCATAGACCTGGCATTCACATCGCAAATGCCGATGCCCTGAGTCGCCTGCCCTTAGAAGAGAATGACGAACATGCCCCAGTTCCACAGGAACTCGTTTTACTATTAAATTTTCTAGATTCCTTGCCAGTATGTGCCAGACAGACCCGAGACTGGGCAAATCGGGTCCCAATCCTATCTCGAGCGTGAGACCAAGTGTTACGTGGTTAGTCCCAGGAGCCAATCTCTGATGAAATGAAAACCGTTCTTCAACCGAAGACACAAGATGAGCAGTCAAGATGGCATTCTATCATGGGGTGCGTGAGTGATAGTTCCTCCAAAGGGAAGAGAGGCACTTATAGTCGAACTACACAGTGCCCATCCAGGGATCTCTTGAATGAAGACCATAGTGCACAGTTATCTGTGGTGGCCGGGGCTGGATGGCGGTATTGAAAATGTGATAAAGCACTGTGTGCAATATCAACAGTTGTAAAAGTTGGTGGTGGCAGCTGCCTTGCACCCATGGGAGTGGCCTGGGTAGACCCTGGGTGCGATTACACATTGACTATGTCGGACCCTTCCTTGGAACCATGTTTCTACTGATTATAGATGCCCATTCCAAGTGGTTAGATGTTTATAAGGTGAAATCACCAACATCGGGCGCTACAATAGGGAAACTACTCCAGAGCTTCGCCATCCACAGACTATCAGAAGTAGTCGTATCTGATAACAGTACTGCATTCACGAGTGTTGAGTTCCAACAATTTATCATCTTCAACAGTATTACCCATGTGAAGACTGCACCGTACCATCTGTCATCAAACGGACTGGTGGAAAGGGAAGTTCAAACTTTTAAGGCGGGAATGAAGAAGTTAACAGACGATTCATTGGAGGCCAAGCTTTCACGCTTTCTCTTTTACAGAACAACCCCCCATATGATGACAGGAGCAACACCTGCAGAATTGTTGATGAGCTGCCATCTTAGGACAAGACCGAACCTAATATTTCCAAATTTGGAGGGTAAGGTGAAGAAGAGTCAAGGAAACCAAAAAGCTGTGCATGGCTTGCATAGTTGTGAGAGACAATTTATGTTGGAGAAGCAGTATACTTGAAGAATTTCGGTGGAGGACCGAAGTGGTTACTGGGTAAAATAAGCTCAATGACTGGACCATTATCATGGAAGTGAAAGGCCGGATCACCCACAAGCATGTGGGCCATTTAAGAAAAAGAGATACCACAACCAAGATATGGTTCCACCTGTAACCATCACTGAACCAGTATTTCCTGTTGAAGATGCTCAACCAAGGACTGACATGCCTGATGTCTCTATCAGAATGGAAGACACTGAACTGCAAGTGCCCACCAAGGTACCTGATGTTCATGCAGTTCCTGAATATGGTTCCCGAGAAAGAACCTGAAGTTGTGGAGCTGCAACATTCCACATGAATCAGGAAGCCACCTGAAAGACTGAACTTGTAAATTTCATGACCTGTGTACATATTATAATGTCATAAGATAAATATACTTGTAAATGCAATATGTACAGCAATGTACATAAGGAGGAGGAATGTAGTAATTACGGTTTTGTTAAATGTTGGACCGTACTTTTAAGAATAGTCCTGTGATGTAAGATCAGATGATCTGTGTAAACCAACGTGTTAGCAGCACAGGCTACTTCCACGGTCAGTGTAGAGATAGAGATGGAGTTGAAAACACACGTGTAAATGCTGCTGGTTGTATTGTAAATAAACCTAATGTTTCCACTTAGAAAGTTATCTGCAGATCAATCCTATTACAAATAGGCGACTTGGCCACACTACCACAGAGGCCAAAAATCTGTTTCCCGATGAGAGGCCGGAATTTTGTTCTCTGGACTTTCAAGGCGAGTTAAAGGTGGGTCGAGCTTCCCAATGAACAGTGAGCACTCCCCTTAATTACTCATGCCATCCACCCACATCTGATATTAGGGCAACAGCAGCAGGAGACGCAATAACCTCGATGAACAGAGGGCAGAACATGGTGAGCTGCAAGTAATGGCTTGCATGAGGAGTGGCCAGGCAGCATAGTGACAACTGATGGCCAGCGCTTAATCATTCACATGTGGGATTAATGAGTAACTACTATGCTGTTAATGTGGGGGAACTGAATCTATTGAAGTTCCTGATCGGACTCCGATGCAGGCCCACATTCCAGAGCCTTAAACACTGCAGACATTGAAGCAACTACCAGCAAGATGGAATTCAGGAGACTTCCAAACAATGAAAGTGAAAATATATTTACAATTGTGTAAAATATTTACAATGGCTGTACACCTGTACCACCTTTGTGACTTTAATACTTCCTAATTTTTTGTTGCCTACTGCTATGTCTAGGTACAGCCCCGACATCTCTCGCTGAAGCGGATGCAGCCTGCTGCCTGCCCTGCTAACTGCGATGGGTTTGGTGTGCATCCTCTTGTAGCCCGAGACATAGAGGAGCCCGGTCTGTTAAGGTCTCCTGCTCAGGCGCAGGTACACCCTCCTCAGCCTGACCTACTGGAGATGATGGGGAGGTGCAGGGTCAGGGTACCCTTGGAGTGTCCTGGGACGAAGCCCCCGGGGCGTCTGACTGATGCTCCCCCACTCTTCAGGTGCCTAATGGCACCTCTTTGAGGAGAAGGGGCACTTGGAGGGAGGAGAGGGTGCTCCATCTCCCTCTCGCCTAGCCACTGCTGCACTGCACCCATGGCTAGAGCAACGGAGTGCAGGTCCCAGCACATATCTGGCAGCCACTGTGCGTTCTGCTGGACCTGGGTCTCCAAGGTGGCCACCACCCTTTCCAAGGAGGCAGCCACATGCTCGCATGCTGGAGCCACAGCAGCAGACAGAACATGGATGGACTCCTCCAGCCTTCAGTCCAGTCTGCTAATGGCCTCTGACAGGTCTGCCTGATCTTCCCCTGCCTGTCTCTGCATCTTCACCAGGTCTCTTATGGCCAACTCCAGAAGCTCAGCAAGGGGCTAATCAGGTGCTTGTTCTCCAGCAGCCCTCCGGCTGTCACTGCCTCTGCCAGATGTGGACCCGCGTCAGTGATGTGCTCACCAGATTGTGACCCTGAGCGTAGTCTAGAACATGTATCCACTGAGGTGACTGTATCTGTGCTGGTGGACGGTGCAGGTGAGCCAAATGATGGTGCATCCTCTGAAGATTCTGAGGCATCTTCATCAGAGGTGGAATTGGGGCTGGGGCATGTCCAGGTGGCAGTACTCCTCCGTTTCTTGCTGGTACTTGGAATGGAAGAAAGAAAGACTTTGTGATTCACTAAGCAGGCTCATAAATTAAAGAGAACTCAGTCAGTGCACGCATGTGACAACTGGAGACTGGATGCACCCTCACTGGCTTCTGGGGAGAGTTCGATCTCATCTTCAGCACAGGCATGGTCCTGCTGTTCCCCAGCTAGCTCAGCGGCCTGCTCCTCAAAAGGGGTGAGGACCCGGATCTCTGGCATGCCCCTCAGGTCTTGGCCCGCTCCCTTCTGTTGTGGGCATTCTTCTCCTACAGAAAGGCAATAGGATTGTGTAGTAATTATGGTTTTATTTAGTGTGTAATATACCTTTAAGAATAATGCTCGTTAAGGTATATCACATGATCTTTAGTATCCAATAGGAGAGTAGTGCAGGCTACCTCAGTCGTTAGTAGTGTAGAGATAGAGTTTGAGTTGAAAGCACACATGTAGTTGCTGCCGAGTTCCTTGCGAATAAACTTTAAATTTCCACCCAAGGAGTGTCTGCTGATCAACTGATCGGCCACCACTCACAACAGATTGATTGTGATCCCAATGGATGTGTGAGCAGTTCAGGAGCATGTATGCCTGTGGCAGCTGCTGAGCCCTCCCCAGTAAGTGATTTAGAAGCCGTAAGTCCTGCAACTGATATGAGATTGAGAGCTTAAAGTGGTTGGCACATATTCAGCGCTGATGTCCCATCTGCTGGTAGTGTGTGACATCCCTGTGCACTCCAACCTTTAGACTGCCTGGTGCCTTTATAAGAGTGTCAGTTTGCAGTGAGTAGATGGTGTACTTGTCCAGGTGGAGCTGGACAGATCATTCATTCTCTTCTGGCACTGCTGCCTAGTTTATTTTTGGGCCCCATGGTGCTAACCACCCCTCCTCCCAGGCCTCCTGCTGCCACGCCAGGGATACAGCACCTCCCGCCTCTCCTGGATGGCCTGCAACTGAAGGTTGCTTTCTTTTCCTCAACATGTTTGTGGATGCAGAATTCCGGGCTCCTGGTCTGCAGTGAGTGAATGGCTGTCCGGGTGCCCTTTAAATATGGCGCCTGGATCTTCAACCCCATGAGCTAACCGCCTGGGCCCACCACAAGATTCGCCATGCTCTGCACTGATGAATAAATGATGAGCTGAATAGGGCAAGATCACATGTGTTCAGCTATCCACACTCCCACTTCTGCGTATGCCACTGAAATTGAGACTTCGGAGTGGAAGGTTCCACTCTTAGTGTGAGGTGGGATTCACAGGGAAACCAGAGGGGGGAGCTTTGATTCCACCAGTAACTAATAGGAGCTCACTGATAACACTGGTAACACTAAGTTTTCACCCGTGGCCAGCTGTAATACAATAGCTCACTGATGTATAACTTGTGTAAATAAATAGTTAATTATATAAATAATGTATATTGTTATATTATAAATAGGTAATATTATATCAGTAATTATTTGTTATCCTAAAGCCTGGTACTATTCAATGACTACAGCATAACCTTCTCTGCAGTGCTATTGAAGTAGACAGGGTGAGTCTGTACTTGCTTTCATTTTGATATATTTTGCTGGAAACAGTGGCCATTTTTCTCCAGTTTTGCCTAGTTCAGTTTCATTTGCCAACTCAGGTGTCACGGAAAATGCTGGAGATACTCAGCACGTCTGGCAGCATCTGTGGCGTTAGAGAGAGAGACAGAGTTAACATCCTGCTGAAAGTCATCAACCGGAAACATTAACTCTGTTTCCTTCTCCCTGGATGCTGGCAGACCTGACCATTTCTAGCATTTTCTATCTTAATTTCAGATCTCCAACCTCTGCAATATTTTGCTTTTGTGTTGTGAGGTATCGCAGTGCCAGGGTAAGAGTTTAAACATTGAAAAAGGAACAGAGTAACAGAATGTGATTCGCTCCTCTAGTCTGGTATGCCATTTAATTATGTCATGGCTGATCTGTATCTGAACTCTGCTTTTACTAGAAATAGTTCTAATGGAGTGTACAGTTTTTAAATTGGGGTACTCAATCCAGATTTTTACAATCCATATATTTGGCTGATGCTGTATGATTTGTAGGATGTAGGGTTTTATATATAGTAAACCATATGAGCCATAACTCACTTGGAGTACCAGCCAGCTTCAGATTGCCACCCCATGCCAACTTACCTATGCCAAATCTATTCCTTGCCTGTCTCGTCCGACTTTCCGACTCAAGCCGGGCGAGATCCAGGCAGCGCAGCTGTCTCTGATGTCCAGTGTTGCAGTCCAGCAGAGTCGGACTGAAGGAGTACACGCCCCCTTTTTTATGGCATTAGCTGCCGTAAACCAGCTAAGTTTAAAGGCCTGATTGAAATTAACAGGCCAGGTAGAAGGTAAGTGCCTAAGGTGAGTGGATAGGATTGAAGGGGAGGGGTGTAGTAATTATGGCTTTATTTAGCGTGTAATGTACCTTTAAGAATAATACTTGTTAAGGAAGATCACATTATCTGTAGCAAACAACAGGAGAGTAGCGCAGGTTACCTCAGCAGCCAGTGTAGAGTTGGAGTTGAAAGCACACGTGTAGTTGCTGCTGAGTATGTTGTAAATAAACTTAAAGTTTTCACCCAAGAAGTGTCTGCTGATCAACTCTATCATTAATAGCACAACTTGTCCACCCTACAACAAACTGGCGATGAGGATAAAATAATATTGAACAGAAGTTAAAAAGAAATCGACACTGTACCTCGCCCAGTGATTGTAAGTAGCATGCTCTGTTAGAATTGAAGAAATTATCTTCTCTCAAAATGCCACAATTTGGGAGAATTGATCCTTTTGAACCAGCCACAGATGATTGGCCTCAGTACATAGAGCGCCTCAAGTTCTTTTTTTGAGCGAACGAGATTACGGGTAAAGAGAAGAGGCACGCGATCCTCTTGAGCACTTGTGAGAGCAAAGCCTACGGTTTGATCGAAGTTTGATGGCACCCATTGCCCCAGATTCAAAAAAATTTTGAATTGGTGGACCTCGTGAAGGGTCATTTCAAACCCAAACCCTCAGTCACGGTACAGAGGTTCAGATTTAATTCACAAAATAGAGCCACGGGTGAGACAATTGCTAGCAATATGACATATTTGAAGCAGTTAATGGAACATTGTAAGTTCAATGCAACTGTGAACGAGATGCTCAGAGATCGTTTAGTGTGTGGTGTGAAAGAGGACACTATTCAGAAAAGATTATTGTCCGAAGTGAGTCTGGATTTCAAGAAGATGGTAGGGATGGCGCTGGCTGTGGAAAGTGCAGTAAGAGATTCAAAAGCAATACAGGGTGCGCAAAATGGTGTTGTGTTCCACATTGGGTGGGAAACCTCAGCCGAAAGAGGCGTGAGAAAGCAAGACTCCACTGAGAAGTGGGAAACAGCTAGCCAAAGAATAAAGAAAAATAACTTGGCAGTGATGGTGAAGAAAATTTTTAAGAGGTGGAAACAATCAGTCTTTTAGCGATTGGCAATTTAAAAAAATCGAATGCTACTATTATCATAGAAATGGACATATAATGAGGCAGTGCAAGGAAAGATTCAAGCAGGCTTGTAAACAAAAGAAGCCCAATGAAATCTACAATGTTGTTTAATCTGAAAGTTGGAAAGACAGAACCAATATTTGTCACAGTGAAAGTAAATGGTAAACCTGTTAGAATGGAAGTAGACATGGGAGCTTCCACTACAGTAATTGGGGAACATACTTTCAGATATTTTAATAATGGTGAACATCAATTAATGTTGGCATTGAGAGACAGAGAACCAAGCCTTGTAGGACAAAATTGACTAAGGGAAATCCACCTTGATTGGCACTGAGATTCCAAAAGGAAGCTGGAAACGTTTCTATTTTGAAAAAGGAGTGTGCAAGGACTCAACAACCTGAAGAAATGCTGGCTGTCTTAAGCCAAAACCTGGAAGAACTGCAGAAGAAACTTGGAGAGACCCCGCTTGATGACACAGTTTCAGATGAGGTGAACAACCTTCAAAGGGAAAAAGAAAACCTGTTGACAGACCTTCACACACTACAAGATGCCCTCAAGTCAAAGTTTGTACCTCTGGAAAAGTATGAAGAGAAACAGAAAGAATTCAGCATCTCTCTGGACAAACTGAAGAACGAGTTGGCAGAGAGACACAACAATGTTCAATTTTCCAGGAGGCAGTAAACAAATACAAAAAAGAAATGGAAGAACTGAAGCGTCAGTTGGCAGCAAAGATACAGCAATGTTCAATTTTCCAGGAGGCAGCAAACAAATACAAAAAAGAGACGGAAGAGCTGAAGAATCAGCTAAATGAAGCCAAAGAGGCTTTGGAAGCAAACGTTGCAGAATTTTCCAAGAAGCAGACAGATAATGAAATTTTGGGAGACTCAGCCACTGAGCTCAGACAAGTTGAGCTTGCACCTGAGAGAAGTCTGGCTAACAGTGAAGTTAAAAGAAGGCCGAGATTAAAGTCTGTGCTAGAAAGAAGGAAGAAGATACAGAAATACTAATAGGGCCTAATCCTGGCAGCATATGAATACACTTTCGTACATAGGCCTGGTAATCAAATCACAAATGCTGATGCCCTTAGCTGTTTGCCTTTACAAGAAAATGATGAGCACGTCCCAGTTCCACAGGAACTTGTTTTGCTGTTAAATTTCTTAGATTCCTTGCCGGTATGTGCTTGACAGATTAGACAAGTCGGGATCCAGTCCTATCTCAAGTATAAGAACAGGTGCTACATGGTTGGTCACAGGAGCCTGTATCTGATTAAATGAAACCGTACTTCAATGGAAGACATGAACCAACCAACCAGGATGGCATCTTACTGTGGGGAGCATGAGTGATCGTTCCTCCAAAGGGAAGGGAGCCGTTTTTAATTGAACTGGAATATGGACTGTATAAATCTGGATTTAGTACCCATCCTGGGACCTCCTGAATGAAGACCATAGCACGCAGCTACCTATGGTGGCTGGGGATGGATGGCGACATTGAAAATGTGGTAAAGTACTGTGAAGTGAAGTCACTAACATCAGGCGCTACAATTGAGAAACTATGTCAGAGTTTTCCATCCACGGGCCACTAGAAGCAGTTGTTGCCAATAATGGCATGGCATTTACGAGTGCTGATTTTCAACAGTTTATCAGCCTCAATGGCATCACTCGTGAAAACTGCACCGTACCACCCTTCCTCAAATGGACTGGCCAAAAGGGCAGTTCAAACATTCAATGCAGGCATGAAAAAGCTAACTGGTGATTCCTTGGCAACCAAGCTAGCACACTTCCTTTTTCATTACAGGACTACCCCTCACACAACAACAAGTGTACCACCTGCAGATTTATTGTTGAAACGCCGTCTCAGGATGAGGTTGAGCTTAATAATGCTGAGTTTAGAGGGGAAGGTGGAAAGAAGTCAGTGAAGCCAGAAAACTAGACATGGCTGGCATAGGCACGAGAGGAAATTGACCATGGGAGAGCCGGTATACGTGAAGAACTTTGGGGAAGGACCAAAGTGGTTACCGAGTGAAATAAGTGTGGTGACTGGACCTCTATCTTACCACATGGAGGTGGAAAGCCAAATCATCTGTAAACATGTGGACCATTTAAGAAAGACAGAGACAAATCACCAAGATTTGGTTCCACCAGTGATCATGACCGGGTTTGCATTTCCTGTTGATGATACTCAAACCAGGACTGACTGACACGTCTGATGTTCCTGTAAGAGTTGAGGATACAGAACTGCAAGTGCCCACCGAAGCCCCTGATGTTCAGGCAACTCCAGGAAAGAAGGTCCCTGACGAATCTGAAATTGTGGAGCTGCGACGTTTTACATGTACTAGGAAACCACCTGGAAGACTGAATTTGTAAATTCCTTACCCAGTGTAAATATTATGTTGTCTTGAAAAATATGTACTTGTAAATATAATATGGATAGCTGAGTTAAAGGGGGAGGAATGTAGTAATTATGGTTTTATTTAGTGTGTTAATGTATCTTTGAGAATAATACTTGTTAAGGAATATCACATGATCTGTAGTAACGAGTATGAGAGTAACGTGGGCTACCTCAGCAGTCAGTGTAGAGTTAGAGTTGGAGTTGAAAGCACACATGTAGTTGCTGCTGAGCGTATTGTAAATAAACTTAAAGTTTCCACCCAAGAAGTGGCTGCTGATCAACTCTACAATTAACAGTGTAACTCAGCCACCCTACAACAGTTAGACATCAGGGGGCTATGGGGCTCAGACATTTGAGTGGGTTCGGACATTGGGAAGAGGTGGAACAAGCCAGACATTCGGGAGGGTGGGGGGCTGTGGACATCGGACATTGGGAGGGGACGGGGGTGTCAGACATTCGGGAGGCGGTTGAGGGGTTGAACATTCAGGTGGGGTGGGGGCATCGGACATTTGGAGGAGGTGGGAGGGTCGGACATTCAGGGGGATAGGGGGGTTGGAATTTCTGGGGGGGGATGGAGGGTTGAACATCGGGACGAGTGGGGGTCTGGTCGGACCTTGGGGTTGAGGATGTGTCAGGTTGGGCCTGCGAGGTGGAGGTTAGGGTCGGGTCAGGGTGAGGATTGGACGTGCTGGGTGTTGGGGGATGGTCTGCTCGGGTTGGGGAGTGAGAGCTGGGCCCAAGGGAAAGAGGGAGTCTTGTGAGGAGTCCCATGTGGGTGGGGTGGATCCCATGGAGTGTTGGGGGCAGAGAAAGCTGTGGTGGGGTGATTAGTCAGGGGTGGGGATGTCCCTGGATGGTTGGGGGTGTTGGGGGAGTGCCGTGGGGGGATTGGCCTGGGTCTTTACAATAGTTACCCAGAAGCTAGAAGAGGTTTTAATTCTCCTAACTTTTCTGATTAACTATCGGTGTAACCCTTCAGAAGCATCTGAAGTTTGCGTTTTATTTCACAGTGCAGGGCAATTGCCCAGAGGAAGTTTGCAGTTCTGGGCAATTGCCATGTAAATGCTTACCTGTGAAGTTCCGAGAGGGATTCCCCAGCACATCTTTAGGGTACACCCCCACACCCTGCCCCCCTCACCCCCAAATCCGATGCTGGGGAGCTTGGAAGTTATGGCCCCATATGTAGACAAGTGTGCATTGTACAGGGCATTTATATATACACAGTGTGTGTGTGTCCCCTGCCTGTGTGTGTTTGTGTCCCTGCCTGTATGTGTGTGTGTTTGTGTAGTTATGAAAGGTCATTGACCTTAAACATTAACTCTGTTTTAATCTTCACAGATGCTGCCTGACCTGCTGAGTATTTCCAGCATTTTCTGTTAGTTTCTTTTTACATTGTGTTTTAAAATGCCACTCAATTGCACCAATTCATGGCAGATTCTGTTTTCGGTGATAAGCAAATTAATTTGAGAGGAGACATGGATTGGGAGGGGGATGCTTTACAATACTGATGCAATTTTGGGTGCAGTTTGTGTCGGACTCTGAGATTAGGTTCAAGCGGGAACGCTACGCCACAATATATTCGGCAGTATGAGGTGTTTAGGGCAGTATACAGAACAGACTCATACAGTGTATTGAGCAGTATATAATATACTTGGTTGTTTTGTATAGAACAATGAAGTTATATAGATTAATGTATCATTATATTATGATTGGATCAAGTCAAAAACCGTACAAAACAAGTGATTTATTTTAATCTGCATACAAACAGGGAATTAATCGTTCCAGACAGACAGATATTAACTATCTTTTTAAGTGTTCCTTCTTGTTATAAAGCTACCATTGGCACCAACCCTAATTCTGTTGTTGGCACTGTAAGATATGAGGTTTCCCTGCTCCCTCTGGCATTGCTGTGTGCCATGCTGAGATGTGGTCTCCACAGGTATCCAATGGCAAATATAAACACACCCATCAGAGGGTGGAGCCACCATCTGTTCTGGCCAACGGTTTGTTTGGCAAGTATCAGATGGGCCTTCTCAGTCATTTGTCGGTTGCTGTGGACTGTCCCTAAAAATGTAGATGGAATAGAGTCTCTAGTCAAAAGCCTCAAGCCACTCAGGATTATACTTGTGCCTATTTACAAACTCCGGTTAAGATGATCATTGCCTGTAGTGACAAGTTGGCACAAAGAAGTATGTTGTCTTTGTATTCCTGGGAAAAGGGAAATGAACAGAAACAATGGGCGGGATCGTCCGTTCCCTTTGGCGTCAGGCGTCATGGTGGGCAGGGGGTGGGGGGGTGGGACAGTTCGGCACGAGGAGCAGAAATCGGTTTCACGCCCGCGTGAAAGCACAGCGGGCTCACCCGATGGTGTCCACCATTGCAGAATGTGAACCCCGCCAGAGGTCGGCGTGAACCCTATTTGCATACTGGTAATAGGACGCAAGTAAGGCCCATCCTAATTTACCATTAAACTGGCAGGAAAAACGCCGGCCCAGAACAAGTGCACAAGTGTGATATGCAGAAGTCGGGACTTACCATTGGGGCCTTGCTCAGATCGGGGACATCCAAGGAGAAGGTGATGCTGGAGTCCTATAGCTACCGGACCCTGGAAGAACACATGCACTGCATGCTGGGTGGATTCTCATGGATATGGCTTCACCGTGAAGCAGCTCATGGAAGGTGGGAGGTCTCAGTTGATGCTTCGGATCTGCTTCAGGACATCATGATCTTGGCCATGGGCTGCTACGGATGATTGGCATGGGGGGGAGGAGAGGATGGTCCAGCTGTGAGTGGGAGAGGAAGGTGTACTGGGTGGTGGGGGGTTGGAAGAGGAAGGTCTATGTTTGACTGGAGAGGAAGGTGTACCAAGTGGGGGTGTGAGGTTGGGAGTGGGGGGAGGGGGGGAAACAAAGGTGTCGGGGTTGTGAGGTTGGGAGGGAGGGATGAAGGTGTCAGGGGTGTAAGGTTGGGAGCGGGGAGGAGGGAGTACAGGGGGAGGAGTGTGCAATGGGGGAGAATACAGCCAGTGAAGAGGTAGGTGTAAGGGGGAGGAAGGTGTAAGGCAGGGATTTCGGGGGTGGGGGGAAGGTGTACCAAGTGAGGTTGGGAGGGAGGGAATGAAGGTGTCAGGGGGTGTGAGGTTGGGAGGGGGGGAACGAAGGTGCCAGAGGATATGAGGTTGGGAGGGAGAGACAAAGGTGTCAGGAGGGGTGAAGTTGGGAGGGGAGGACGAAGGTGCCTGGGGAGTGAGATTGGGAGGGGGGAACGAAGGCGTCTCGGGTGAGATCGGGAGCAGGGGATGATTGTGTCGGGGGGTTGATGTTGGGTGGGGGATGATGGTGTCAGGAGGTGAGGTTTAGAGGTGGGGGGATGAAGGTGTCAGGAGGGGTGAGGTTGGGTGGTGGGCAGAGGAAGGTGTCAGGAGGGGTGAGGTGGGGAGGGGGAGAAGGTTGTGACGGGCAGAATGAAGCTAGTAGGGTAATAGGTGTAAGGGGAGAGCAAGGTGTAAGGCAGGGAGTTCAGAGGGGCATGGTGTCCAGGGGGAGGAAGATATCAAGGAGAGGAGTGGGTTCGGAGGGGGGGAAGGTCCAGTGGGAGGAAGGTGTCCAAGGGAGGAGGGAGTTCGGAGGGGAGGAGGGAGTAAGGGGGTGGTTGCCCAGGTGAACGTGCAAGGGAGGGGTCTGTGGAGTGGATGACTGCCTCCTGGGGAGCAAACTCGGGGTTGGCGTAGTAGGTGGGAATATTGAGTATAGGAGGGGGCAGAGGGAGCTGCGAGGGTGAGGCTGATTCCATTGTGGCAGAAGGGGCAGCGAGGGTGATTGGTGGGGAATCGGGGGTAGAGATGGACCCTGGGCTGACTCTCCATGATGAGTTGGATAGCCAAATCTAGCGGCTCGTCATCTAACTCGGTCCTCACAGATGCCTCTTCCCCAGGAGCCCTCCGGGTGCCGGGGAGCTCGGCTGAATCTGCCTCCTCCTCCTGCTGCGGACGCATGCTCGTGTGGTGACCACCAGATTGTGAATCCAAGCCTGCTCTAGGTCTAGGTCCCACCGAGGTGTGTGTCTCTGCGCTGGTGCAGGGTGTGGGTAAATGCTGTGACGGGTCTTCCAAGCTGCTTATTTTCAGCTCTTCAATAGAGGAGGCACCCCCTTCACTGGAGGTTACCTGGATGGAGCTGGGGGCCTGGCTGGTTGAGGGTGTCAGTCGCTTGGCAGAGCTCTCTGTGAAGCAAAATAGAGATGATTAGTGTATGGCAGCAGATTCAAAAGCAGGAGAGAGAGCACTTAGATTTGCGCTGAGAGAGGGATGATGTAGTGCAGGATCCTCATGTTGGTATTCGCTGCCGACCTCACCGTCACCACAGGTACGGTCCATACCCTTACCAGTCAGAGCGATGGCACACTCCTCAAAGCGAGTGAGGGGCCTAATGTGGGCCACTCCGCTCCTGGTCTGTGACCTCTCCCTGCTGCTTTGAGCCAGCTTCTCCTGCATGAAAACAGATGGAGAGAGTGTGAGCAGGACGCAGGGCACTGCGTGGAATGTTTGTGTGGTGAATGCAGCCATGGATGGGGTGAGGACGCAAACTCCAGAGGATATAGCCTGATGGAGATGTGAGGGTGTGTGAGGGAGCTAGCGTTGTCCCTTGAGGTGTGAATATGTAATGGGTATGGGAGTGTGTGAGTTGAGAGTGATGAGGTGGTTGACTTATCCTTGTAGAACGATGAAAGCACTAATTCTCTTCCTGCACTGCATGGCTGACCTCCTCATGCTCAGGTGGCACTGACTGCCTCCCAGTCTGGATTGGTGACTCTGGTGTGTCTCCGGTAGCCAGAGTGGGGTATTGGACATTATGGCTACCTTTCAATGAATCCGGCAGGCGCCCCAGAGAGGCGTCACTAAATTTGGGGGCTGCCGTCTTTGCTTTCGGGGCCATCTGTCGCCTGGAGTAGTCCTGGACTGAAGACATGAAGTAGGCTGCGCTCTGAAGCGCTTTAAATATGGTGTCCGGAATGAGGAAGCACTGAAGTCACGGACTGGCAGGCAACTCTGAGCCCGCCCGCCAGTGATCCGGAGTGTTTCTCGTGAATGCATTGGTAATAAGGTGGGACACGCCGGGACTGGGATGATATGGCTAGAAAACCCGTCATTGCGGCCGGCGGGTAAAACATTTTTCACGCCTACTACTGCACTTATTGCAAATCTGGGATGATTCTGCCCAGCATTTGGATAATGTTCCATTCACCTAAGAAGAAATAAAGCTATGTATTCAGTTTTGATTGCTGTTCAACAGTTCAATGGGTGGTGGGAGAAGGAAGAGAGAGAGAGAGAGAGAGACTTTGCCTATTCTCCCTCTGTTAAAGACACAGTAAGATCACTACAGTGTCAATTTTGGTTCAGTGGGTAGCACTCTTGATCCTGAGTCTTAGGTCACACTCTAAAGAGACTTGGGTGGAAAATCTGTGCCAATCTCAGTGTAGAATGTAGGTGCTGTCTTTCAGATGAAACATTAAAGCCTTCTAGTGAAAGACCCTATAGTGCTATTTGGAAAAGAGCAGAGGAGTTATCCCCAGGTATATGCTGGTCAGTATTTTTCCCTCAACTAAAATCAACAAAACAGATTATCTGACCATTTTCACATTGCTATTTTTGGGACCTTGTTGTGCCCAAATTGGCTGCCGTGTTTCCTATATTACAACAGTGACTACACTTTAAAAAGTAATTATTGGCTGTAACATAATTTGGCAGATCCTAAGGTTGTGAAGGAATTCAGGTATCTCTCGTTCGATGTGTTTTCTAACAGTGTTTTCACTTTAGAATGATTGGTAGTTAAGGGATGTCCCCCAATATCGCTGCCTAGCACGGTTACTGAGCATGCTCAGTTTTTAAAAAAAATAATCTGCCACTTCACTGGCTTCCTCCCTGACACTCCTGTTCAATGCTTCCCTTCCACTCACCAACCCTCCCGTTTGTCACTTCTCCCGACTCTCATGTTTTCCACTTCCCTCCCGCTCACCAACCCTCCCACTCACCAACTCTACCACTTACTGCCTTCTTCTCACTCACTGCCTTCCTCCCAACCCTTCCGCTCAACATTTCCCCACACTCTCTTGCTCCTTTGCTCCCTCTCACTGCTCCTTTCCTGAGCCCTCATTCATGGCAATGGTCAAATGCTGAGGGAAGGGTTGAAGACGGAAGCAGTAAGTTGGGAAAGGCGGCGAGCGGGAGGGTTGGCGAATTGGAAGGAGGCGGCAAGCAGGCGAGGTGGAGAGCAGGGAGAGATGGAAGCGGGATAGTCAGGGAGGGAGGTGGAGTGTGAGAGAGGTGGTGAGCTGGAGATGGGAAATGGCAAACAAGAGGTAAGTTAAAGAATTTAGTATTGTAAGATTTTAAGTGTCCTGGCCAGAAGACAGGAAGGAAAATATATATGTATATCTACATCAACATGGCTACTTTATGAAATTATTATAATGTCTGTTTTTAAATGGACCAAGGCTTTACCCTGACTAGCCATGATTCATACCAGAGGAATTTCTAACCTTCAGAAACCAGCAGAGACCTACCTTTAAAGAGGTGCTAATGCCCTCGATGACTGCAGAAAATCAAATTCCAAAGAAATGCACCACCACCCTTTGCATTTCTAAGGCAGAGCTCCAGCCAAAAGGGACCTTGACTCCTCTATTAAACACCTGAAGATCCCAGACCTGGGAAAATACATCCTTTGTCCAACACTCAGGAGAAGTAGTGGGGGATATGTCACGTGACCTCCCCCAAGCTGCCAGAACCTGCAATATTGCTGAATTGAACTGAACCCAGGCAGTGTTTGACCATCTAACAGGTAGCACCAGAAAGAACTCTGTCCAGGTAAATTGCCTGGCTCTTATCTACACTGTGAACTACTAGAACATTGGAACTTCTGTAACTGTGCCTTCAAGACTAATTCCTGTCTATGTGCCTTCTCCCATTGTGGAAGTCCTTGCTTCTCGAAAGACGGATCATCCTGCAACAGTTTCATCTTGCTAACCTCTGAAGGAATACACCACTGGACCTTTTGACTCTGGACTCTGGACTCTGGACTCAAGTGAAACCACAACTCTTAATTATATCATGGTTTTTCCATGTACCATTTTCTTTCTCTATCCCGCTTGCAAAAAGTGGTGGATGTTGCAAAAACCCCTTCCCCCATTTTGTGCGTGTAAAATACACCAACCCTCATATTTTACCTTATCTCGAGTTTGTTGTGGGGTTATTAATAGAGGATTGGATCACTCCAAACTGAAGGGTTAGAGAAAATACACCAGCTCTCATACTCTATTTTTTCCCTCCTTATTAATATTTTAGTTATTCTTTTCTATTGTTTTTTATATTCTGTCCAATCTTCTGACCTACTACCTACCTTTGCGCAATTATGGGGGGAGCACAAAGGAATTCAGTGGTAGGAGGCAACAGCGTAGTGAGGGGAATTGACACTGTTCTCGGTAGCAAGGAGCGAGCGTCCAGATGGCTATATTGTCTGCCTGGTGCCAGGGTGAGGTACATTTACTCAGGGCTGGAGAGGAAGTTACAGTGGGAAGGGGAGGATCCAGTGGTCGTGGTCCATCTAGGTACCAGAGACGTAGGCAGGATAAGGAAGGAGGTTCTCCATAGGCAGTATGAGGAGCTAGGCACCAAATTAAGAAGCAGAACCTCAAAGGTGATCATTTCTGAATTATTACCTGAGCCACATGCAAATTGGCATAGGACAAATAAGATTAGAGAAAGGAATAGACTGGTGTGGGAGAAGTGGGTTCTGGTTTGTGGGACACTGGCACCAGTACCAAATAAAGGGGGAAATCAGAAATCAAAAACACTTTTCTGTTTACAGGCAGGTCGTGAGAGGAGAAGTCAAGGCTGTTTAAATTAATCCCCTTCTGGTCCGTAATGTAAGAGTAAGTTGGTAGAGTTAATGAGGATTTTTGAGCCAGTTAGGTTTTTATGTAAAAATTACAAGTCATTTTTACATATTTTCTTATATTTTTGTTTAACACTTTGTCTTTTAGAAACATATTAGAAGCGTTAAACAAGGGATAACTTTATTATAAAACAAAATATGACACCGAGCCACATAAGCAAATATTAGGTCTGATCAAAAGGTTGGTCAGAGGTAGGTTTTAAAGAGTGTCTTAAAGGAGGAAAGTGAGGCTGAGCTGGAGAGAAGCACAGGAAAGGAATCCCAGATCCTAGGAAAGTCGACGAAAGGGTTTTTTCCCTTTTGCAATAATCAATACTTATCAATCATTAGTCTAGAATGTTATAGTTTATTTATACTGTGTGATTTTTGCCTCACCTTTGTACAATTTGAAAATGAAATTGCTCTTCAATATTTAGTCTGGCATCAACATTATAATAAAAACAGAAACAAACAACAACAGCACCACCCTTGTCAGCAGGTTTAATAACAAAGTTAGGGTTGGACCTGAGAGAACGAAGTGCAGCAAGTTCAGACGGAGACAGGTCAGAGTGGGTGAGGGGAGCAGAGAAATTGAGACGGCCGATGTCACGCCTACCGTTCTCAGTGAAAAGATCAGTATCAGGTAAGAGACCATAAGGAGAGGTTCCAGTGGAAGCGGCAAGCGGGTGAAAGGATTCATTGAACAGGGGCAGGACTCCTGCCCAAAGAAGTGAGCACAGAGATGAAGGCAGCGGAAGAAGAGTTCAGCATTGTGCCGAGTCCAAAATTCGTTGAGGTGAGGGCATAAGGGTATGAAACTGAGTCCTTTGCTGAGTATAGGATGTTCAGCAACAGAGAGGGGAAGATCAGAGGGTATAGTGAATACACGGCAAGGGCTGGGATTAGAGGAAGGAATTTCACAGAGCGCTGACCCTTGTTCTGCTATTCAGACATTCTGATGCCATTATCAGCACCTTTTTTAACCCTAACCACTACCATTAATATTCCCTTTGTCTTGTGTCCATGACATCTTTGTCAATCTCTCCTTAGCCCCCACCTATCCCTGGCCTTCTATCCAACTTCACCTCCTCCACCCCACTTAAACAGTATAAATTTAATCACATTTCTACTTTTTTGCTCTGATAAAGAATCTTACGGACTCGAAACGATAACCCTGTTTCTCCACAGATGCTGTCAGACCTGCTGAGTTTTTCCAGCATTTTCAGTTTTTATTTCGGATTTCCAGCATCCGCAGTATTTTGTTTTTATCAGCATTATAATAATGTGTTGACACCCTACATGGCAGATAGCAACATTGCTAAGGAAGTGACATAATGTCAACTGGGTCTGTACATTATAATGAGAAGACCAAACTGAAAAGGTATGCCTGGATTGGTATCAAAATGCCATTGTCTACTCCTATCCTGTGTTTCTAACCTCTCTGTTTCATTGGCAGGTGATGGGAGGAAGGTGATGAAGACTTTTTGTTCTCCAAAGATCCAGCATCACACTTTTGGGCTGAGACTGGTGGATGCTCTCCCACCTCCTCCGCCTCTCCCTATAGAGGAAGCTGGGCAAGTCCGGGACACACAGGAAGGGTAAGGACTGTTCTATATTACTAAGAAAAATGGGGGCGGATAGAAGAAGGGGAACCATATTTACACTTCATGAACCATATGGTTTAAAAAACTGATGCAACTGACTACAGCAACCCTAGCTCTGTCACCATTAGAGATTAAGGGGGAAGGTTGGTGATGGTGCTATAATTTGCCTCAATATGAGCTACAGAGAGGATAGATCATTTCTGATGCCTATCCAATCAACATTACAAGAAGTTGTAAGCCTCTCTGTATTAGGTGAGGATAGGAATGGAGTTGGTGTGTGTGTGTGTGTGTGTGTGTTTGTGTTTTTTGGCTGAGACATTTAGGAGTGAAGTCAGGCAGCCCTTTCCCACACAATGGGGATGGAAATCTAAAACACCCCCAGCTTCCCTGTCACCTGCACCCCACAAAAGGCTGTGGATACTGGTTCAACTGAAATTTTCAAGACCAACATCGATAGTTGTTTGTTAGATGAAGCTATCAAGGTATCTGAATGAAGGGCAGATAACTGGAGTTGAGGTACTGATTAACTATGACCTAACTGAATGAGAGAAGAGGATTGAGGGGGCTGAACACCAAAAATAACAACTTGAATTTATGTGGTGTCTTTAATGTAGAGAATGGAAAGAATATCAAACAAATTTGACACCAAGCCATATAAGGAAATATTAGGACAGTTGGCTAAAAGATCTTGGTCAGTTAGGTAGGTTTTTAAGAATATTGTTAAGGGAGGAGAGAGAGAGAGGTAGAGTTGGAGAGGTTTAGAGAGACCTACTGTTGTTCCACCTTCCTATAAGGACTACAGGCACCAATTTTTCTGGAAGGGTAGTTCTGGGAAGATTGAAGGAAAAGGCTCACTTGTATTTGTGTTTTCTTTCAGACCAAGCAAATCTAATAATCTTTCAGAATCGAGCACGGTCACACCAGGAGCAATGAGGGTGGAAAGCTGCTCTCCTCTGGAAGATGACGAGATGTCCTATCAGACCACATGCTACAGCCGTCTGTCCACTGCCACCCTCTCACTGTCAGCAAACGACGACCCTGAAAACGGCCACCAGCCAGAGCAAGTCTCTCAGTACCTGGAGCTGACAAATGAGGATAACCTAAGGTTTGAGGATGAGTTTTCCTAAATTCTCTGCTACTTTCCACTAGACCATCTCTATCAAAAAGAAGTCTGGGGTGGGGGGCGGTGGGGGGTTGGCCTAACAGAGATCTTGAAAACGATGAAGGGTTTTGATAAGGTAGATGTAGAGAAGATTGGGCTGTTGGATTAGGTCAAAAACTCAGGGTCATGAAAATAAGTCAGTCATGAATAAATCCAGCAGGGAATTCAGGAGAAACCTAAGGAGTGTTAAGAATAAGGAATAATTGAGGCGAATAGCAATAATGCATTTAAGGGCAAGTTAGATTAACACATGAGGGAGACAGAAATGGAAATATATGCTGACTTAGGATAAGAGGAGGCTTGATGGATCAGAAACACTGGCATAAATCAGTTGGGCTGAGTGACTTATTTTGATGCTGTGCAGGAACATAAGAAAGAAGTAGACCATATGACCCCTCGAGCCTGCTCTGCCATTTAATATGATCGTGTCTGGTCTCTGTCTTTGAGCTATATTCTCTATAATGTTACTAACAACATGATGATTACCTTCACTTCACTTGGGTTACTGAATTTAGCTGGCTACTTCTGTATTTACATTTAAATCAGAGAATTCAAATTTCTTTCTTGCAACAAAAAGTATTTATAAAGCACCTTTCACAATCTTAAACCAAGTCATCCAAAGCAATTTACAGCCCGTAAGTACTTTTTTTTAGAATATTCACTGTGGTAATGAAGGAAAATTCAGCAGTTGGTTTACTCACAGAAATCTCCCACAAACTGCAATGTTGGCCATTAGTGAAAAAAAAAGACATTCTGCCTGCCATACCACACAATTGAGCAACGTTGTGTATGAATTTCAGGGCCAGTGCAATGCCAGGTATATAGGCCATACATCCCAATGATTGGCTGATTGAATCAAACAATGTTCTTTTGACTGTTCATAATAGGCAGAGTACAGACCGTGCTCAACCAGCCCACACTTACAAAACCCCCCAAAAAATGTCTACTGGTTGATGTGATTCCACAATTGGGCAGTACTTGCTGAATAATCCTGAGTGCTCTAATAGCTGAGTCTGGAGTGGGCGAGAGTGGAGCAGGGGCTCGAGGTGTTAGCTTTGATCTGTTTAACCAGGCCACCATGATCCTGCAACACTTTTTCCGGTTTTCCACCATCCTGCGATCTTCCTTTTCTGTTGAGCTCCAGCGAAACATCGGGTTCACAGCAGTGGTGTTTAACAAGACCAAGAGCCTTGACCCAATCCAAAAACTCTTTATAGTTAACATCCATGACTATGACACTAAGAGCAAGAAAGCGGGTGGTCCTGTTGATGCTGGTTCAGAATACCAGAAAAATATGGATGAGGAGATTGCCAAACTGCAACAGCTCTATGGGGGAGGAGACCTCACCTAATTCCCAGATTTTAAATTTGAGGAACCGAAATTTAATGAAATCAGCAAGTGATTAGGATCTACAGAAAGGAAGGCACTGTCTATTCTTCATTCATGTTTCCTGGGACTGTAAAGTTGTAACTTAATGAATTCCATTGGATTAAAAAAAAAGCTAACAACCAATTTAAGATAATCAGTTAAGCTGGAAGCTACATATATTCATATGCAGGGACCAGTTCTCTGCAAACAAAACATCAAGCTTTTCATCTTTTTTGAATTACCCGGAAGCTTGGGGAAACTATAATTCCCCATTGCTTTCTCCATGGCAATGACTCAGCCAATCAGAGTCGACTTGACAACCAATCAGCTTCTTATTCTTGAGATCTCACTCCAGGCAATGGTCTTTGTTCAAAAAACATTTATTTATATGCTAACTATTTACAAAGGTTGAATAAGACTAATGTATAGCTGGAGCTGCACTCTGAGATGCTACTCAGATATCCTCTCTCTGTGAGCACTGTGACATAGCTTCATTATCTGTTCAACAGCTGTGTGGAAATTGGTTGTTCCTTATCATGCAATCATGTTTACACTTCAAGAGTACTTCATTGGTTTTAAAGCACTTTGGGACTTCCTGAAGTCATGAAAAGCGCAATCCTTTTTTTAGATTGTGACGTTGATGACATGATCTAATTGAACAGAGGAACAGGCTCAAGGGCTGAATGACCTACTCTTGTTCCTATGCTACAATCAGGTCTGGGGAGGGGCAAAGCCAGTAGTTCTCTGCTCTCCATTTATCCCTGCCAAAAACTGTTTGTGAATGGTTGTTGGAAGGGGACATAGTTCTGATGAGTCGCAGTGACCCCCTTGTATTTGAATAGCTTGTTGATGCTCCAGTATTGAGCTTCACACTTGAATAATGCTTTAGGGGGAGGCAGTGGGGGGCAACTGATATCGCAGATTTGAGGTGTGGGGGATTTCTGTGACTTGTCCCTTGCTAGAGACCACCTACTTCCACCTCATTTGTTTTTACCCCTCGTCACCTGCTGATACCCTCGTCCATGCCTTCATTACCTCCAGACACAATCATTGCATCATTGCAATGTTTTATTCACTAGTCTTCCATCTCTCATCTTCCATAAACTTCCATTCATCCAAACTCTGCTGCTCATGTCCTAACCCGTGCCGAGTCCTGTTCGTCCATCGTACCAATGTTTGCTGGCCCACATTGACTCCCGGTCTGGCAATACTTCAATTTTAAAATTTTCATCCAGCGTTTAACTCCCTCCCTATTTCTGTAACCTCTTCCAATGTTATCGCTGCACTCCTCCAATTCTGGCTTCTTGCACATCAGTGATTCCCTTTACGCCACCTTTGGTGGCTTTGCCTTTGGCTGGCTAGGTCCTAAGATCTGGAATTCCCTAAACCCCTCCCCCGCTCTTTCTTCCTTCAAGACACTGTTAAAAACTAGCTCCTTGACCAAGCATTTGGTCATCTATACTTATGTGGTTTGGTGTCAAATTCTGATCAATATCTTTATTGTGAAGCATCTTGGAGCATTTTACTAAATGCAAGTTGATGTTGTTTGTATATGAAGCTCACAATGATGGGAATTAACTATTTTTCTTTACAGGCACTTCACAGACAGATCGCCCTCCTTTCAAAGACCTTTCTCACCTCCCCATACATATGGGTACATCTGCGGGCCATTGCCCTCTGACCTGGAAACGGATGCTGCGGACTATGACGATGAGGATGATGACCTGGACGTCGAGGTGGCCCGTATGAACTCTCACAGGTTCTTCCACAGACTCTGCCACACTCCAACCTCTAGCCTCAGCGAGTGCGAGAGCTCCCTCGCCGGATCATTGGCCAACGGCTGGGGCTCGGTCTCCGAAGAAAATTTCACCAGTGCCCGCTGCAGCATGGTCAGCTCCTCTGATGGCTCCTTCCTCATGGATGCCAACTTTGCCCAGGCCCTCGCTGTGGCAGTTGACAGTTTCTGCTTCGGTCTGAAACAAACGGAGATGGAGGCTCCTTACACAGGTAAATCTCAACATGATGATAGAACGGAATGGGGCAGTGGAATAAGAATTCCAGTTTCATCTTAGGCTCGTGGTTCAGCCAGTAGTGGAGGCAAATAGATTAGGGACAGGCTGATAGATGTCAGCCATGGCGCAATGGGTAGCTGTTTCACCTCTAACTCAGAAGGCTATGGATTCACGCCTCGTTCCAAAGTTTAGAATAATATTTTACAGAAGGAGAGAATTCAGCCACTTGTGTCTGGCTATTTGAAAGAGCTGGTAATTGGTCCCAAACTCTGCTCTTTCCCCATAACCTTGCAGATTTATCCTTTTTGGATTGTATAATCTAATTCACTTCTCGGAAGTTACTATTGAATTTGCCCGTTAAGAGTCAGCGAATTCCAGATTAAAACAAAGAAAATTCTTATCTCCTGTCCAGTTCTTTTGTCAATTATCTTAACTCTGCGTCCTCTAGTTAGTGACCCCCCTGCCAGTAGAATCAGCGGTGACCCTGGAAAGGAGACCTAATGTTCCCCACTTCTAACTACCCTCTGCTTTAATGCAACTGCTTTGAATGGGACTCATTTGGTGGAATTTTCCATGCCTGCTGGTGTTGGGTGTCGCAGAAGGCCTGAGCGGACAATATGGTGGGAAGGCCAAAATTTGGTCTCTCGCCATCGTGAAACACGTTTGCAACCGTCCACTCTGCCCTTCAGTGGTGGACCATGTTTCCCTACCGTCAGGCGTTGGGAACTTCATTGTAATATATCTGAATATCATTCTAAGCCCAGCTCTCCAAATCCACCTCCCCCATGTCAAATTTACTGCTCACATCAGCGGGAAAGCACACAAAAACATCTTGACAAGTGTGACTTGCAGAAGTCGGGTTTACCGTCAGGGCCTTGCTCACATTGCGGCATCCCAAGAGCATAAGAAGCTGGACTCCGACAGCGACGGGACCCTGGAAGGAAGATTCTGGAGAGGGGAAGGAGTCCGGAGTGGGGGAGAAGGAGTCTGGGAGGAGGAAAAAGTAAGGTTGGGGGAGGAGTCAGGAAGGGGGAGGGAGTGGGGTGGGGTGGGGTGGGGGGTGGGGGGGTGGGGGGAGTGGAAGGGGTCCGGAGTGGGGGGAAGGAGTCAGGAAGGGGGAAGGAGTAAGGCTGGGGCAAGGATTCCGGAGGGGGTAAGGAGTAAGGGTGGAAGAAGAAGTGGTGGGGGAAGAAGTCTGGGGAAGGGGGAAGAGTCCCAAGGTGGAGGTGGGGGAAGGAGTTTGTTGTATGGTGACTGAGTTGTACTATTAATGATAGAGTTGATCTGCAGACACTTCTTGGGTGGAAACTAAGTTGATTGACAATATACTCAGCAGCAACCGCAAGTGTACTTTCAATTCTAACGCAAACTCGACGCTGACTGCAGAGGTAGCTCGCATTACTCTCCTATTGGTTAATACAGATCATGTGATCTTCCTTAACAAGTATTATTCTTAAAGGTACATTACACACTAAATAAAACCATAATTACTACAGAGTTCCAATGGGAGATGGAGTTCCAAGGCTAGGGGAGGGCGATGTCCAGGTGAACATGCGAGGTAGGGCTCTGTGGAGCCAATGACTGCCTCCTGGGGAACGAAATGAGGGTGGGCATGGTAGGAGGGAATGGTGAGAATGAGAGAGAGCAGAGGCGGTAGCGTGGGAGGGTGACGGTGTGTCAGTATTGTAGAAGGGTCGGTGAGGGTGGTTGGTGGGGACTCGGAAGCAGACGCGGACCCTAAGGGTGGGAAGGGGGATGTCGGGGAGGTTAATGTGGATGGGGGTGGGATTTATGGGAAGTTAGGGATGATGCACATTCACCTGGGCATCCCCAAAAGAAAAAGGTTCTGGCTGGTAGGTGATGGTTGTGAGGTTGGAAGGTGATGCCAGGAGGAGTCAACAGTGATCGGGGAAAGGTCAGAGGAGCTGAAGACGAATGTTAAACGCACCATGCTTGCAAATCCAAAAGCAAAAGAAGACTCGTGGTGGGCGGGAACAGGTGCTGCATGGGAATGTGACCAGTGGGTGGGCGGAGATACAGGTCAGCTCAGATGGACAACTGAGAGAGAACCCCAGCAGGCAGCATTGGAAATGCTCCGGATATTGAGATGAGTGTGATGGTGGTAGGATCTGCGTGAGTGGGACGGTGCTTACACAAGGCTCCGAAAGGCCCTGCCACACATTCACTTCTCCCTCCAAAATCACTCGTGGCCCGGTTACGTGCAACTAACTGCTAGTAAGTTGGGGGTGGGGGGGATGCAGGAGGAGCACCTGCAAAGCCTGTGAATGAAGCTGAAAGACACTGTTACACATTATTCAGTGCAAGTGAATACATTTTCAGTTTATAAAGTGACAAAATATGTTCACCCTTGCAACCAACTCTGATCAGAATTCCTTAACTTTTTTGGGCCTAACAGATGCTGCCCTGACATCCACAGCAGGGGTGGAGACAGCCCTGTTGCTTGTGATGACTCTGGCGTGGATTCTCTGGAGAACTGAGGCGTTGGGAGCACCGGTTTGCTTCAGCTGTTCTCCCGTGAGCCAGCTGTTCCCTCTGAGGTGACAGAGGACGAGATTGAGGGGTCACAGGCAAAGGGAACTCAGAGGGAGCTGACAGCCTCTGAGATTCCTGAGTGGATGACCCAGGGGTGTCCAACTGCTGCTCGTCCTGCCTTCAGGTACCCGAGCGCCCTGGCCTGACTCCTTGAGGGGAAGGAGCACCTGGAGGGACGTCAAGGTGCCCCGTTTCCTTGTCGCGTTGGCACTGCATGAAGTCACCCATGGCTACCACAATGGAGTGCAGATCTGTGCGCATCTCCGCGTTCCGCTGGACCAGAGTCTCCATGGTGTATGCCATCCTTCCCATGGAGATCTCCATTAGCGCAATTGAGGGCACCACTTTATCAGAGAGCAGGTGAACATACTCCTCCGACTTGCGTGCCACTCTGTTGAGAGCTTCCAACAGCTCTGCATGATGTTCCCCCCTGCCTTCTGCTGACTCTCCACGATGAATTGGTAGGCGAATCCAGAGGGTCATCATCTGACTTGGACCTCACAGATGCCTCTTCCCCAGCAGTCCTCCAAGTGCCAGGTGCTGAACTTGCCTCCTCCTGCTACTGACACATGTCCTTGCGGTGACCACTAGATTGTGAAGCAGAGCCTGCTCTAGATCTAGGCCCCACCGAAGTGTGTCTCTCTGCACTGGTGGAAGGTGTGGGTAAGCACTGTGATGGATCTTCCAGGCTGCTTATTTCCAGCTCTTCAGTGGAGGAGGAGTCCTCTTGGCTGGAGGTGAGCACTTGGATGGAGCTGAGGGACTGGCTGGCTGATGGTGTTGATCGCCTGGCAGTGCTCCCTGTGAACCAAAGTAGAGATGATTAGTGCATGGCACCTGAGTCAAAAACAGGAGAGAAAGCTTTCACATTTGTGTTGAGAGAGGGATGGTGTGTTACAGGATCCTCACGTGGGTATTCACTGCTGACCTCGTCGTTGCCGCTGTCACAGTCCACGTCTTTACCGGTCAGCATGATGGCACGCTCTTCAAAGTGAATGAGGGGCCTAACGTGGATCACTCCACCCCCAGTTTTGGACCTCTCCCTGTTACTTTGAGCCAGCTTTTCCTGTATGAAAACAGATGGAGAGAGTGTGACCAGGACACATGGTGCTGTGTGGCATGTTTGTGTGGTGAGTGGAGCCATGGACAGAATGAGGATATGAGCTCAAGAGTATATGAGATTGATGGAAATGTGAGGGTGTGTGTGAGAGTTAGTGGTGTTGTCCCTTGAGGTGTGAGATCCCTGTGGAGGTGTGATGGGTTTGTGAGTGTATGAGTTGAGAATGATGAGAAGAGTTTCACAGTCATCATTACTGACACTAGATTTATATGCCAGATTTTATTAATGGAATTCAAATTCCATGAGTTGCCATGGGCCTCTGGATTACTAGTCCAGCGACATTACCATTATGCCACTGTTTCCCCCTAATTGATTGATCCAGTGTCTATAATCCTAGGTAGCACAGATGTAGTAACTGTAGCTTTAAGGAAAGTAGTGACTGTAGCTTTAAGACTTATTGTACTGTGCAGTATCATGTGACAGTGTGAACGAGTCAGCCCGAAGCACGGAGAACTTTAGGGGTGGAGTTTGTGTCTAGTTGTGGTTCTTGATGGAAGCATGTAACTGCTGCTGAAGCCCTGTACATAAAGTTCACTGTTTCTTATGAGAAACCTGTCTGGAAAATAAAGTCCATAGCAACAGAGCAGCCACCTCAGTGACAAGCTCAGTGCACCACCTTGGCCTACACGCCTGCTGCCTGGCATCTTGCAACCTGTCGTAACCAGGAACCACCTCCCACCTGCCCTCAGTGCTGATTGGGCAGAACTGTCCATCTGTACAGCATTGGTTAGATACAGAGTAAGGATTGGCCTACACTGTCCCTATTCCTCCAGGCACATACATTATGGGTTAGGTCCTGAGTAAAGCTCCCCCTACACTCTACCAATCAAACACTCCCACAGCAGGTGTAGGATTGATTCGATAAAGAGTAAAGCTGCTTCTACACTGTCCCATCAGGCAGGACAGGTGCAGCAGAGAAGCTAGAAGAACAGTGTGTCTTTTTTATTTTGGTAACAAGTGCATTTCAGCTTGATTTTTACCGGCACTGCATATTTGTAATAAACCGTGTAGACAGAGGCTTTTGCACCAGACCATTGGTCTGCAATTATTCCTGGCTGAAGAAGCAGGTGGAAAAAATAATTTTAAAACTCATACAATCAGCACCATTTATAGCAGATGTTTCTTTTGCATTAACTACATGGTCTGATTTAAAAAGCGTACTTACAATTGAGCTGCTATTCTTACTTTCCCAAATTGTAACCTCTGCTAACAATTGTTCTAAATAATCCAAGCGTTTTGAAATTGCTATAAATAGCCCACAGACAATCACCAGTGAGTTTTAATACCCTACTTTGAGGCAATTTAATAAACCTGTGTCTGATCAGGCATTAAACATCAAATCCTGGTAAATGAATTTGTGTCTGGGAAAAGAGACTAGGCCCAGATGGAACACTTCATTGTAAATCCGTATCTCTGGCACAGCATCTCTTTGCTTTTATTTATGGATTGTGCTATAATTTGTTTTGAGCAGGAAAGAATGAAAAAACTTGCATTTATATAGCGTCATTCACTACATCAAAATGCTGCAAAGTGCCTTACAGTCAATGGAATACTTTTGAAGTGTAGTCATTATTGTAGGAACTGTTTCACCCAACAATCTCCCACAAACAGCAATGAGGTAATTGGCCAGATAATCTTTGAGTGATGTTGGCTGAGCGGTAAATATTGAACAGGGTGGTTGGAAAGCTTCCCTGCTTCTTCACTGAACAATATGATGAGATGTTTTATCTCTGCATGAGGGGGCCTGAGTTTAGTGTCTCACCTGCCGCCAACTGTGCGCTCCCTGCACTGAAGTGTCAGCCGAGATAATGGCTGGAATTTTATGGCCCTGTCATGAGAGGGGCTGCTGGGCTGTAAAATGCGGTGAGACATTCTAAACTCCATTGACTTCGGTGAGAACATAAAATCCTGCTGCCGTAAAATTTTGGCTAATGTGTTGAAGTCTATGGGGTGACCCAGTCATAGAGGCATAGAAAAAGGCCCTTTGGCCCATCGAGTCTGTGCTGGTCAAACAAGTACCTAACTATTCTAATCCCATTTTCCAGCACTAGGCCCATAGCCTTGTATGCCACGGCATCGCAAGTGCACATCCAAATACTTCTTAAATGTTATGAGAGTTTCTGCCTCTACCACCCTTTCAGGCAGTGAGTTCCAGAATCCCACCACTGTCTGGGTGAAAAAATTCTTCCTCACATCTCCTCTAAACCTCCTGCCCCTTACCTTAAATCTATGCCCCCTGGTTATTGATCCCTCTACCAAGGGGAAAAGTTCCTTCCTGTCTACCCTATCTATGCCCCTCATAATTTTATACACCTCAATCATGTCCCCACCTCAGTCTCCTCTGCTCCATGGAAAATAACCCCAGTCTACCTAATCTCTCCTCATAACTAAAACTCTCCAGCCCAGGCAACATCCTGGTAAATCTCCTCTGCACTCTCCCTAGTGCAATCACATCTTTCCTATAATGCGGATTCCAGAACTGCACACAATAATCTAGCTGTGGCCTAACCAGTATTTTGTACAGTTCCAGCATAACCTCCCTGCTCTTATATTCTGTGCCTCAGCTAATAAAGACAAGTATCCCAGCGTTGGAAGTGTTATCCCGTTGAGCCAAGCCAGACAATGTAAGGCAGCTATCTATAATCCTGGTAATCTTATTTGCAAAAGCTATTAGAGGCTGTGCAGTGTGGTGAAGTAGCTGGAGTGTCCAACTAATGGTGCATGTTTTGCCTATGCCTCTCAATTCCATCTAGCTCAGCTAATTGGGACAGAGGTCTTTCTGATGAAAAACTGGCTCAGTTACTAACACACCCACCCCTGGATTAGACTATTATGTCTTCAGTACAATACCAGGAGTTTGAGCTAATTAAACCATGATGACACTCCAGTGCATTACAATTGGAGAGTTGGAACTGAAGTGAAATCCTTCAGATTAAAAGCCTGTTCAGTTGGATGTTCTGGATGAGTCGATTACAGTGAAAGTTGAGGTCACCTTAATGAACTCCAGCCAAAAATGCTACACCTTTCTCCCAACTCCATCCTGCTCTCAGGCTGCTCGCTGGGTCACAAGCCTGGAACTCTAAATTCATAGCATTCTCACCTCTGAGTCAGAAGGTTGTGGACTCAAGTTCCAGAATTTGAACACAACAATCTAGGCTGACACCTCAGTGCAATGCTGAGGGAGTACTGCATTATCAGAGGTGTCGTCTATCAAATGAGGCCTTAAACTGAGGTCCTATCTGCCCTCTCAGGTGGACAGTAAAAGATCCCATGGCATTATTTCAAGAAAGAGCAGGTGAGTTATCCCTGGTGTCTTGGCCAACATTTATTCCTCAGTCAACATCACAAAGAGCAGATTATCTTGCTAGTACTATGTTTGCTGTTTGTGGGAACTTACTGTGTACAAATTGGCTACCATATTTCCTATGTTAGAACAATGATTACACTTCAAAAGTATTTAATTGGCTGTAAAGTGCTTTGGCATGCCTGGTTGTCATGAAAGGCCATCGATGCCCACACCCCAGGAATGAATAAAAAGGTCTAAGATTGAACCAGGCCACTTGCAACCCAAGTATCCTCCTCAACCTGGAGCAAAACTCCTAACTCCATAACCTGAGATCACATCCTTCCACACTCACGAAATTACCCACTTCACAAAAAAAAAATACTGCAGGTGCTGGAATTCTGAAATAAAATGAGAAAATGCTGGAAATACCCAGCAGGTATGGCAGCATCTGTGGCGAGAAATAAAGTTAACATTTCAGGTCGATGATGACCCTACATCAGAACATTTTCTGTTTTTATTGCCCACTAACTCACTGGTGGTTATAACATGGAGTTTCAGGTACCTGAGGTGAGACTATATACCTGAATCCCCTGGTGAGGCAGAAAGTGGTCTAGAGTCCCTGTACGTTCAGTCTGAGACCTGGTGAGGCCAAGATATAGGCCCAGGGTAGGTATTCTCATGTGTGCAACACACTGCAGCCAGGGCACAGTCCTTTGTATGGCTGTCAAAATGTAAGAGGCATTTGAAATGACTTTTGTGATCAGTAAGAATGACAGACAGCATACCTATTTGGTGATATGGGGCTACTCAGTGTCAGGCAACAAAATAGATGTTATTTTTAAACGTTATTGCCAATGTAAGCGATTGGCTGTCCCGCTGAATAACATTTAGTCTGTCTCTGCAAACTCCCTAGATCTTTATCTTTAATGTCACAAAGTCCAGCTTATGTGATCTGTGTGTGTCGCTCCCATCCTGAATCAGGCTGGCCACTGGTTGGAATTGTGACCAGAGACCGGATGAACCTCAGTGGAATTTCATCCCTGATTATTTATTGACAGCAAGAGTCCTTGCTTTGTGCAAGTGATGTAGATCGGCATGGTCTTCATTCTCTCAAAACACTCTTAGCTTTCCCCCTAGTGCCTGGATGAATACACTACATTGTTGATAGCTAACCGTTCAATTCTGCTTTAAAGATCCTTGTAAATGGACTGTATGGCGCACATGTCACAATGATAAACATCTATTCTCCTGACCTTTGTAGCAGGTCTGTTTTCTGAGTGGTGCACTACATGGATTAAATGAAACGTAAAGTCATGTTTTATTGGATTGCTTGTCTGCTCATTTACTGGGTAATTGTAAAATGCATTTAAATTGGGGTCAGTGTTTATTGGGTTTTTTGTGTCTCCGAAGATGTGATATTTATGGCTTGGTCCAGCATCTCAGGCTGTAGGAATGCTGATTGAGCAGAAGACACTACTTCAATTAATTTATCTGCTTCTGTATCTTAAATCTGTCCCATCTTGTTCAACTTTATACTCGAACAAAGTGTTGATACAATTCTCACAGGAGTCGCATGTGCTTCAAGCCACTCTGTCTAGTTTACAGGAATTGTTTTACAAATAAAATGGCATTGACCAGAGAGAGGATTCCTTAGTTTCCCTAAGGCCTACTTGGGCTCTTCCCCAAGCAGCACCATATTATATCACATAGAGAAGAGAAGCTGAGATTCCTCATTGATACTGTTAGTTGATCTCAGCCTGGACAGCATTTTAGATGCTGAGATTGGCCTTTTTTGCAGCTGTATTAGGTGATAAAGGCAGGCATAGCTTGGATCTCCCACTCCAGCTAACCATCTAAAGAGTTCTGGCTGTTAATGTCACATGAGAATTGGCCCATGCTTTAGCTGTGATGCCCTTTATGGAACATTCATCTGCTGAAACTATCCTGGCTTGCTCTTGACAAATACATATTTGCTGCATAAATACAAGAGGACGAGGCCAGTAAAGGAGTGAGATAATTGGGAGGAGAAGAAGAAATTAGTGTTGTGAAACACATGCATGTCTTTATTGCTGTGAAACATAATGAGATTGGCGCATGTAAGGATATAAGTGTGTCACGAGCCATATGTAGTCTGGCAAACTATGAAAAACTATACACTAAAAATGTTTACAAACTTCTATACTCTGTCACTTTCTCGATCCCTCCTCCATCCCCATCTCCTTCCTTTGCTCTCTGTCTCTTTTTCTCTCTGTCTCTCTTTGTCTTTTTCTCTTTCTGTCCCTCCCTGCCTGTCCCTCCCTGTCTGTACCTCTACATCTGTCTCTCCTGTGTCTCTGTATGTCTTCTGTCTGTCTGTCTCTCTCTCTCTCTCTATGTCTGCCTATTTCCCTCTCTGTCTCCCTTTCTGTTGTCAGTGTACCTCACACATACATGCACACGATGTGTTAAGAATGTAAGTAGTTTTAGGAACAGGAGATGGCCAGAAGGCAAAACCAACCTCTTGATGATGGATCTAACCATTCCTGCTGCCTTCAGTAATACACCTGACTGCCTCTTGAGCCATTTATACTGTGCACCATTAGCCTTCTGAGGTTCCATTCCAGCTAACCTCCTGATTTTTAGCGTGTCTCTGGAATTTGAATCCTTTGCCGTACCTTTTGGTGTTCTCTTAATTTATTGCATCTTTAGTTTGTTGCTTTAGTTTTCAATACACATTGAGTTGTTCTATGATATAAAATGAGATTGATTTGCATGATTATAACTCATTTATTTCTCTAATCCCAGCTCTCTCTACAACCTCCTTTCTGCCCACTGCCTTCCCTGATGCTGTTGTATCCCACAATCCCTCAGAAGGATCAGAGGTCACGAGTGGGTGTCCAGAATCTGAACCTGGTCAGATTTGGGATTGGAATATGTCTTGGGCTGATGAGATAGAAGACAAAATCACACAAAAGGTGGGAATTGCAGCAAGGAACCAGACGGCTACTGGAAAAGATTCCAATGGACCCTTCAGCAAGCGCTCAGAGCAGCAACAACAGGCCAAATGCATCACCGGTACAATATATTCACTAACAAAGTAAAACCTAATTCATTAGTTTAGTTTGGGTATGGTCAGAGAACACAGGCTGCATGGGGAGAATGTCAAGGGTTTAAATCGAGTCTGGCTCAGTTTTGATCTTACTGACTCTCCACTAGTGAGTTTGACCAATGACACTAATCAGAAAGCCTGGTGCCAGCAGACTGCTCCATCTTAACATTGAGGTGAGGGTCCTGGTTCCTTCTAGAGTAGAAGGAGCAAAGTGGCGACCCAATTTGGTGCCCACCCAGCTTAGAAATACATCTAATATAAAGAAAAAAAAGCAGGTCAAGGAAGGGTGGGATCTTGGTTGGATCTTAGAGCAGCACTGTCTGGGAATTCACACTCATGGCTGACCAGTGGCTGGAAGGAGACATTAACTCAGGTTGCCTGCTCAGCATCATCACACCACATATATAAAATGACCCTTCTTTCATTTAAAAGTGACAAAGTGCTAGGCGTCAGCAAAGTTGCAAAGAGGAGGATAGAAGAATTTTTTTTATTCATTCGTGGGATGTGGGCATCGCTGGCTAGGCCAACATTTATTGCCCATCCCTAATTGCCCTTGTTCACAGTTGAGGTACATCAAGAAGTAGTGGGAGACAACAATTGCGATTACATTTGTTATTGTTTTTTAAGCGCATTTATAGGAACTCTCATTCACAATTTTCTCAACTGCTTTTGGAAGGAGAAAACAAATCCAGTGTAATTAAAAAAAATAATTGGTTGGTTGGTATCCAATATCATGAAGAACATCAATCCCTCCATGACCAACTAGGAGCAACCCAAGAAAGTCCTGTCTGACATGAACAAAAGCAAGCAAGTTGCTTTTTCACTATGAAATGTTACACCATATCCTCTCGATAGCCTAAACTATCAGCTGGAGAGTACTTTAGATTAAAGATTTCACATGTAATTCTCTTAACAGCAAGTATCATAAGATATCAGGTAGTTTGAGTTTATGAATAATACTGTATTGCAGTGGTAATGTTCCACCTCTGACCTGCCAATTTTCTTCTCCCTTTCACTTTTTGACCTACCAATGTAGTATTCAGCTTTTTATAAGTTTGTTGCTCCTCAGAAAGGGTGTGATATGAATTGTTAGACAGGCCAAAATGGTATGTTTAAGTTAGCTAAGCTGGCTGTTAAGGCAGTTTACGCTGCCTATAAGAAATTCTTCACTATGAAAGTTTATAGAGATTGCATTTGTGTTTTTTCTGTGGAAGAGGGAGTGACAAGTGTGACTTGATGTGGCCAAAATACAATGTAGACTGAAGCTGGTTTTAACTTAGTTACATTGGCTCGATTACTCAATGCAGGTTTCACAATAGAAGCTTTGGTTCAGATAATTCAACGGAAATAATATTTATTGATTTCTGCTGCACTAGGAGAAAACACTTCACTAGCATTAAATGGGTTATGAAGAGTTAAAAGATTATGGCAAATATGATATTGATTTTTGGCTTCAGAAATACTAATGGATACAGCCACAGTGAGTTCTGTAGACCCTTTGTCATGAATGTAATAATAAGAAAGCAAGAAAGAAGCTGTATTTATATAGTACCTTTCATGACCTTGGGATGTCCTAAAATGTGTCACGGTCAATTTAATACTTATGTAGTGTAGTCACTGGAACATCTAACTTGCACAATTGTGGCTGTGACTTAATGCCTCACCTGAAAACCAGTACAGCAGTCCCTCAGAATGCACTGAGCTGTCAGCCTCTCTGCAGTCACTATGCAGGGTTACACAGGAACAAGATAGTGAGAGACTGCAGCTATCTATGGCACCATTTTCCAACTAAAACTGGGGGAAGAAGGGAGAAAATTGAGGCCAAATAATGGACTGCTAGTGTTGCAACTTTCTGTAGGAAGATGCATTTTAATTGGGATTGGTGGAGCTGTACACTAGTGGAGTTAAATCCAATATAACTTCTGTTTTCCAGACATGCACAACTCCAAATTGGACATCCAGGTGAACCCTGCCCTCAGTGCAGTACATGTATCTTTCGCAACAGTTGGAGCCCCGGTACACAAGAGTTTCGCGGTTAGGAGGAAGGTGGAGAAAGTTGGATTGATGAACTTTCCAGTGGACACCAATGGTCTCACCATGGTTAAGGTCTAAAAACATGAGTGGATTGGAACACCCGACCCATCCCTGTATACACAGAAATCCATGGACATCAAGGATCCAGGTCCATGAGGAAGGGAGAGAAGGATGTTTATAGGGCGCAGACATTCCAGTGGTTATTGATGGGCTGCATGTGTACTTAATCATCTTCAGTTCCACTTGGGCAGGGCTGCATGTGGCAAAATGGAGGATGGTTCTGCGTGTAGTCTGTGTAGCTTTTATAGGAAACTCGGTAGTTTTGAACCCCAAAGGGGTCGGAAAGCTATTTCTAAACTTGCAATCTATTCGAAATCCAGGGCTGCAAACAAAAGTCGACATGTGTACATCCAGATGTTAGAAACCAGTGACAGCCGGTTGACTGACTGACTGAATGTAGACATTGGCTTGTAGATTGTGTAGATGGGTCTGAATGGGGGAGGCGGGATTAAATTCAAAAGCAAGGCTGTGTTCTTGGAGTGTCTGAGTACGTGTACGCAGACACCCCACCAGCATACATCAGCTTTTAACTTATCTCATTACTAATTAATCTAACAGATGTATGTAAATAAAACTGACCTTGAAAGCCAGTCTGGAGTGACATTAAAAACTCAACAAAAACATCAAGGAAGCCTGAAATGTCAATGACATAAGATCATTGGAAACGATGGTGTTCGATGACAGCACATCAATATCCATTGCCTATTGCTGGTCAAACATGGAAAGAGATCAAAGCACATAAACAGCTTGGTTGAAAAGAATCATCACTTAACATACTTAAGGGGCCCTTTTCTCTGAAGACCTAGTATTGGCAATAAGTTACTTCATCCCGAGTCTAATTGTACTTATTATTTTCACGATAAACAAATGATATTTTAAAAAGAAAAGATGTGTGTAGGTCATTGTGTGGAGACAAAAAGTATCTTCTGTGAGTTGAAGACTGCTTAAAAGGTTATTTCCAATTTTGAACCTCAGGGCTGCAAACAAATCGGACAACATCTGTACAAGTCAAGGATAGAACCCAGTGAAGAATAACTGAACACAAATATTATATTGTTCACTTTTTTCAAATAATTGTTCTGAGTTTCTTGCCACAGCATTGTATGTGTATATATTCAGGATATCTTTGATTGCCATGCCAATATTGTGCCATTAAGATGGGATGTGATGTGAGAGTCTGCTGCAGTCTCCACCATTTATTATCAGGGGCACTGATGCTCACCCATTCTACCTGGTGGATGATAAAAGTATCAAAACGTCAAATAAAAACTTTGGCCTAAATATTTACGGAGAGGTGGGGGTGGCAGGGAATACAGTTACGGAAAGGAGGGGAACCCAGAAATCCCAGGGATCTGGGTGTCCTGTCAAATTTAACAGCAGAACCCAATTTTCGTTTCCTATCTTCCATTTTCCCCCCGGCACCGGTCAGAATGATGGGCTGGCGGATAGGGAAGCTAGCATTAGAAGACGGCATCCTGGAACGTTTGGGGAGCAATCGGGAAATTCCGGGGCTTGGTCTTTGGGTTGTCGCAAACTGATGGGGAGGTAATGGTTGGTGGTGAAGAGGGGCAATCACATCAGCAATGAGAGACTGTGATTGGTGGAAGGTAAACCAATCACTTACATGAGGGCCTGAGTGGGGAGGGACTCCTGCTACTCCTGGCCCACCATGTATGCTCTTAAATAAACATTTACCTTGTGGAGCTGGCAGCTCCTGCCTCACCTTCGCTGCTGGGTTCCCAAGGAGTACTTAATCACACTTTGAATGACCTGAACTAGCTGGTGCCCTTAATGTGTTATAAGCAGCAACTTTGGCATTGCCTTCAGTAGGAATGGCAAGTGATTTACGTCATTTGCCCCATGAAAATGGTTGCCCATGATAAGTTTTCATGATGGTGACTATAAATTATTCAAAACAACCTCTTGTGTGTAACATACATTTTAAACTGGTATATTTAGTTCTGAACATTTGAAAGAAAAACAGAAATCAGGTATTCCCAATCGGCAGAGAAGTCTTCAATTTCCTGTGGCCAAACCTAATTTCACATTCAGGAGTTGAAAAGATGAAAGAAAACAAACTCACTCAGTCCATTAATTAAACTAAGACCTCAAAAGGCACCAGAGTAGCTGGTGACAGCATTCAGAAAGAACTGGCATTTATAGTACACCTTATCACATCCCTTGGGACGAGCCAAAGCACTTTATTACCAGAGAGCTAATTTGGGTCTTTGTCGTTGTACAGGTGAACATGATATAATTCATACGAGACCCACACAAGATCCCACATGCAGCAGCTGAGATGAATGCATGGTTTGCATGCTGTTGGTGACTAGTGCTGATTGAGGGAGGAATTTTAACCATAATACAAGGAGAACACCCAGATCGTCTCCAGAAAGTTAAACAAATAAGACAGGGTCTTGACGTAACTTCTCATCAGAAACTGCACCCCCAACAATGCAGCACTCACTGTACTGCTATCGCATTACGTGCTCCGTTAATGGTGCTTGAATGCACCAGTCCTCATTTAGGTGTAAGAAGGCTATCAACTTTGTCAATTTAGCAGTATTGAACTGAGTTGCACTTAGCTGCAGTTCAGCAGAAAAATAAGACTACAATTCAAGCTTGGCTCTGTGGTAGCAGTATCAGAAGGAGGAAGCAGAGAATAGAGCCCTACTCCAGGGACTTGAGCTCAAAATCTGAGCTGACACTCCATTGCTGTACGGTGGAAGTGCTGCACAGTCAGAGGTTCTGTCTTTCAGATGCAAGGTCAAACCAAAGCCCCATCTTCTCCCTGAGGTGCATATACAAGATCCTCTGGCACTATTTGAAGAAGAGTAGGGGAGTTCTGGTGTCCTGGCCAATATTTATCCTTCAAGCAACATCACCAAAAGAATTCCCAGATTCACTATTTATTATCTTTGCTGTTTGCCATGCACAAATTGGCTGCCGTGTTTCCCACATTACAACTGCGACTACACTTCAAAATCTAAAGTGCTTTGGGGTATCCTGTGGTTGTGGAGGATACCATCCGTTAACTTCTAGTGGATTCATCTAGTATTTCTATAGCACATCGTTCCTTATAAAACTGCTTGACTTGCCAGAAGCAATGCCACAGTAGATCCAATAATAAATGTAAAAAAATCCTTGTATCTAGTGCATGTTAATCACACATTGATGCAGGTGCAAAACAACCTTAAGAAAAATAATCTGCTGACAATTTCTAGCTCAGTTTTCATTGAGTTACTGAAAGAGACATTTAGTTGAAATCAGGCAATTACAGCCAAACATTTTGAATAAAAGATCCAATTAACTAACTTACATAATTAAATTGCTAATAAATGTCTGACACAAGAGTTGACCTCTATGCCCCTTCCCCTTGGGGCCCAAAGGAAGTGACAAATTACAAAGAATGAATTGTCAATGCAGTTGTGCGTCACATTAGAAAATAAGAATGAGCTATAGACACAATAGAAACAGGAAGTGGAGCTCCTCCTGACAGGAAGCACTAATTAGTTCATGGCGTTCATTAGTTTTCAATTGCACACTGATTGTGCTGTGGAACAGAGACATACAACAAAACGTTTTTCATCATTTTGCATCACCTGATTTTAGCCTACGTTTTGTCACAAATTCACCCAGCTGGATTAAACAAACACGAGAAAACTTCCTGTTCTAATTAGACAGGAGAAAAACAATAGTATTGACACATATATAAAGATCACCTCAGACTGCCCTCCTTGGCTGAACCTGCTATCAACTTTCAGCACCACACACTGTCTCTAAATACAGGAGTCACTATGGGGACATTTGTCACCACATTGACAGTTTTGTTGATATCGCTTGCTCAAATCTGGAGGACATAATTGATTATGTTTTTCTTTAATTGCTCCATCACATTTACATGTTTGTTGATTCCCTTCCCTTCATCCCTGACTATTGACTTTCCACAACTACCTTTTACAAACCTGTAGACTCCCAGAATCATTGGATTATGTTTTCTCCCATTCCATTCCTACAAAAACTATTCCCTTATCCGTGTTTTTTTGTTTTCATTGTTTCTGCCCTGAACCAGTAACACAATATCTGAAATACAAAAGCAAAATACTACAGATGTTAGAAACCTGAAATATCTGATCTAAGAAATGCTGAAAATACTCAGCTGCCCTGGCAGTATCTGGAGGGAGAAACTGAATTAACATTTCAGAGATAAAAACAGAAAATGCTGGAAAAACTCAGCCGGTCTCACAGCATCTATGGAGAGAGAAACAGAGTTAATGTTTCGAGTCCATATGACTTCTTCAATAAATTGCTGCAATAGGACAAGCAATTTAAATGTACCCCTTCCAATACAATATTCTGTGTTCCTCTACAATGGGAAGGCCAAACATAAAGCATTTCCATTTTGTCCATGTTAATCCTGACAGCCTTGTGGTGCATCATTTCAACTAACTCCTATTCAAATCTGATTTGGGCCTTTCTTGTCTTTGGCCACTTTTATTGTTCTAATGAAGTTCAGCACAAAGGTTAGGAACAGTTTCTTCTTTGACACTCTCTTGTCTTCTGGTTAGACATTAAGTTTGGCAACCTCAGTTCACAGTATTTTTTGCTAAATTTAACATCCATATATTACTTGTTCCCTTCCATTTGGAGCTCTTTACTCCAAGATTATTTTTCTAATGATTTTTCACACTCTGCTTGAAATGATAAAGACGGTTATATTATCTTACCTTAGAAGACCCAATAATCTTCCCAGCTACTTCTCCAATGGTACTGTGGTTTTCACCTCCACCCAGCAGTCAAAAAGCTTGATTTTCTTTTCTTCTATCATTTATTATTTTATTTACCTTTGGAAGGCCACGTCTCCATTTCCTCTTTTCAGTGTCACAAGGGGCCACATTTCTCCAGTCTTTGATCAATTCTATGGCGTCAGGGGTCAAGCCCCATTGCTGAATCAGCCTTCTGACCTCAGAAACATTCTTATCTCTGAGTGATCACAATTTGGCATTGTACTGAAGGTGTGGTCTAACTGGAACAGTATATAGTTCAAAAAGAATTCTCTCTGGTTTCAACTCCATTACTTGGTAATATGCCTCTGCATTCTGTTTGGGTTGTTGATTATTGCTCTTCAGAGACTAGCTGTGTCGAGCTTTAAGTCAACTTAAAGCACTGAAATCTTTCTCAACTTTGTCCTTAGCTAATATGGCATCACTTATGGGATATTCATTGTGACAAACTGAAGTCCATTCTGTTTTACAAAGAAACATACGAAAATGTGAGAAAGGAAAAGACCAACTAGTCCATCCAGCCTATCCTATGAAGTGGTGATGCCTCATGCACCATGATACAGGCCCTCTTGCTGAATATTCCCTCTAAACTGCATGGTTGCATTGTCATGCAGGAAACGGGAATGTGGCACACAGTGAACAAACAAGGTTTGCTTTGAGATGTGTTGCATGACTGCATGTCAATCTTAAAGGGACCACACAACAAGTTGGCCACACACTGCAAACAGATGTGAGAGGAAAGAGCGCTCTCTACCCATCCAAAGTCATATAAATTCTTAGGAGAGGCAAGCTACTGGAGGAAAACTCAGGACAGTTAGTAAATAAAAATATGAAAAATTCCTCACCAACCTTTTTAGACCATGAAAGGAGAACATTTTAGTGCAGGAGACCACCTGATTAATATTACAGAGAATCTACAGCTTGTACAACATCATTTCCTCCAGAAACAGGTCCAGCTTTCTCTTGAAGGTATACAATGCATCAGTGCTCCACATGTCCATTATTTGATGGGAAGAATCACCAAGCATCCATGACATGTAGTCATTACCCTTGGTCCTCACTAACCCATCCAGTTGATTACAGGATTGTATTATATATTTATTCCTTTCTACTTTCATTCCAAATACGAGGAGTGGATGAACAATCCTTTTCAATTGACTGCTAATAAGATGGAAGCTGTTCCTTCTCTCAAGCTGAAGAGTTGAGAATAGAATCATGGTGCTGGATTTTATGGCTACAAATTGCGAAGAGTGGCCAACCCCCTGCATGTGAATGTAAAATATGGTGTGATGACATTGAGTCGACAATACAATGTCATAAGGCCAGTCTCAGAAATTACAGAAGGTGAGCAGGTACTGAAGATGGAAGACTGCCACCAATTTGAAATTACCAACAAGCTATTGAGCTTGTTAAAGAGCCACTTGTACACCATTTCTCGTTGTCCATTGCATTTTTGGTATCAGACGGGAAAATGTTTGTAAGTGCTTTACAGCAGGAATGTTGAGGTGGCAACAAGGGTGGAAGAGAAGGCCTGCCACTGGGACCATGGCTGAATGTAGCAGCAGATTCTGCTGATCAAGGTGGCAGTATCTGTATGATTTCTGAATTTATTCATTGACCTTTTTGAGCTTTCCATTCGGAATATAGACAGATTCAGAGAGAAGGGGGCCTTTAAATTTGTAGCTGCGACTGACTTCCTGTTCACTGCATAACCCCTCTGCTGCACGATGACCCGACATAGACTACCGAATGGGCACAGAGCCCCCTTCTTAGTGCTAGTTTGCAGCCTTCCCACCAGACACTTGACTCGCCAAGCTGAGACGGCGAGGGCAGGAACGCGTGGACCACTCAATTTCCATTCCACCTCCCTCACTTTGTCGAAAATTATTAAATCCATCCCTTGGTGTCTGTGGGAAAGTAAACCAAAACGTTTGATCTGCTCATTCATCAAATACGGAGATGCAGATCCTGAGATATCATGGGCAGGGCCCAGGAAGGAGAGGGATCTGGATCTAGGGTGAGCAGAGCCTCAACCTGCCCATTGATGACATAGCTCGTGCCTGTCCCTAACGGGAGGGCTGGATGTGGGGTGGGGAGGAACCTTGTGACCCACTTTGTCAAAAATCTATCAACCTCAGCTTTGAAATCGTCAATGGAGCTCCATCCTCAACACTTTTTCAGGGAGAGAGTTCCAGAATTCCGTTATATTGGTTATGTGAAAACGTTCTTCCTGATAGTGCATCACCCCTGAATGGCTAAGCTCCAATTTTAAAGTGATACCTCCTTGCTTGGACTCCCCACCAAGGAAATAGTTTCTCCCCGTTTGCCTATTAACTCCTTCAGCCATCTAAAACACCTCAATTAGATCACCCCTTAATTTTGTGTACTTGAGGAAATGGTTTGTGCTCAGAATTTAATCCTCTTAGTCCCAGTATCATCCTGGTGAATCCCTGCTGCACATCCTCCAAGGTCAAGAAATCCTTCCTGAGGTATGGTGCTCAGAACTGAATGCAGTACTCCAGATGGGGTTTGCCAGAGTTTTATATAATTGGGTATCCCAAGTGCTGAGTGCATTTACATGGTATGTTACCATTGTGTCTCTTGTTCTGCTTTTGATGGACAGTTCTGCATAAGCTTGGGAATAAATATGACAAGCTCATTCAGCCATATTGTATGCCGGAGTCCCTGTTGTGAGACTCGGGAACCTGAATTTGATTACATATTTCTAAAACATAGCAATAAGAGCCCTGGCATCTTCAGCATCTTTTTTTATTCCTTCATGGGATGTGGGCATCACTGGCTAGGCCAGCATTTATTGCCCATTCCTAATTGCCCTTGAGAAGGTGGTGGTGAGCTGCCTTCTTGAACCACTGCAGTCCCTGTGGTGTAGGTACCCCCACAGTGCTGTTAAGGAGGGAATTCCTGGATTTTGACCCAGTGACACTGAAAGAACAGCGATATATTTCCAAGTCAGGATGGTGGGTGGCTTAGAGGGGATCTTCCAGTGGTGGTGTTCCCATGCATCTGCTGCCCTTGTCATCCTTGATGGTAGCAGTCATGGGTGCTGTCTAAGGAGCCTTGGTGAGTTCCTGCAGTGCACCTTGGAGATGGTACACACTGCTGCCACTGTGCATCGGTGGTGGAGGGAGTGAATGTTTGTAAATGGGGTGCCAATCTAGTGGGCTGCTTTGTCTTAGGTGGTGTCAAGCTAGGAGCTGCACTCATCCAGGCAAGTGGAGATTATTCCATCACACTCCTGACTTGTGTCTTGTAGATGGTGGACAGACTTCGGAGAGTCAGGAGGTGAGTTACTCGCTACAGGATTCCTAGCCTCTGATCTGTTCTTGTAGGCACAGTGTTTATGTGGCTAGTCCAGTTCAGTTTCAGGTCAATGGTAACCTCCAGGATGTTGATAATAGGGGATTCAGCGATGGTAATGCCATTGAATGTCAAGAGGTGATGGTTAGAATCTCTCTTGTTGGAGTTGGTCATTGCCTGGCATATGTGTGGCGCGAATGTTACCTGCCACTTTATCAGCCCAAGCCTGGATATTGTCCAAGCTGGATAATAAGTCTTGTTGTATTTGGACATGACTGCTTCAATACCTGAATTCAAATTTTACCAAATGCCATGGTAGCATTCGAACAAAGGTGACCAGAGCGTTACCCTGGGTCTCTGGATTACTCGTCCAGTGACAATACCAGTACACCACTGCCTCCCCCTAATGGTTGCCTAGAGGAGTGCATATGACCAAGGCTTCCCGTGGCACAGGGAGGTGGGTGAGTGGGAGGTCAGTCCTGCTGAGAGCCGACCTTCATTACAAAATATATCCTACCTGAATGGGCATTCCATGCCAGTTCCAGGTCGTACACGATATCGGATCATCCAGAGGCTGGTCAGATTGACAAAGAGGTGGATTCAGGGAGTGGTTTAACTGTCTGGCGGGGCTGGGGGTTTGGGGGAACGGGGTAGGGGCTGCTGGTTTTGGAGAACTCTCTTCCCCCTGGTCTTCAAAAAAAAATGTTAGCCCTTACCTTTTAAGCCCTCTTCTTCTTGCCTTTCAGGTTATACCGAGCAGGGTGTCCATCCAGCTATCTCTTAAAGTTGTATCAGAGTCCTATGTATGTCCTAAAACCTCAATATAAATGGATTAATAATATCCCTGCCTGATTTAGGTAAGCTCCTGGACTGGCCTGAGTTCAAATGGTTTCCAAATAGGATGGTAAATTGGCCACATCAATTTTACCTCATCTTGATACCATGGGTGGAATTTTCCCAGATTTGCACTAAGTGCAGTAGTGGGCGGGTAAAACGGCACTTTACCCACCAGCTGCGATGGAGGGCTTTCAACCATACCGTCCCAAACCTGCCTCATTATTTATGCACTCCTGGGAAGCTCTTCATTTCCATGGAGGGCAGACTCTTATTCGCCTGCCCGCCATCTCCCCACCGCCGCATCACGCTGGGCGCCATGTTTAAAGTCCAGCCGCAAGCGCAGTTCATTGCTTCCAGCTCACCACTGCTGCATGGAAGACATGGCCAGCAAAGGAAGAAAGACTGCAGCCCCACACTTCAACAATGGGTCCCCCGAGTGACTGCTGGATGCCGTGGAGGCCCACCAGGGTGTCCTGTGCCCACGCTCTAGCCGCAGGATGGGCAGCGACTTGACCAATCCAGCTTGGGAGGTGGTGGTAGCGGTGGTCAGCGCCAACACCCTTCAGAAGAGGACAGCCACCCAGTGCTGCAAGAGGGTGAATGATCTCCGTTCCACCAGGGTAAGTCACCCTTCCCATCTCACACAGTCATTCACACATCCACAGGGCCCTCACTCACTTCCAGTTCAAGGGACATCACCATTCACTCACACACACACCGTCATTGTCCTCATCCCATCCATGGGATCACTCATCACCCACACTGGCCAGGCATACTTATCATCTGGCTTGGCAGGCGTCTTGCTTGCTCTTCCTCCATCTCCATCCATGCAGGGCAAGCTGGCACACAACAACAGGGAGAGGTCGCAGACCGGTGGCAGAATGCCCAAAATCAAGGTGCTCATGGACTTTGAAAACAGAGCCATCCACCTGGCCAGCCACGATCTGGACCAGTCCGGGTCTGATGGTGAGGTCGACGATGTCTACAAAGTGAAGATCCAGCAGTGCAACATCCATCAGACAACCATGCTGTGAGTGATGTGTCCTGTTTCACAGGCCACTGCCATGCACTGCTTATCTCCCCTCGCTTTCGCAGGCACATCTGCCAAACAGCCGACAGAGCCTATGACCCAGGGCCTCCAATCAAGTCCTGAAGAAACCTCTGAAGAGGAATCTGGAGGCACCCTCCTGAAGTCCCATCACAGCGCTCACCTACACCCTCCACCAGTGCAGAGACACACGCTTCGGTGGAACCTAGCTTTAGAGTAGCCTCGGGATCACATTCTGGTGAGCACATCACACTTTCTGATCTAGAGCAGGTGGCGGCAGGGACTTCCCAGGTGTCCGGCACTCGGACGACTGCTGGAGGTCAGAACGTTGCTTCAGTCCGCGTCAGATGATGAGCCTCTGGACACGGTCATACCACAGTTGCTGGAGCTGCAAGGGGAAACTCGGGAACATCAGGAAGGGGTGTCCGCTGCACTCCTCCCGTTGCAAGGCACAATGGAGGAGCCCATCTGCCTTCAGGCTGAGGTGATAGCGCTGGCATGACAATGCACCAAGGTCAATGCTGGTAGGATGGTGGCTGCCATGGAGACGTTTGGTCCAGGAATTTACTCCTGCACTGCAGCGCAGGTGCAACTCCATCGCTGATGCCATAGTTGGCCTCCAGCAGTGTGTACACGAGAGGGGTGCCGGGCAGCTCGATCTCAGTCCAGCTACCCCTTCTCCTCAAGGAGTCAGCCTGAGGCCCTTGAGCACCCATGGGGAGGAGGATCAGCAGCTGCACACTCCGGACCCATCCATCCAGGTGACTCTGAGAATGTCCAGCCAATCCAACTCCCCTCTTGCTGTGACCTCGGCAGCTCCAGCTCCACAGGCCGAGGAGAGTGCCAGGAAAGCAGGCCGGGGCCCTCCAAGTCTCAGCCTTCCAGAGGACACATGCCAAGGTCATCATAGACAGGGCGTCGCAGTCAGCAGACTGCCTCCACCTCCAGTGTGGATGCCCATGGAGTAACAAGACGTAGTGGTAGGGTTAGGAAAGTTAAGGAGAATCAGTTGCACAGCCTTGGGCTCAGGTGCTAATCACCTGAACATACTGTTCACTATTGTCAATAAACTCCCAAGAATGTGTCTCTGCCTATGGCCCCTTGTTCTGATGAGCAGTGTTCTTATCACTTAAACATGAAACCTTTCCGCACAAGATAAAAGCAGCTGTTTCAGTCCAGGGCATCTTCTTGCTCTATGCAGCCTTCAGACCACAGTGATGGTTCAGCCTTACACTCCCTGGAAACATTCCTGATGCCTGCACCTCGGTGGTGCTGGTCATTGCTGCCAGAACGTAGAGGGCAGGCGCCACAGAGTTCTCTCATTCTCTCGATGTGCTGTCAGCACCTTTGAGGTGGGGCTGGCCCCCATCTCTTCAGCATCTGTGACCAGTGACTTTGTGCTCCTGAAGGGCTCAGGTGCTGAAGGCTGACAAAGCATCAGAACTTCTAAAGTTTCATGGTTGTGTCTCTAAGACATGACCCTGATCACGAAGTGCAAGTGAGCTGCACTCGGCCAGACAGGAGTCAGACATTCTCAGAGGCTGTGTGAAGATTTATGGAATTTCCTCACTGCATATCATCATTATCCTCCTGCAACTGAGTGACTGTTAGGACCTCCATCACCTGTCCATCACAGGAGCATTCTCATAGAGGGTATTCACACTGCCATAAGCCAGACTGGAGTCAAACGTTCACAAATGCAATGTGAGGATCTATGGGGTCACCTCACATTATGTCATCATCATCCTCCACAAGTCTAGCAGCTGTGAGGGCTTCCCGAGCGCACCTGCCTCATTTAGCCAGTGCGAGGGCCTTATCCCCGTCATCATTGCCTCCGAGAACCTCCTCAGCCTCATCCACGTCGGCATGCTCCTCATTGGAGGAGATGTGCAGCTCCTCCTCAGCCAGCTCATCTCCCCATTGCAGTGCCAGGCTGTAAAGGACACAGCAGACGACGATGATGTGTGACACCCTCTGCGGTCTGTACTGTAGGGCTTCACCAGACCTGTCCAGGCACTAGAACCTCACCTTCAGCATCCTGACGGTCTGCTCCACCAATGTGAGCTGCAGCATGAGCCTCATAGCGTCGCTCTGCTGCAGTCTGAGGCAGCCCTTGTCCCTGAGGAGCCATCCCTGCAGCTTCTGTGGACCCTGAGGGATCTGTGACCTACTGAGAATGTAGGCATCGTGCACACTCCCTGGAAACCATGCACACACCTGCAGGTTGCGTTTCTGGCGGTTGCATACCAGCTGCACATTCAGTGAGTGGAATGCCTTGTGGTTGATGTAGTCCATCATGTGTAGCGATGGAGACCTGAGCGCCACCCTGGTGGTCAATCGCACCCTGCACCTGTGAGAATCCCGAGATCAGGGCGAACCCAATGGCCCTTGCATCCTGGCTGTCACAGTCCCAGGCGAAATGCATAAAGTTGTGTGCCATGGAGAAGATGGCATCCCTGACCTCATGGATGCACTTGTGGGTGGCGGCTTGTAATATCCCACAGAGGTCACCTGTGGAGTCCTGAAAGGAGCCACTGGCAGAGAAATTGCGCGCCATGGTCACTTTCACAACCACTGGCAATGGATGCCCTCCATGATCCCTTGGTGCCAAGTCCTGCAGTAAGTGGCAGATGTGAGCGACCAGGTCCCTAGACATGCGCAGTCATTGGTGACACTGGTTCTCAGTCATCTGAATCAGAATGTTCAGGGTTCAAGTCCCATTCCTGAAACATGTGCACAAAGTCCAGGATGTAACTCTGTGAAGGGAGGTCCTGCACTGTTGGAGATGCCATCTTTCAGATGAGATGTGAGACATTGGCCCCTTCTGCGATCTCAGGTGGGTGTAAAAAAATTGCACCTGACTATTTTGAAGCAGAGCAGGGAGTTCACTATGATTTCCTGGCCAACATTTAGCCCTCTACCAACATCACTAAAGTAAATCACCAGGTTATGATCACATTGCTGCCTGTGGAACCTTGCTGCATGCAAACTGATCCAATGATGACGAAACAAGAGCAATATATGAGCAATATGGGATAGTGCATGACTTGGGAGGGGACCTTGGAGGTGGTAGTGTACCTATGTACCTACTGCCCTTCTCCTTCTCAGTGGTGACGGTTGAGGGTTTAGAAAGTGAAGAAGCCATTGCAAGTTGCAACTGTGCATCTTGTAGATGGCAGCCACTACAAACAGAAAGGAGGAAGTGGATGTTTAACGTGGCGGATGGGCTGCCAATGGAGTCTTTGTCAAATGGTTTGTTGAAGTTGTTAAAACCACTCTTCAACAAGGAGTTGCTCGAACAGGATCATCGTCTTTTGAACCTATGTTGGCTTGGCTATATCATACAGATCATCTTAAAGATTAATCAAGAAAATTTTTGATGCAGAACACATTGGTCTGCATATGTCTGGGTTTGTTTTGACACCTTTTTAGACAATGGGCACCAAATAAACCTGTTTCCGAGGATTCCTCTAATGTTCGTGACTCCTCCATAATCACTAACAATACTTTGCAAATCTCATCCCTTGTCTCTGTTAGTACTCGAGGATAAATATCATCCATCCCTGGAGATTTATTTGTTTTCAGGCTTTATAATCTATATGGCTTCCATCATTGATATAGAAGCTATTAATTTCACTGGGATTATCATGATTTATAGAGAACATGCCATTCCCACATCCCTTGTGAATAGATGAAGTTATCCACTGTATTAACAGTTTATGGTCATACTTTGTAACCTCTTTCAGGGTTTTTCTTTTATCTAATGACCCTCTCCCTGTTATAGTACTGAACTAGTTTCACCTTGTTATATTTTGAATCTGATGCTTTTTTCCATTACTCTTTGCCTGTTTGAACTACTTTTTAATATGTTTCTGCATGTTCTTTCATGTATTCATTTTGGCGAAGCCGTTCATTTTTCTCAGATTTATTTTTCCCTCCTTATTTCACTTCTAATTAACTTATTAATCTATTTCGGGTTTTTTATGCTCCTTGATCTCAGGCAGGTCCTTATCCTGCACGCTCAGCATTATGCCTTTAAAGGTCTTCTACTTGTTCCCGATTGAAATGTTTAACAACAAATGCCTTCAATTTTCTTAAACTCCTCTCAGAGTTCCCTCAAATTAGCCCTTGTATAATGATAGAGCTGGTTTCTAAATCCCGTGCTTGGACAAAACTTGATCATTCTGCTATCGCTATCTTATTTTAAGGGCAGCACAACATCCATTTCTTCAATATTTTGCCTACATAAAATGACCTAATCTCATCTTTATACATCAGTCAACACTTTGTTACCTCTTATCAGCTGCTGAAAAATGCCAGTTCCCAGGTTTTGAACCATTTACTGTAATAGCAGTCCCTGTTCTGAATTCATAACCTTCATCTGCTGTACTCCCCTCTCCTCTTTGTTTTGTTCAATAATATTAAGGGGCTCTTTTATTTTCTACCTTCCAGTTCTGATGAAATATTGGCCCTTTCTCTTTTCAGGTTCTACATGTTCTCAGCGGCTTTTCTTTCTATTTCAAATGTCTTACATCTACCATTTTTATTTCCTTTTTTGTCAGGAGAGAAACAATGACGGATATCTCTAAGGATTGAAAACACTTGTCTTGTTTTTTTTTCCCCCTCTGAAATCCTCTCCTGACCTGGATATTCTTGATGATAATCAAGTGTAGTTGAATCCTGATTAAAACAGAACTGCTTTTCCAGTGAATGTTATGACTGCATATGGATCTCTAAAGACCCAAAGAAAACCAAATGTCCCACAAATCATGCACACAACCCACAGTTAACATTAAAACTCAGTTGTGGGCAGCTGTCCTCATTCATTTTCATTAAAGTAGACTGTTTACTGAATCATCTGTCTGAGGTGACCTACATTTGAGGCTTATCTTGACACCGATGTAATGTATAAATAAGAATGACCCATTTGAAATGTTTCAGCTATAGCCCTTCCAAACCTATCCATCTGCAACTGGGTCTGCAGTGAAATAAAATGAACTAGTGCATTTCTTATAAAAGACTGTTAGCACCACTTTTCAGTGCCTCAGTGTCAGCTTCCCAACAACAGAGACTGAGATTTGAATCCTCATCTCTAATGATCCTTACATTGCGCAAGTCCTGCTATATTAGTGGACTAATTCGTAGGAGAACCGGCCTCATCCCACCTAGACATCTTCACCGTTCAACAATGCGGCACTGGCTTTGGAAAATCCCAGGTTCACGCTAAGGATAGTAGAAATCTGGAATTCTCTCCACCAAAAGGCTGAGGGCCAGTTGGAGCTTTCAAGGCTGAAATCACTAATTTTTTGTTGGGTAATGATATCAACAAATAGGTGGACAAATGGAGTTGAGGTTCAGATCAGTTATGATCTAATAGAATCTTACAATGGGCTCGAGGGGCTAAATGGTTTCCTGCTGTTCTGTAATAACTTGACGGACCGGACAGGTTTCAACAAGAAACAGATAAACTTTATTACCGAGAGCATTTCAGATGCTACATGCTCGATCAGGACTCTTGTCAGGAAGCCATGTTCTTGCACTTAGTGCTCATTGGTCAGAGCCTCCAAGAACATCACGTGACCCCTAATAGACAGTGGGAGAGGCTATACCTTCAGTTACTACATTTCCTCCCTCTTTAGTTTTTTAGTTTCTATTTACAGAGAACATATGAATATCCAACAACATATACATATATACAACTTCAGGTGATTAAAGATTAAGTTTCTGAGGTGCTTTCCTTATTTTGTTAGAGCGGCGTAGTTCTACCAATTGAGGTTCCCTCACGGGATCGACATGATCAGGAACAGCAGTACAAGGTACATCATTAGAAAGTGGAAGCTCTGGGTTAGGCAACTCTACAGAGAAATTGGACATGTCTATTCCAGGTCAATCTGTCAACTCAGGGATTGATGGTTCGTTGTTAATCACAGGCAGAATAGTTAGTTGCTGGAATGTCTCTCTATCACGAATATGGTCCGTGTGTTTTCAAAAGATCCTGTCTTCCACTTCCACCTGGAAGGATAAGGGACCAGTCTCTGAGACAATGATTCCAGGAACCCAACAAGGTCCACTTCCGAAATTCTGCACGAATACCGTGTCTCCTATAATGAATCTGCTATGAATATCATGATTCAATTTTTGATTATGCTGATTCCTCTCTACCTTCCCCTCTAAGTTTTGAAACACCAGAGTTAACCTTGTATGTAAGCGGTGTTTCATCAATAATTAAAACGGTGTTGAACCCGTAGTCGAAATGAGGTGTTGTACGATAACTGAGGAGAAAGCGGGAAAGTCGAGTTTCCAGAGCACTTTCTGTTAACCTCTTCATTCCAGGTTTGAAAGTTTGCACAGCTTTCTCAGATAAACCATTTGATGAGGAATGGTATGGGGCTAGTTCCATTTAAATTTATGAATCTCTGAAACTCTGTGCAGGTAAAGACTGTACTGTTATCAGAAACGATGATTTCCTGTAGGCCATGTATATTAAAACAATGCCGCAGCTTCTCGATAGTTGCACTCGATGTTGGTGATCTGACTTCGTATATATCCATCCATTTAGAATGTGCATCTCTGATCAACAAAAACATGGTACCTAAGAATGGACCAACATAATCAATATATAGTCCAACCCAGAGTCGACCAGGCCACTCTCATGGATGCAGTGGAGCTGAAACAGGCAACTTCTCTTGTTGCTGACAGTGGAGACAGTGCTTGACCATGCTTTCAATGTCACTGTCAATGCCTGGCCCCCGGACATTGTGCAAGTATTTTATCTTTGATATGCCTGGTTGCGCACTGTGAAGCTCTGTCAAGAGTGGTTCTCTTCCTTATGAAGGGATAATAACTCTTGATCCCCGCAACAAAATTCCATCTTGATAACTTAATTCTGTTTATTGGCATGGAATGGTCTAATCTCTTCAGACACTGGTGAATTTGACCACCCTTGCAAAACAAGGTCTCTGACTCTGGACAAAATTGGATCACTGTTCTTCGCACACACAGGTGTAGAATCCAAGAAATTCAGTACTAGCAAACTTCTTGTGGCACTGGAGCATGTACAATGCTATCTGGTGGAGGATGACTGAGTGCATCTACATTTGCAATATGTAAGTCAGGACGGTACATAAAGGTATATTCATACGCAGAACATATCAAAGCCCAACGTATTCCAGTTGATACTATTGGTGGAATCATCTTATCCTCACTGAACAAACCTATTAATGGTTTATGGTCTGACACAATAGTGAAATGTCATCCCTGCAGGTACTGGTGGAATTTCTTCAGTCAGAATACCACCGATAAACCTTCCTTTTATAGTTGGGAATGACCCTTCTCGATTGTGGAGAAGGTTCTCAAGACATAGCCAATGGGCCTTTCAGATCCATTTTTCATTCTATGTGATAACACAGCTCCCCCACCATAAGGAGAGTCATCAGATGTTAATATCAACTCTTTTGATGGGTTGTAGTGTACCAATAAACATGACAAATGCAATAGTTCCTTTACATTCGCAAAGACTTTTCCTGTTCTGAATTCGACGACCAATGGTTATTCTTTTTTAACAAGTGTAATGGTGCTAAAATAGTTGATAAGTTTGTCAAGAAATGGCCGTACCCAGGAAAGACTTGAGTTCGGTTACATTGGATGGTGAGGGTCATCTTTTAGTGCCTGAACTTTCTCTTCTACCAGATGCAAACCCATGGCGTCCGCCCTCTGACCCAGGTAAGTAACTTCTGGCACTTGGAGTGTACATTTTTCTTTCTTTATTCATATACCAGCTTCCAAGAATCTCCTTAGCACCTCTTCCAGGTTGGCCAAATGTTCAGTCTCAGTTGACCCTGTGATCAGAACATCATCTAGGTATACTACCACTTGGGGAAGTCCTTCAAAAGACTCTCCAGTGTCATTTGGAAAATTGCTCATGCAGACAATACTCCAAAGGGTAGGTGAGTATACTTGGGTGTGTTGATGGTCACATATCTTCTCGATGTGCTATCCAGCTCTAATTGTTGGTAAGCGTGGCTCATATCCAATTTTGCACAAGACTTGCCTCCAGCCAGCTTTGCATATAAGTTGTCGATCCTTGGGATGAGGTACTTATCAAGTTTGGCTACCTTGTTTATGGTCAATTTATAGTCCCGACAAATGCATATGGTTTAACATAGAAACATAGAAAATAGGAGCAGGAGTAGGCCATTCGGCCCTTCGAGCCTGCTCTACCGTTCATCATGATCACGTCTGATCATCCAACTCAACAGCCTGCTCCCATTTTCTCCCCATATCCTTTGATCCCTTTCGCCCCAAGAGCTATATCTAACTCCTTCTTGAAAACATGCAATGTTTTGGCCTCAACTACTTTCTGTGGTAGCGAATTCCACAGGCTCACAATCCTCTGGGTGAAGAAATTTCTCCTCATCTCAGTCCTAAATGGTCTATCCCTTATCCTCAGACTGTGATCCCTGGTTCTGGACTCCCCCTCCATCGGGAACATCCTTCCTGCATCTACCCTGTCTAGTCCTGTTAGAATTTTATAGGTTTCTATGAGATCCCCCCTCATTCTTCTGAACTCCAGCGAATATAACCCTAATCAACTCAATCTCTCCTCATATGTCAGTCCTGCCATCCCAGGAATCAATCTGGTAAACCTTCGCTGCACTCCCTCTATAGCAAGAACATCCTTCCTCAGATGAGACCAAAACTGCACACAATATTCCAGGTGTGGTCTCACCAAGGTGCTGTATAATTGCAGCAAGACATCTCTGCTCCTGTATTTGAATCCTCTCGCTATGAAGGCCAACATACCATTTGCCTTCTTTACCGCCTGCTGCACCTGCATGCTTACCTTTAGTGACTGGTGTACGAGGACACCCAGATCTCGTTGCGCATTCCCCTCTCTCAATTTATAGCCATTCAGATAATAATCTGCTTTCCTGCTTTTGCTACCAAGGTGGATAACCTCACATTTATCCACATTATATTGCATTTGCCATGCATTTCCCCACTCACTCAGCTTGTCCAAATCACACTGATTTCAGTGGTCAGGCTTAACCACTGGGACAATGGGTGCAGCCCATTCCGAGAATTGGGCAGGTTGGATGATGCCCAGCTTTTCTAACCGGCACAGCTCTGTATCCACCCTCTCCTTCAACGCATAAGGCACAGATCTGGTCTAAGAGAACCGTGATGTCGCCTGAGGATCCATGTATATTTTTGCTTGCAAGCCTTTTAATATCCCTAATTCATCCTGAAATATACTGTCATATTTCCTTAGCTGTTCAGAAACTCCTCCTGTTTCCAGGTGAAATATTTCAGACTAGCCAGGCTCAATTTTCTGTGACCAGTTTCGGTCCAGAAGATTAGGTCCTTCACCTGTCACTATGATCACTGGAAGCTGAGCTGCCTATTGCCTAGATGACACTGGTGCTGTGGTGATGCCCTTTACCTGATTAGATTCTCCAGGGTATGTCTTCAATTTAGTGGTTGGGCACCTTCATATAGATATTTAAATGTGTGCTCTCCCACCTCTGTGGTTGAGGGTCCCGTATCCACCTCCATTATTAGTGGCTTCCCATTAACTTGGATTGTGACACCGGTTATGTTAAACAGGGAATAAATGTTGGTATTGGCAGCTTCAGGTTCTGCTGTATTTTTCAATTCAATCATGTTGGTTTGCTGCCTTATGGGCTGTTTCGATTTCGCCCTGCATTGCCTTACTACGTGACCTTTCTTATGGCAGTATTGGCATTCTGCCTCCTTGAATCTGCAGGTGCTTGGTCCATGGTCACCTCCACATCTATAACAAATTAACCTTGGAGTTGCTGCTGAAGTGTTTCTACTCGGCCTTTACATGTTTCCAACAGTGGACATTACCTCTCCCTTCGCTGCTGTGTCCCTGGTTTTCGTGCCATGTCCGGCAGTAGGTTCCCACCCCACAGGAATAACAGTGTCATATTGTATGTGTTGCAAAGCCTGAGAGCCTCTCACAGCACTTTCCATGGCGAGGGACTTTTCCAGGGCGCGCTTCAAGTCAATGTCAGCCTCTGCGAGTAAACGGCGCTGAATGGCATCTTCCTGAACCCCACAAACTAATCGGTCCCGCAGCGTATCACTTAATGTGTCCACGAAGTCGCCGTGTTCTGTCAACTGGTTGTGATGAACTCTCCCGGGGCCCTAACTCTGGAATTAAATATAAACCTCTGCATTATTATGGATGACTTTGGCTGGAAATGTGTTTCACGAGGTCCACTAATTCATTAAAACATTTAGAATTGGGTGTGTTGGGGCTGTCAGGCTATGGATAAGATTGTATGTCTTGCTATCACATACACTCAGAAGGATTGCTTTCTGCTTTTCCTCCAAGGCAATTTCATTCGCTACAAAATAAAAACCAAGGCGCTCTACACACTGGCTCCAGTCTTCCATAGTCGAATCATAAGGGTCGATTCTGCCGAAGAGTGGCATGACTGGTGAGTAGTTGTTTCTTTTTCCTTAAGATTCGATGCACTCACATTAACAAGGTGAGGTGCAGCGTCGGAGCTATTTTACCCTCATTGCTAAATTTAATGACATGACGGACTGGACAGATTTCAACAAGAAACAGATAAACTTTATTACCGAGAGCTTTTGAAGATGCTACATGGTCGATCAGGACTCTCGTCAGGAAGCCCTACTCCCCCCGGATTACCCGTGCTTAGGGCTCATTGGTCGGAGTCTCCAAGAACATCGTGTGACCCCTAATAGACAGCAGGAGAGGCTATATCTTCAGTTACTATATGTTCCTATGTTTATAAGGCCCAAATGTTCTTTTTGACTGACTGTGGAAAGGCACAGAAGAGTTGGGAACTTGAACAAAGAGCTAAGGAAAACTTCACTTGCTTATTTTCAGAGGTTTATTGTACTTATGAGTCACTAGTGGAAGCATATTCACTAAAAATATTCTGTGGAGTGAGCCATTCATGCAGTATGGTGATATGTGAATGTCTTCAGCCACGAACGCTGCAGATGGTGAACTACTAATCTCACTGCGGTAGTCAGACTAAGTATAAAATCCGAAGTGATCAACTCCCTAGCAAACAACTCGACAATAACATTGGCAGGGTGTGTTATATCATGCCGATGTATCCCCTGGGCTTGTGAGTTAATAATTGTTAGCTACATAGCACTGAATGTCGCTCTCACTTCTGTGCAACATTTTAGAATGATGTTTCCCAACATTGAAAATGATTTTTTCCCCTGTGTGTCTTGGAATTTTACACTATTTTCACTTTTTCAATGAATCACACTCACTCTCATTAAGTGAAACATTTACAGAAGATTAGTCTTCGAATTTGCTATTTCTTTAAGAGGTGAAACGAGCCAAATATTAATGGGGCAGAATTTTTCGCTGAGTGGGCGGGTCCGCGCCCTACCCACTTGAGCGTAAAATAACGGGTGATGACATCAGGTGACCGTCCGCACCAGCGCAATATTTCGGTTGGCGGGCATGCCCAGGAGTCGGAGCTGCACCCGCCATCAATTACGAGGCCAGTTGAGGCCATTGAAAAGTCTATGAAACTGGATTTTATATTGCCGTGCGATTTCACGATCGTTGCATGGGTAAAACGGGCAGGCAATCGACAATTTGCTAAACCTCATCCAAAGGCGGGATAAAAAGGGTCAACAGCATTGCCAGTGTGAGTAGTGAGGGGTTTTGGAGATAGTTTGCTGCTGGTTGCTTATTGGTATTGGCAGCTTCATCTCTGTTTGGGGCTTCATTGTGAGTATTTCCAGGCTTCATTTCAGGACTTATTGGTGTCTCCAAGGTCCCCAGAAAATTCAGACCATGTGGACCCTTCGAGGTATCAGACAGCCTTCCGTTACCCTGGTACTGGGGATTGTGGTCTCCACTGGAGGCACCTCCTCTGAGGTGGAAGAGAGGAGCAGAAGACAGAGAGTAGGCCACGTGTCCAGGGCAGGGAGCAGCTTCCAGGGGAGGGACCTATGGGAGGAAAGGCGCAGGCACAAGGGGCGCAGGGCCAGCAGGAAGTCCAAGGTGGAAAGGGCCGCAAAAGATGCCACTAACCTGCTGCCAGGATTTACAGGCGGCAACGCAGCTACCTCAATATGTCTGAGGTGCAATGCAGAAGGAGGCCCCACCTCTCGAGACCATGACCTCCATTTGTCAGATGATTGGGGCTAAGATCAGCTCCAGCTGTGTGGGTGGACAACCCATGCCACTGGCTCTGAAGATCACAGCGGCCCTCAACTTCTATACCTCTAGCTCTTTCCAGGGGTCAGTGGGGGATCTGTGTGGAGTCTCCCAATCAGCTGTCCACAGTTGCGTCAAGCTGGTGACAGAAGCTCTGTTCAAGCAGGTACTGACCTTTATTCTTTACCGCACAGATGAGGCCAGCCAGGCTGAGTGAGCCAGAGGCTTTGCAGTGATTGCTGAGTTCCCCTGCATCCAGGATGCCATCGACTACATACAAGTGGCCATCAAGGCACCAGCAGGTCAGCTGGGTGCCTTCATCAACAGGAAGGGATTCCACTCCATGAATGTGCAGATAGTGTGTGACCACAAGATGTATATTTTGCAAGTCTGTGCAAGGTACCCTGGCAACTCCCATGACGCTTACATCCTGAGGCACTCCCAGGTGCCGAGGCTCTTCATTGTTCCAACCCAACTGGATGGATGTCTGTTGGGTGACAAGGGCTATCTGTTGAAGAGGTGGTTTATGATGCCTATCCGCCACCCAAGAACAGAGGGAGAGAAGCATTACAATAGGAGTTATGCCTCCACAAGGGTAGTGGTAGAAAAGACCATAGGTCTTCCCAAGATGTGCTTCCGATGCCTGGACCATTCAGGGGGTGCACAACAATACTCTCCAGAGTGGGGGTCACTGATTGTGGTTGCATGCTGTGCTCTCCACAATCTGGCAATGGCAAGGGGAGACCCATTGGAGGAAGAGGGTGTTGATGCAGCTGCACAGGCCACAGATGATGAATTGAGTATTGAGTCAGTAGAGGAGCCCGGTGAGGAGAACGCCAAGCGCATGGAAGCAAACCTTGGTAATCTCCAGGGAGGCAGGGACACCAAGCACACCTTGATCCAGCGCTCCTTCAGCTGGGCTACCAAAGATCTGCTTCCACCTCATGCCAGGGCTGCCACCTCCATCCCGGGTATCTGAAATGACTCTTTCCTTTCCACCCAAAGTCCACTCAGTGCCTGTGCAATAAAGTATCCAGCCACTCATGTCCAGCATTACAGACTGGCATACCCTACACCAGAAAGAAAAAAGGTGAAGCATACGCAGGCCATCAGAACCAAAGCAAATTTAATGTTATTGTCACATTGAAAGCATAATGACATTACCATTACTAGTCTCCACACCAGCAGACATATAAAGTAAATGTAAATGAACAGAAAATCCACTGTGAACTGTCCCTCTTGTGCTCATGGTGCCTTTAACTTATGAGTGCTACGCCCTTGTGACCCCTCCCCCGCACCACCCCACCCCCAACCCCCCCGCCCCGCCTGAGGTCAGCGCCTATGTGAGGGTTTGCAGGTCTGAACGCAATCCCGAGAACTTCTGATTCTGTCCCTGGAGCTGCCTCTCCAAGAGAATTTCCACTCTCTCAATGGAGGAGGCATTGCGCTCTGCCATAAGGGTCAATACAGTGCTCACACTCCACATGGACTGCTCCACAAAGGAGACCATGGCACGCAAAGCCTCATGGATATCCATCAGATCCTCCCACACATCCCGCTGGACATCCAGCATCTGCTGTCTAATGGATGACTCCAGAGGCTCATCATCTGCCTTCAACTGAGCATCGTCCTGGTCTCCAGCAGTCCTCCAACTGCTGACACCCTGGGCACTCTGCCTCTGCCTGCACCTCAAGTGAGTGTGAAGTGCCCTCACCAATGGGTACCGGCATTCTAGCTGCCGATCTAATGCCCACCGAGGTGCTGGTATCTGCGCTGGCACCTCGCTCAGAGAGCAGGTGTGACACAGATGCAAATGAGTCAGTGGTCCTCTGAAGTCAGGGGTGGCTCTTCAGGGCCCAGAGAGCAAACGCCTGCTGGCAAATCTAAAAGGGAGAACAAGGACACATCATTAGTTAAAGTCATCACATTGTCACTGTGCATGCCAGGCACCCTGGTGAGACAGTGGAGATCTGCAACATGGTGCTACCATCTTCCAACGATCAATGGGGAATCCAAGTTTGAAGCTCCGATCAATGAAGAGACAACATTAGAATGGTTGCACAATCTGAAACTTTCACCTCTGTGCACTGCACTCTTACCTTCATCTGGCATCTCTGGCTCTCCACGCCCGGTTGCACAGGGAGCATCCCGGCTCTCCAGATCAAGGGCTTCCTGCTCGAACCTGGTTAACAGCAGCAGGTTGAGCAGGTCTCCTCCTCCTGATTGGTTATGGCTTATCTTCTCCTGAAAGAGCAGAGGACCATGCACTCCACTCTCTACCTGCAGCGCCATTGCAGCCTGGCCAACCCCAGCTGAGAAACACCTCGCTGGCCACATCTGAGTCGCGGCCCTCGAGCCTCAAGGCACTCAGTCCAAGCAGCCAGGGCTCACCCCACTGGCCAGCTCCGCTATGATTGACAGTTGGCACTCTGACTCTAGCACCCCGGAGGTCCATCAAGGGGGCGCGGCCACACCTTAACACTTCTGCACACTGACCTATGCCAAAATGGTACTTGGCCTTCCTGAGTGCAGCAGGCCGTTGAGCCTCTTCCGGCACTGCACCCATGTGTGCCGCATCACGCCATAGCGGCTAACCAGTGCTGCCACCTCCTCCCATGCCCTCTTTGTGAGGAGCCTTTGGGGGGGCGCTGCCTGGGATGTTTTTAAACCAGCCGCCGGGTCGCCATTGGACCCAGTGGCCGACAGGCACCCGGCCCTTCCCGACCAATGGGGAGCTGCATGTCACTCTGGGCAGGCCTTAATTGGCCCGCCAGGCATGAAATCACGGTCGGGTGACGCCCCATTTCCCAGCCAATCCCTGGCCTGCCCACTGCATCCGCCCATCAAACTCAAAATTCTGCCTGTAGTGTTTCACTTCCTGCAATCAAGACATACATTAATCTAGATTAATTGCTTTAATTAGTTACTAAAAATGAACAGAGAAACATGAAATTTAAAGCAGAATACTTCAAAAATTGTCACATTCATGGAGATATCCTGAATTTTGAAAAGCACAAAGTATCTTCATGTGCTTCTCCTATTTTCTCCTGGCAATGTGTAGGATTAGTAAGTCCCTGTTTAATGTTGCCCCAGTTAACGTTGTTTTGCTTTAACGTCAGTCGGTTAATAGGGGTCTGCATTCTCGTTTAGTGTCGCTAGATTTGTTTTAACGCTGTTTCCCGCTGGCCTGATGTAGAGCTGCAGGATTGGCGTCATTTTGGAGCTGCCTCTCTGGCTCCTTGACCTTATCTCTCGCTGCCGACCCTCTGCATTGGTTCACAGCCTCGCCCTCCTGACCCACCCCCTCTCTGTTCTTGCTTTCCTGCTCTCTGACTCTCCCGCTTGACTTCCCTCTCCTGAACCCTCGCTGTGAGCGCAGGCTCTGGAGATGAGCGGCAAGAGGCAGGAGGGGGAAGCTTTGACTTGCAGAAAGTAAGCTCTTTTCAAATGGGTTTGCGATCAGCTTCACCCCTTTTTGATCAGGAATCACTTGGTGGCAGCTTCATGGATGTGTCTCCACATACATATGGACTTAACCACTTGCAACTATCATGTTAGCTACAGAGTAAGGTCAGGAATGTACTGTCTGAGAGTATGGTGGAAGCAGGTTCAATCGAGACATTCATAAGGGAACTAGACTGTTATTTGAAAAGAGACAATGTGCAGGGTTATGGGGAGAAGATGGGAGAATGGCACTAAGTAATTTGCTCATTCGGAGAGCTGGTGCACACACGATGGGCCAAATAGCCTCCTCTGCGCTGTAACAATCCTGTGATTCTGTAACAGACCCCTGACCTCAACACTGAGACAATTTACTCAACAATGGAGTGAATATGTTCAGGATCCAGGCCGGGATGTGAATCTTCTCCACTGTGGTAAAACCACGGGGCAACGGCCTCACTTACTCCACCTTCACCCACGTTGTGGACATGGGAACCACGAGCAGGTGTCTTTAAAGCCTGGGCAGGGGTGGAAAGGGAGATTTCTGATCAAAGAAGGTGAAGCTGATCACAAACCCACCTGAAAAGAACTTACTTCCAGCAAGTCGGAGCTGGTCCTCCTGCCACTCGCTGCTCATCTCCAGAGCCCACACTCACAGCGAGGGTTCAGGAGAGGAATGCGGAGAGTGGGAGAATCGGGGAACTGGAGGTTCGTCATGAGGGAGGAATAGCAAGAGTAGTTGATGGGTTAGGGAGGGGGTGAGGCAGCGAGAGGCTAGGTGAGGGAGCAGGAGAGCCCTCGGGTTTAGAGGGTTGGCAGCGAGAATGTGGGCTAGGGAGCCAGAGAGGCCGCAAGTCTGAGGGTTGGCAAAGAGGTAAGTCAGGGAATGGCAGAGGCTGCAAACTGGAGGGTCAGCGAGGGGAATTGTCCACAGCGATGAGGAGTGTCAGAGAGCAGGATGTGTGGCGAGCAGGATTGGCAGCAAGTGGGAGATATGGTAAGTAGAAAGTTACCATATTTCATTTATATTTTCATTTAGCAATGTAAAGTTTTTCAATTAAAGGGTATAATGTTTTAATGTTTTTTTTCCTGATGAAAAAGGGTCTTATAGAGACTAACCACAGCTTTTATATTGCTTTTAAATGGGAAATTGTGATTCTTTAAAGTCATTTCATGTAAAGTTGCAATTTTCAAGAATGCAACTACAACTTTAAGTTAGGACTTACTGTGTTGTATACCCAGTCTGACGATGCAAAAGTGGATTTATCTGCCAAGATCAGAATACAACCAAAATCTTGTCCTTCCAGGCTTCTTGTACTATGCCTTATAAGGGATAACAGCATGCCATCACTTGAAGGGAAGTGTGTTATGTGATCCAATCTCAGTTTCACTTTTGTTTTTGAGCAGAAAACACGCACACACATGCGGATGCACAGACACACACACACACACACACACACATGCATGCATGCACACGCTTGCGCACACACCTCTGCTGCTGATGTGTTCAAGCTTCCTATGCAGGCCTCCAGGGAGTCAAGGACACCATCTTCGCGAAGGCACAGAAATTTCAGCACTTCGCCCAGGATCAGCAAAGCAACGAAGCAAGAGCGCTAGTATTTGCACAATTTCCACAGGTGCAGGGTGCCTTTGAGTGCACTCACGTGGTGCTTAGATCTCCATGGCAACAAGCAGTCAACTACATCAACCATAAGGGCTTCTGCTCACTGAATGTTCAGCTAGTGTGCTACCACCACAAACACATCCTGTAGGCCTGAGCATGATTCTCAGGGAGTGTCCATGACTCCTACATCTTTAGCAGGTCTCAAATCCCTGACATCTTCCAGCGTTCAGAGAAGCTGCAGGGCTGGCTCCTTGGTGACAAGGGCTACTCACAGAGGACATGGCTGATGATGCAGCGGCCTCATACTGCAGCAGAGCGACAGAACAAAGTGGCTCATGCCGCAACATGGACTTTGGTGGAACAAACGATAGGCATTTTGAAAATGAGGTTCTGGTGCCTTGATAGGTCTGGTAGAGCTCTGCAATACAGGCCTCAGAGGGTGTTGCACATCATTGCTGCTTAATGTGCACTCTACCACCTGCAAAAGAGGAACACCTGGCTGAGGAGGAGATGGAGGAGCTGCACGTAGCCTCCGATGAGGAGGACGTTGAAGGGAATGATGGTGATGAGGTCCTCAAAGGTGACGATGCCGGCGATGAGGCCATTGCACTGGCCAGATGAGGTAGGTGCACTGGGGGACTTCTCATAGCCACAAGATTCATGGAGGATGATGAGGAGATTCAGTGAGGACAGTCCTGATATCCTCATCTTACACCTGTGAATGTTTGACTCCTGTGTGGCTGATGGCAGCGCACATACCCTCAGTTTTCAGGCTCATGTCATGGAGATGCAGCAGAGGCCCTAATAGTTGCTAGGTTCCAGGAGGAATGATAATGACATGCAGTGAGGACACTCCATAGATATTCATGTAGTCTCTGTGAATGTCTGACTCCTGTCTGGCTGAGGGCAGCTCGCTTGCGCTGTGATCAGGGTCACATCATAGAGACGCAGCCGTGAAACTTTAAATGCACCTGATCCTTTGTCAGCCTTCAGCATCTGACCCCTTCAGGAGCACAGCGTCACCGGTCACAGAGGCTGAAGAGATGGGGGGTGGCCAGACCCACCTCAAAAGGTGCTGAGAGCACACGGAGAGAATGACGGAATTCTGTGACACCTGGCCACCACATTCTGGAAGCAAGAACTAGCACCGTAAAGGTGCAGGTATTACTGATGTGTCCAGTGAGTGTGAAGCTGGACCATCACTTTGGTCTGAAGGTTACACACTGCATAGGGAAGAGGCCCTGGACTGAGACACCTGCCTTTATCTTGTGCAGCTTTCACATCTGAGTGACAAGAACAATGTCATTATAACAAGGAGCCGTAGGCAAGGAAACATTCTTGGAAGTTTATTTACAATATTGAACATTAAGTATGTGAGATTAACATCCATGTTCAGGCTGTGCAATTACATCTTCTTAACTTTCCTAAACCTGCTGCTACATCTTGGTGCTCTCTGGCCATCCACAGCGGAGGTGGAGGCAGCCTGTTGACTGCTATGCCCTGTCTGTGATGACTTTGATGGGCATTCTCTGGAGGGCCAAGGCCTGGAAGACCCCGGCCTGTTTTCAAGGTCCAGACATGTGGCAGTGGCACCCTCCTCGGCCCATGGATCTGGAGGTGCTGGGGTCACAGGAAGAGGGGATTTGGATGGACCGGACACTCCTGGAGACCCCTGGGTGGATGGCCCTGAGGGGTGCACCAGTTGATCAACAATGGCATCAGTGATGGAGTTCAGCCCATGTAGCAGTGCAGGACCAATGTCCAGGAGCAACATCTCTATGGTGGCCACCATCCTACCTGTGTTGACCTCAGTGCGTTGGCATGCCAGCACTAGCACCTTGACGGCAGGAATTCCTCCAACAGTCTGCAACCTCTCCTTTTTGTTGTGTGCCAGTTTGTCCTGCATGAATACAGATAGAGAGAGTGTAAGCAGTACATCTGCCAAGCCAGGTGATAAGAATGCCTGGCATGTGGGTGGCGAGTAGTGCCATGGATGGGATGAGGACACGATCCACAGGGCAGATGAAGGTGCATGCGAGAGAGTGAATGCTGATGAACTGGCAGTGAGTGACATTCCTGTGGATGAGTGATGGACTTGTAAGTGTGTGAGTTGAGAGTGATGAGAAGAGTGACTTACCATGGCGGAAGTGAGGAGATCATTCATCCTCTTACGGCTGTCCTTTTTGCAGGGCATTGATGCTGACCATCGCTGCCACCGCCTCCCATGCTGGATTGGCGATCTTGCTTGCTGGACTTCATCCAGAGTGGGGTAGAGGACTTCATTGAGTGCTCGAGGGGGCTGTTGCTAAATTTGGGGGCAGCATGTTTCCTCCCTTTGGCAGTCATGGCTTTCCAACATTTTCCAATGCTTTAGAGAGAGCTAGCCCTGTGCAGGGGCGGCCTTTAAACATGGTGCCCGGATTACTGAAGACCCGAAGTGATGGCGGGGTGAGTGAATCAGAGGCCACCCCGCCAGTGACCCCACACGTTTCCCGGGAATGCATTATTAATGAGACAGGGCTCATCGGGAATGGGACGACACAACCCGAGAAGTTGCCATTGTGGCCAGCGGCTAAAACGTCCTTTTTCCCGCCTGCTCCTGCACTTAGTGCAAATCCAGCACGATTCCATCCTCTGTCTTTTTGGAAGTCTTTAAAGTGGCCCAGCTGCAAAACCCCTAATTTTGTGTCTCCAGCAAAAGTTTGAGACTGGATTCCCTAACCAATACCAAACCCAAATCACCACTGATCCCATGGGGTAAGCCAAACCATTTCCAATCTTTCTCAAACCAAGCAAAATCCACTTACCCTCACTCTTGGTTCCCCGAAGAGTAACACATTCCCATCAATGCTGCTCCATTTTCTCTGATACTAATGAGTCTTAAATTGTCGTGTAAGCTTCTTCAGGACAACTTAAATTAACTCCTTCCGAGTGTTCATATACAGGGAGACATTCCAAAGTCTGTCTGCCCTGGATCACCTGGCACAACAGGAACTGGAAAACTGATTGGTGTAAAGGATCTTGCTTGCTTTACAATTTTTTTTTTAAAGAATTCTTTCATGGGTTGTGGGCATTGCTGGCAAGGCCAGCATTTGTTGCCCATCCCTAATTGTCCTTGAACTAAGGGGTGCATTCGGCAGATGGGAGAGAGTCAACCACATTGCTGTGGGTCTGGAGTCACATGTAGGCTAGACTAGGTAACGATGGCAGATTTCCTTCTCTAGAGGGCATTTGTGAACCAGGTGGGTTTTTATGACAATTGTTTCATGGTCACTATTATTGGGGCTAACTTTATATTTCAGATTTATTAATTGAATGTAAAGTCCACCAGCTGCTGTGGTGGGATTTGAAACCATGGCCCTAGAACATTAGCCTGGGCCTCTGGATTTCAAGTCCAGTGACATTACCATTGCACTACCACCTCCACTCCACCCCCCACCCCCCAAATCACCCCTTTAAGCCCCAAAGTTCCAAAACCAGGACATCTCCTGTTACATACCCCTTTTCAAAAGATTCATTCTTTCAAAAGATTTGGAATTGCACATTTGGAATTTGTATGTCTCTTTGTCCATCTGCACTCTTTTGGAATTGTACACCCCCTGTTGGGAATGGGCTGGCAGCTGGGTTGGGAGAAGGGCTCAAATTGGGTAGGATGGCAGAGGGGTGTTGTGCCCATTGCCTTCCAGCCTCCACTGGTATTTTACCAGTGGTTGGGTAGGTGGTGGGCAGCCAGCCCACTCTTAAGCTAATTGAGTCCTTTAAGTGGACAACTAATGGCCACCTAAGGGCCTCTTCCTGCTGCCGCTACTATTTTGCCAGTAGTCGCGGAGGGCACCTCATCACTGAGAGGCTACTCAGTGAAAGCTTGTGGCCTCCCTCTATGCTCGTAGAAGGGACTGGTCCTTCTGCTTGGGCACCCATTGGTCCATGGAGAGCCACTTTAGCAGCAAGGGCTGCCCCTGCTGGAAGACCCCCATGCCTTTGTGATGGAACAACTACCCCCTCCGCAACCCACCTGCCCGATACTACCTGATTGGCCCCAGTGAGGCCTGACTGCACTTCACTCTTGCTCCATTGTCACTGGTCTGGAACCTGCTCCAGGTGACACAGTTGGGGCTGAAGATCTGCCAGCCCTCTGATTGGCCAGCAGCTCTTTGAGGCCTCAGAGGGGCCTGGACAATATAAAATAAAGTCTCAGCTTCCAGGGCTTGCTCCCTATTTTCCGGCCAGTGGTTGGGACCTCTGCCTCCATGTGAATCTAACTGCTTTGATGATTCCGCCTTCCACACCAGAGCTTCTGCAATGTCTCCTTTTGCTTCAGCTGAAGATTCCCCTCCACCATGGAAGGGAGGATCCTTAATGGGGTCTGTCCCTTTTCCTTTAGTTTTCTGTCACCTCTTTCTCTGTTTCACAACTGTGAAAAGGTCTCCCTTGTCCCCGTTCTATATTTCCATCACCCTCTATATTCGACAGATCACCTTCTGCCATTTTCCCCACTGCTAACCTGACCTCATCATCAAACACACCTTCTCCTCCTCTCCACTCTCCCCACTGTGACACCCAACTTCACCCTTCCACCACCATCTCCAGCCACTACGACAGGTGACTTCTCGTGCAAATGCAGATAACGCAACATGTCCATCCACCTCCTTCTGCACCTGCCTAGTGCTCCAGACAATCCTACTGAGTGAATCAATAATTTTCAGATACTTCTTCCAGCCATTTACACTGTAGCTGCTGTTTGTGGCTTGGTCTCCTCCACACTGAGGGAGACCAAACACAGGTTAGCTGACCACTCTGCCAGATGTCTGCATTCTGTCTACAATGTGACCTGTGGTGTCTGGCACTCCAATTTATTTTCCCACACTGATTCTGACCTTCCTGTTGCTAACCTCGTACACTGGCCCAATGAAGTTTCAAACCTAACTATAATTCTTACTTTGTCTTCAGTATGAAGTGTTGGTTCTATGTACTAGGTTGTTAATCGTATATTCAATGTTTTAAATTGTATGCAGGTGCCAGGCATTAACTGGGGATTCATTTAGAAACATAGAAACTAGGAGCAGGAATAGGCCATTTGGCCCTTGGAGCCTGCTCCACCATTCATTATGATCATGGCTGATCATCCAACTCAATAGCCTGCTCACGCTTTCTCCCCATATCCTTTGATCCCTTTCACCCCAAGAGCTATATCTAATTCCTTCTTGAAAGCATACAATGTTTTGGTTTCAACTACTTTCTTTGGTAACGAATTCCACAGGCTCACCACTCTCTGGGTGAAGAAATTTCTCCTCATCTCAGTCCTAAATGGTCTACCCCATATCCTCAGACTGTGACCCCTGGTTCTGGACTCCCCCACTATCGGGAATATCCTTCCTGCATCTACCCTGTCTAGTCCTGTTAGAAATTTATAGGTTTCTATGAGATCCCCCCTCATTCTTCTGAACTCCAGTGAATAATCCTAATCGACTCAATCTCTCACAGAATCAGAATCACAGAATCACAGAATCACAGTGCAGAAGAGGCCCTTCAGCCCATTGACTCTACACCGACACGTGAGAAACACCTGACCTACCGACCTAATCCCATTTACCAGTAGTTGGCCCATAGCCTTGAATGTTATGATGTGCCAAGTGCTCATCCAGGTACTTTTTAAAGGATGTGAGGCAACCTGCCTCCACCACCCTTCCAGGCAGTGCATTCCAGACCGTCACCAACCACCCTCTGGGTAAAATAATTTTTCCTCACATCCCCCCTAAACCTCCTGCCCCTCACCTTGAACTTATGCCCCCTTGTGACTGATCCTTCAACTAAGGGGAACAGCTGCTCCCTATCCACCCTGTCCATGCCCCTCATAATCTTGTACAGTTCGATCAGGTCGCCCCTCAGTCTTCTCTGCTCCAACAAAAACAAACCAAGTCTATCCAACCTCTCAGCTTAAATGTTTCATCCCAGGCAACATCCTGGTGAATCTCCTCTGCACCCCCTCCAGTGCAATCACATCCTTCCTATAATGTGGTGACCAGAACAGCACACAGTACTCCAGCTGTGGCCTCACCAAGGTTCCATACAACTTCAACATGACCTCCCTACTTTTGTAATCTATGCCTCGATTGATAAAGGCAAGTGTCCCACATGCCTTTTTCACCACCCCACTAACATGCCCCTCTGCCTTCAGAGATCTATGGACACACACGCCAAGGTCCCTTTGTTCCTCAGAACTTCCTAGTGCCATGCCGTTCATTGAAAATGTCTCCTCATATGTCAGTCCCGCCATCCCAGGAATCAGTTGGGTAAATCTTTGCTGCACTCCCTCTATAGCAAGTACATCCTTCCTCAGATAAGGAGACCAAAACTGCACACAATATTCCAGGTGTGGTCTCACCAAGGCCCTGTACAATTGCAGCAAGACATCCCTGTTCCTGTACCTGAATCCTCTGGCTATGAAGACCAACATACCATTTGCCTTCTTTACCGCCTGCTGCACCTGCATGCTTACCTTCAGCGACTGGTGTACAAGGACACCCAGGTCTCATTGCACATTCCCCTATCTCAATTTATAGCCATTCAGATTGAACCCCTAGCAAAATAGACACAAACTAAAATGGTGGTTGTTGAGTTGGGAGGCATATGCTTGTAATGTGTAACTCTGTAAATAAATATAAAAGTATGTAAAGATTCTATCTTTGACTAACTGGCTTTCTGGAGTAGAACATAGATGTGATGGTATCTCTGGGGAGGGGCACGTTGCTGTTGGATTAGGAACCCTCCAGCAGAACACCATATGGGGAGTCTGTTTGTTTTCTTTGTATCAACCTGCTGTTTTCCTCTCCTAGATTCTTCAGTTGTTGGAGATTGCTCCATTTTGCTAGTGTTTCCTATTCCCATTCCTAGCTAAGATAAAAGCAAAATACTGCGAACGCTGGAAATCTGAAATGTAAACAGAAAATGCTGGAAAATCCCATTTCTATCTACCTTGACTCCATTCCATCTCAGCTGTTCAGCCATTCCCTGTGTCTCAAAATTGTCTATAATTTCTCTCATTATAGCTCATATTATCTCATGTTTTTGTTTATAGGGGTTCAGTTAGCTAGAGTGTGATGCAGACAACATGGTTTCAGTCCCCTTACTGTGGTAGTTGATAGAGGCCTGCCTCGTTACCTTGCCCCATGCTTGCGAAGTGGTGCCCCTCAAGTTATATAACCAACTCAGAGAGAGAGAAAGAGAGAGCGAGAGTGAGAACTATTGCTCCTTGTGGACTATGGCTACCTGCCTACCTACCTACCATTCCCTCCATCATTTGCCACTACAATGTTGGTGGGGGAAGGTCAGCCTCTGAAAGGCGCAGAGATGAGGAGACAACAGGCTGAACTATGGAATTTGAGACACAGTCTAGCACGAGTAACCGAAGACTGTCTTATGTTATTACTCCTTCAGCCATTTAACCATCTTCTGTTTTCCATTTAACTACTTTATAGGTCTTTCTACTTCTTATGCCTATTCCCCTACCCCTTTTCCTTGCTTCCGTTCCTTCTTAAATGCTGTTTCTCTGTAATTTCATCTAGTTCTGCTGAAGGATTTATGCCCAACATATTAGTCTTTCGGAAATCCTGTTAGTCTGGCTGTTTCCTTCAGATACGGACTGACCTGTCATTTTCATCAACTGCAATTTTTGGCATTTCACAGGAACACAAGGATTAGGAGCAGGAGTAGGCCATTTGGCCCCTCAAGTCTGCTCCACCATTTGATAAGATCAGGGCTGATCTGATTATGCTCTCAACTCCACACGCCTGACAGTCCCCATAGCCCTTGTCAATCAAAAACCTATCTAATTCAGCCTTGAATATATTCAATAAACCAGCCTCTATTGCTTGAAAGAGCATTCTGCTAACGAACCTCTGAGAAAAAATCATTCTCATCTCAGTCTTAAATGGGAGGCCCCTGATTTTTAAACTCTGTCTCCTAGTTCTAGACTCCTCCATAAGGGGGAACACTCTCTCAGTATCCACCCTGTAATGTCTCTAATAACAAATCTGTGCACTTTTTATTGCAATGATTTGCCCGTGGGTGCTAATTACCTTATCACAGAATCATAGAATCATGCAGCACAGACGGAGGTCCATTTTGGTCCATGTTACCTGTGCCAGGTCTTTAAATAAACTATCCAATTAGTCCCACTCCCCTATGCTTTTTCAATAACCCTGCAAATTTTGCCTTTTCAATTCCCTTTTGAAAGTTGCTATTAAATCTGCTTCCATCGTGCAGCGCATTACATTTCATTGCCTAAAAGAATTCTCTGCCTCTCACCTCTGGATCTTCTGTCCTCATGCAGACATTTCACAGATTTATAATGAGTGCATTTTAATTATCTGACAAAAGTTAGGTTGCTAATAAACTGTTATTACCTTTGGCTTCTCAGCCTTAAATAAAAGCAAGCAGCACCAAATAAAATTAAGGTTTCTTTTGGTCACAGCTTGGTCTCACCCAGACAATTTGACATAGGCTTGTGAGTGTATAATCACTGTCTACTAATTGTTATCATTAATTGAAGCTGCAAGATGGAACAATCTTCCTTCCAACTTTCCAGATTGCTTAGAATTAACTCACTGGGATTTTTCCAAAGTGCAGCACTGTGTAAAATACTTGTAAGGCCACTTTAAAAACGCCATTTTTGAGGCCATTTTTTTTACATTCCTGAAGAGAAACTGCAAAAGATATAGAAGAGATGGATACAACCTTTAACTTTGAGTTTTACAGAAAAGTCTGCATTACAGGCCAATCAAAATTGAACTGAAACTGTATTCTTACTGTACTTTAACTTGAAGCTACGTGTTTTAATTGTTTCGATATATATCCAGTCACTAACTGAATTTCTAAAACGGCAAACAATAAAATCTGAATGAAGTAAACCCAAAAATACACAAGGCGTCATTAAGGCGGTTGGCATCGGTACATTTAAGATAAGTACATGAATGAGAAAGGAATAGAAGGTTATGCTAATAGGGTTAGATGAGGAGGCTCATGTGGAGCATAAACATCAGCAAGAGCCGAATGGCCCGTTTCTGTGCTCTACATTCTATAAAATTCAGTGTAACATTTAGGTAAGTAACTGATAATATTCTGAAAAGAAAACTTCTTCAAAACGATTAAACTTTTTCATATTTTAAGGTAAAAGAATCCTTACCGATCCTTTACAAAGTCTTACCTGGAGGCAATACTGACAACATCATGAGGAAGACATAGAATCATTTTGCACAGAAGGAGCTCATTCAGTCCATCATAGCTTTATCGACTCTAAAAAAAAAGCTGTCCAAATAGTCCACACCCCTGCTCTTCCCCAAAAGCTCTGCAATTGTTGCCTTTTAATGTACAGTGTATTGAATGTACTTTCGCTTTTAGACAGTGCATCCCAGGTCATAACAACATGCTAAATAAAAACATTTCTCCTCATGTTGCCTCTGGTTCTTTTGCCAATGATCTACGTCCTTTGGCTACTGACCCTTCTGCCTATGGAGGGTCTCACATTATCTCTTTCAAAGAATGTAAGCTGCTCTGAAATTGGATTTAAAGGTATAGTGGTGCTTTTGGCTCTTAATGCATTGGACTCACATAATCACCAGCACCTTCAAAGTAAACCTGCTGGATTTGCTAAACACAGCTACTAGCAAGAAGTAGATAAAACACAGTCTGGAGATGTCAGCACTAACATCCAATTTGACCCCAAATAACAGGACCTGATATTTTCTGGTGAACTAGTTTAATGATGTGTGAACAACATGAAAATGGTGAACAGCTCCCTCCGGTGCAACCTCAGAGATTCAGTGAGGATGAATTGCTGTTATGCACTTCAGGAAGTGCTAATGATACGAAGTGAAAATCAGTTTATTGCGCTTATTCCCAAGTATCAAACTGATACTGAACTGATATCATTGCTGGTCGTTCACTAGACATTTTAGCTCTTCAAATGTTTTCATCTTTTTGCTGAATTTTATTCACATTGAGTAAAGGTGTTGCAACTTTTAACCGTCGTCCCCTCAATCACTCCTGGGTCAGTGCAGTACAGGTCAAGTCCAGAGCAATGTTCCTTCTGCACCCCGCTATCAAACTCTCAGCTATGGTAGAGCACAGCTCAGATGCAGCTTCAAGCTCCTTCAAACATTCCCAACACGAACCCCTTCATCCAATACTGTGTTGCCCCTTTCCTAACTTGCACCAGGTCCTGTTCATCCATCAGCCTGTGCTTTCTGATCTACATTGGTCCCCGGTCCAGCAATGCTTCCATGGCATCATCTCCTCTCAACCTCTGGAACCTCTTCCAGTCCAACAACTCTGAGATATCTGAGTTCCTCCAATTTTGCCCTCTTGTTTATCCCCAGCTTTCTTCATCCCACCATTGGCAGCCATGCCTTCTGCTGTCTAAGCCCTTTGCTTTGAAATTCTCTTGCTAGATCTCTCCACCTCTCTCTCTTCCTTTAAGACCTTCCTTGAAATCTATCTACTTTGACCAAGTTTTTGATCACTCATCCTAATATCTCTTCATGTGTCAAATATTGTCTGTTATTGTTCCTGTGAAGTGATTTAAGTTGGTTGGCTACATTAAATGTGCTGTAAAAAGGCAAATTATATTCAGCGACCTGATTGCCCAGTTGGATTGGGACGGTGATATTTCAAGTCTCTACCTCACCTTTTTGTGATAATACCCTCATTCTGTATTCATAACCATCCAGACAGTTCATTTGGTAAAGGTGTTTGCCATCCCCTGTGAAGCTGAACCAGATACCAGGAAGCTCTCCGCTTTCATCACTCCTTATGTAAAGAGCAATAGGGGAAGGATATAAAGCCAGCCATCACACTTGCCACACTAACTTCATGAAGGAGCAACCAAATAATGTTTTGCAACACAGTAATTTGCTTCAATGTTGATTATTATTCTGCATCTGGCAACTGAAAGAAAATTAAGGGTTGCCAAAGACAGCCACATCCCTTTAAAAATGTACTGAAATTAATAACAGCATGGCGGGTCTTGAAATTACACTCAGGGATGAATGCATAATGTGATTGGATTTCCTCTATATTTTAACAGAGACATTAACCTAGTTAAAATGAATGGATTAAGATGTTAGTTAATGCAGTCACAAGGAAGGTATTTGTGCATTTCTGCTCCTCAGCAACATTTTGAGGGACACGGAATGATGGTAAGATTCTTTTATAGCTGATTAATTTGTTCTTTAAGCTCTTGACTATGAGCTATTCTGGTAGAAATACATATTGACATGAAATTGACAATCTGCCTTCGAGAAATCTCAAAATTGCTGGCATAGAAAATAAATATTACATTGGTGCAGTAGGGGATATTCTTCTGAGGTTGGGTAAGGGGAATGATTTCTTTTGGTCACCACCAGTTGCCAAATTGTTTATTATAGAGTTATAGAATAGTTGAACACAGAAGGAGATCATTCAGCCCATTGAATGTGGTAGCTTTCTCGAAGAGCAATTCAGCGAGTTCGACTTCCCCTCCACTTTCCCCTTATATCTGCAATTGTTTTTCCTTCAAATGGTTATTGAATTTCCCTGTGAAGGTTATTATTGAACCTGTATCCACCACCCCATCAGGCAGTGCATTCCAAATCCTAGCCACTTGTTGCATACAAAATGTTTTTTCCTCATGTTGCCTCTGGTTTTTTTGCCAATTACCTTAAATCTGTGCCCTCTGGTTAACAACCCTTCAGCCATTGGAAGTAGATTCTCTTTATTTACTCTAACAAAACTTTCCATGATTTTAAACACCAAAATCAAATCTCCTCTGAGTCTTCTAAGCTTTTCTAGGTTATCCACTCTCTCATCCCTCAAAAACATTTTAGTGAATCTCTTCTGTACCCTCTCCAAAGTTTCATGTCTTTCCTAAGGTTAGATGCCCAGAACTGCGTTCCAAAGAAGAGTCACGTTGGACTTGAAATGTTAATCCTGTTTCTCTCTCCACAGATGCTGCCAGACCTGCTAAGTTTTCCCAGCACTGTTTTTATTTGCTCAGAATTGGACCCAATCCTCCATCTGGGGCTGAACTAGTATCTTATTAGCATGAACATAACTTCCATTTGTACTTTAGTTTATTGACCAAATGCCTCTATTTGTAAAGCCTAGCATATATTTTATAAATTGTTTTGTACTGTCACCTTCGAAGATTGTACTCAAAAACTCCCTTTAGAACTGTACCATTTAGCTTTGTATCTTGTTCTTCCTGCCAAAATGTATCACCGCACGCTTTTCTGTGTTGAATCTTGTCTGTCAGGTGTCTGTCCATTCCATCAGCCTGTCTATGTCCTCTTGAAGTTTATTCCTCACTGTTTACTACACTTCAAAGTTTCTTGTAATCTGCAAATTTTGAAACTATGTTCCATAGCCCCACAAGACCAAGTCATTGATGAATATCATAAAACAGCAGCGCTCCTACACCACCACCTTGGGGAACTCCACTGTATACCTCTCTCTAGCCCAAAAAAAGGTCACACACCACAACTCTTTTGCACCTAACCATGATAAGTCGGCATAGTGTATATTATGAAACTATAATTGCATCCAACAGAGGACACGAGGCCCTGGAAGTGATAATGTTAATTAATTTGCTATATTCCTGGTTGGGATGCAGAGTATCAACAATTCAGGGCATAGTCAACAGAGAACAGCTAGTTAACTTTACAAACGATATGATTTCTCTTCAGTATAAATTGAACCTTCAGAGTGAAAGTTCACCAGATAAGAAAGCACATCTAGAGTACCTGGCTGAGCTTTAGTGGGCTGCGTGGTCATTCTTTTCCCTGGCTTTCCTGAAAAAACACTGCAGGAAAAGTGGGATAAACTGGTCATGCCAATTGTCTGCAGGAGTGGCCAGAAGTTAGGTGAGGCTACATTGTATTCTCCTGAGGCTATGTGCAAAGCCACTGAACCTTGCAGTGATAATGATCAAAGGAAACCCCAGCCAATATCCCAAGCCACCATCAACTTTCCCTATGATTCTATTAAGAATTGACCAGTCGAGGGTATTGCAAAAAGAGATGCTGTATCCATGAGTCACAAACGCTAATAAAGATCTTATTCTGGTGAGGGCAAAGGGTTAATGACCTGTTGAGTCAGCCAGTCAATCATACAGCCAGAACAGCACCTGCAGATAGAGGTTCAGATTCGGTACCACAGCAATTACATGTCACTGTGAAAAATTGATCATGGTTTTTCTCTGCTTACAGCCCCTGGAGGTTGCAGGGAGTTGGATGAAATAATTAAAAAAGGCCCTATTATGTGGGCAAACTGTCGATCACACGTACTCTGTGAGATCTTGGAAGCTGCTCCTGAGTCCGGTCTCTTATGAAAAACGTTTGGCAATTTTTTTTCCCCCTCTCAACTACAGTGACCCAATTCATAGCATAACGCTGAGTTACTTGGTAACAAACACAACTGGGATGCCTGCATGTGGCATTATTGTGACACAAAAATTACTTGCAGCTGTGTGGCTGCCCTCCTCCCCGGCCTTGTTAGAATACGCGGCTGCGAAAAAAATAAAAGATCCCTTGTCGTTTTCCTGAGCACTCCTTTCACTCTCCGCCCCTCCAATATTTTATTTATTGGTTTCTTTGCGCTCATCTGAGTGAAGGATATCAGTGTCAGCAGTAAGGTCTCCAAAGGCAGGTACAGCATGGGCCAGATGGAATGAAGTTTCCCTGCACAGCTACAATACACACGCCAGCCGTGCCATATTTTAGAATAACAGCACTTACTACATTAGTCAAATATTTCCATTTTACTCTGCATCTATCCATACTGTTTTGCTGAGCATTGCTGTAGGCAATGGTCACTGCTGCATTTACCAGTTTGGTACTGTGGCTGCCAGTCATTGGATGAAAACTATCCACACTTCATTAAATTAAGATCATGAACAACCATCATCTTATGACTTTCATCTTATTAGCCAGATTTCATCTCACCCACTGTAATCCTCTTTACAGCGCATTGAATCTGGACACAATAGCAACTCAGAGACAGCAGAATTTTCAGGTCTTAAACGAACTTTAATTTTCTCTTCTCTCCTGTGTCAGCTTGGCTCATTCTCACTTTCCAAGTCAGAAGGTTGCAAGTTCTGTCCGACTACAAGGCACGACCAGGTTGATGCTTCAGTACAGTCCCTGGGAACCCTGAACTGCCAACACCGTCTGTGTTTTCCGTGAGGTGTCAAAGTGTTCATGGGACTGTTCGAGTAAGAGCAGAGAGCTGCCTTGGCCATCATTCATCCCTTAACCAGCACCAGCAAAAACATGTTAACTGGCCATTTGTCTCTGTCGCTGGTTGTGGGATCTTGCTGAGCATAAATTATGTGCTTGCCTCTGTAACAACAACTAAATGCTGATGTAAATTATTGGCTGTAAAGTGCTTTGTGAGATTGGGAGTGAAAAGTAACTTCAAGTTCTTTTGCTTCTGTATTTCAAATGTCAAATATCAAAGCATTGGTGTTGTAAAGTAAATCATAATAGCATTTCAAAACAGTGATATTGGGGGGGAATTTTAACCTGAAAAATGAAGGGTTGAAAACCAGGGTCTGAATTTTCCAGGCGGTGGGCAGGCTCGGCAGGAGTGGGTGGGAGCGGTCGTGGAGCCGATCGCCGCCCGCGATTGGCTCCGCGCCGCCATTTTACACGGGCGGGCCAATTAAGGCCCGCCCAGCAGAAGATGCGAGCTGTAATGCACAGCGCTACCTGTGCAGGCGGTGGGGGGGGTGGGAAGGAGGGAGAGTCGGGGCCAGTGCTCTTTTGCGCATGTGCGCGACAGAGCGCTTCAATCTCCCTGAGGCACGGAGCTGCCTCAGGGAGATTGAATCGATATTGAAATAATTAAATAAATGGAGGAAAATATTGACTAAACACAGTCACATGAGATGGGACTTGTTTTTATATCTTGGAAAGTTTTATTTACTTAATAAAAGCTTTAGGAAACCTGATCGGTGGGTGAGGTTTCCTAAAAACGCAAAGGGCGCTTGGCCTTTCTGCTTGCCGCCAACTTTAAGGTTGGACGGGCAGCTTTAACAATTATATTAATTACTTCCTTAATGGCCTTGATAGGCCATTTAAATAATCGACGGGCGCGCTGCTGACTCCGGCACGCGCCCGCTGAACGAAACATCGCAAGACAGCGCAATGACGTCGGGACACACGCCCGACATCTTAGTGCGTCATTTTATGCATCGGTGCATCAGGCCTGCCCCTGCGTGTAGACTGAAAAATCCTGCCCCAGATCTCTGAAACAGGAAACCAACCATCTCACACTCACCCACTTCTAGTTTCAGCAAAAGCAAGAAGGGCAGGCAACCAGGAAGAAATTTAGTCATTTAAAGATTTTAATGAGGCTGCATGCCTTCATATTCTATTTTTAACCACAGGAGAAGGGTTGGATCTATCAGCTAAGTGCCTTTATCTCAGTGCTTGTGGGCTTGGGAGAACAGGAGTAATTCCTCCAGGTCCAGTAAGCAAACACAGTAAACTTCATCCCCCCCATGATCCATCTGCTCCACCTCCTCATGATTGAACCACCCCAACAATCACTTGGCCCTAGGACCACCATATGAACTACCTCCCCCTTCCCCAGGATTGGATCCCACTCCCGCAATTGGACAGTCCCTCAATCAGATGCTCCTTTCAGTCACCAGTGACCACTCCCAACTCCCCACCAGCCCTCAGTTCGACTGTGGCTGAGTGCTGCAGAATTTCCCTCCTGTTAAGTAGCCAGTCTGTCAATCAAGTTGGCTGTGGACAGTAAATCCGCAGGGGAAAATAATTAAAGATGTCCTGCACTTAAAGGCTGTAAGATGTTCAGGGAACCACACTTCCAAGTTTCTTAACCTCAAAAACAACTCTCTCACTCCTTTCAATTCACCATTATGCTCACGTTTCTGCCCTCGGCCTGCTACAATGTTCCAGTGAGGCCCAACGCAAGCTGAAGGAATAGCATCCCATCTTCCGATTAGGCACTTTACAGCCTTCGGGACTCAACATTGAGTTCAACAGACCATGAACTCTGTCCTCCATTTTGATTTTTTCTCCCAAGCACCAGTCTGTAACTTGTTCTCATATTGTTGCTTTCAAACAGTGCTGGCCTTTATTTTGCTGTTAACACCTACTCTAGACCAATGCTTTGTGTCTTTAATACTATCAGTACCACTCCCTTTGCCTTGTGTTCCATGACATCTTTGTCATTTAATTTCCCCGCCCTCTAACCGATACCTGACCTCTTTTGCTCCATTTGCCCCCTCCCTCCTTTTTCAACAGCATAAAACCCACCACATTCTTACCTCTCTTCAAAACCGAAGAAGAGTCATATTGGACTCAAAATGTTGACTCTGTTTTTCTCTCTACACAGATGCTGCCTGACGTGCTGAGGTTTTCCAGCACTTTGTTTTTATTTCTCACTCCTTTCCCGTCTCTGAGCTAAAATTGAGCACCTTGTGTTTCTTGATTGACCCAAGTCACCAAATGAAGTTTGACCATCTTGCCCCCAAGCTATTGCCCCTCCTTCCTAACATAGTCTGGAAACCATAAACATCAGAGAGAAAACAATGCTGTTCGAAGATAAATTGTTGTGGTAAATGGATTTAATTTCTGACACTCGTCCTCAGGAAAAATGAACCACTAAAAGAAGACAACTAAGAGTCTCCCTTCTCTAAACAAGACTCCTCTGGTATTTTCCAAATGCTTTTCTTTCCCTGCCATTCTCCCTGTGCCCTGTTCATGTTGCTGGAAGCCCCCAGTGGGGAGCAAGGAATCAACAGAACACTGGCAAAACCCTTTAAGAAAACAGAGCAAGCCATACAATCACCTTTGAGCTCATGGAGAATTATAATCTCTGGTGAGATCTTAGGGTTAATTTTACTGGGATGTCATGACTGCTGACAGTTCTATGCCATATAATGATTAAATTATTGAATCATCAGGTGCTTGTGTGACTGACTGCGAGTGTCATACTGACAACCTGAAGGCTGCTTATAATTATTTTACCCAAAACTATGTTTAATCTACAAGGATTCTTGACTAAGCAGAGCCTGGAGCTCTCTGTACTGTAGGCTTACTGTAACTCTGAATTTAATCAGCTTGTTAGGTCAGTTGCTGCTTCCACAGTTCCAGAAACTCACAAGTTTCATGATTTGCATGACATTTTACTGGCACACTACAACCTTAATGAGCATGCTGAACTCACAGACCTCCTTTGGGGCGCAGCTTATATGCCCTGAGTGAACTGTACGATCTACCTGCTCATCGACTGATGTTCCAGAGCTAACTTACATAATTTGCCACTGTAGTCATGTGCTTGCGCCCAAACAGAACTAATTTTTGCAAAGGCTTCTTCATGAAGACAGGGCCCTTTAAATTGCAGGAATAGTGATTAACTGGGCTGAGGTGCATCATCATTGATCAGTCACTGTCGATAGGAACTGGAATCTGGTCATAATGCTACTCAGCGATTGAGTTTAGTGTTTATTCTAATTGAAGAACCAAGCTGAAGGGCATGGCCCACAATGTAGGACATCAGCATGGTCGAAAACAATCAGAGGGGCACACTATGGGACAGTGTTTGGTCATGATCTATTCTAATACATACAGGCCTCTGATTGCTTCAGTTTGCGATGGGAATGGAGGTGGAAAAAAAGAGCAGGAAATTAACCGAAAGGAGAAATCAAGAAGCCAAACTGCGGGGAGATGGAAATTTAAGACAGTGATTAGAAAAGATAATAAAAGGAAGACATGATGAAAATAAAATCTGGCAATCACACCAGGATACCTTTACATGGGAGTGCTGTGAGGCTGTTTATATGAAGTGATGGTGACACCACCCTCGGGGTGATTTATTTGGTTCCCAATGTACCATCTTGCCGGCAAAACTCTTGCCACCAGCTGCAAAAAGATGCATTCCCCTCCATCAAAAGCGATTTTATAAGTTAAATTTTGTGCGCTAATATCATAAAGTCACCTCCAAGCTCATATTTCTCCAATTCTACATTACAATGTTAATGGTTTCATTTCCTTTGTGTACAGTTGTTAACACATCTGTTAACACAGTCACATTATATTTGTTAGTGCTACATTAATCCATTTCTAAACCCGGTATACCTCAGCAAACACCTTAACCAGTACACCATAAAACAGCATGCATGGGAACTTAAATCTTTGAAGTGCCAACACATAATACTTTACCTTCATGAAACGTTAGCTTCAGTGGTTTTATTGGTGAAATCAAAGTTTGAAACGTAACCCTGTGATATATTTTTCATTCAGTTTCATGCAGCGCACAACCAAACCAAGAAGGAGCATTCCCCCATCCCCCCACCATAGAGTTACAGCTCTCCCCATAACAATCACACAGCTGAAAAACATGTAGGATAATTGCCAGTCAGAAGGGCTCTGCTGTCAAATTCTTCATCAGCCTCAACTTCTTTGGCTTCTTCCAGGCCTCTGCTGGAGTTTTCTGCAGGATCGTACAGTCAGCAGCTGACAAATTATAAGGGAGATGAATGAAGGTTTTTTTTTTTGCTAGGGCAGGGCAATTAAATCCTCTTTGCCATTGATGATGGCAGTCAGTATGAGCAGGCACTCAGGTTTGTGGTTCTCTGGCTTCCCACAAGCCGGGGCATCATCTTCACGAATGGGACAATCCGGACATTCCCAAATCACCCAGCAGTATTCATCAACCGTAAGTGCTTTCACTCTTTCAATGTGATGTGCAGCCATAAATAGATCTTTATGCAAGTGTGCACAAGATTTCTGGGCACCTGCCATGGTGCTTTTGGCTCGTGGCACTCCTCCCTAATCTCTTCACACTTCAAAGTAGATCTACTGGCTGCTCAGAAACAAGAGATACCCAGTTAAAATGTACCTAATGAGACCTTTGAGGAACCCAATCAATGAGGTCCAAAGCCATACTATGAAAGTCATAAGACAACAGGATATATCAATGAGAAAGCCATCAGCACGCTGAAGATACCTGCATAGGTCTGGAGGCACCTTTCAGTATACACCAGCCGTGGTCTCCAGGATGGTCATGGTGTGCTCAACATTGCACCGCACTGGATTTGGGCATGCAGGAGCAACAAGGCAGAGCGCACCTCTTCAAACAGCTCCAAAGAGTTAACGGGTGAGGAGGAACATAATGTGACCAATGCATCAGGAGTGGCACACAAAAATGGACAACATGGAAAAGTGGTGGAAACAAGTAATCTTCTTACGGCTCAAAAATTAAACAGTAACTTCGTAACCCAACATCGTGCAACACAGCCATGTGCATTTACAAGTCTTTACTCTTCCTCTTAGCTGTTCTACATGATGCTTCAGCAGAGGCAGAGTCAGCTTGCTCAGAACCCTGCTCTGACTGCCAAGATGCTCTTGGCAGACATCCATTACCAGGAGTCAATGTGGTTTTATGAAAGGGAAATTGTGTTGACAAATTTGTTAAGAGTTTTTTGAGGATGCACCTAATAGGGTAGATAAAAAGGAACCAGTAGATGCAGTATACTTGAATTTTCAAAAGGCATTCTATAAAGGTACCACAAAAAAGCTAATATGCAAGATAAGGGCACATGGAGTTTGGGGCAACATATTAGCATGGATAGAAGATTGGTTTACAGGCAGGGATAAATGGGGCATTTTCAAGTTGGTAGCTGAAACAAGTGGAGTGTCACAAGGATCAATGCTGGGGCCTCAGCTATTTATAATCTATATTAATGACATAAGCCAAGAGATCGAGAATAATATACCTAAGTTTACTGACAATATATAGCAAGCTGTGAAGATATAAAGAGATGTAGACTGCTTAAGGTGAGTGGGCTACAAGGTGACATTATGTACACTTGGCTGAGAGCCCAGACAGTATTAGAACAGTTGCCATTGGAATTGGCGGGGGACATAAGGTGGCATGGATGGAGCATGGGGAAGGTGAAGGGGATGTGAGGGGTGAGGGATAGAGGGCCTTTGTGTTTTGATTTTAGCTGGGACAAAGTCCCACAGCATTGAAGCAGGCCTTTTAAACAGCCCGCCTCTGCACCCAGCAGCCAGTGGCTGCCTCCATATTTCTTCCAGGGTCAGCTGGCCTGACTTCAGCCTGCACACACCCCCCCAGCAATGAAGCCTTTGCTTTCTCCCAAGGCAGATGTGCTGAGCTGGGAATCTCCCCGACTCCCCCCTACCCACCTCAAGGATGAAATCCAGGCCTTTATCTTCTCTTCACAACTTACTCTCCTACCTATCTTGCTGTCATCAGCAAATTTAGCAACCATACATTTGGTCCCTTCATCCAAGTCATTGATATGGATTGTAAATAGTTGAGTTCCCAGCACTGTGGCACTCCACTAATGACAGCTTGCCAATCTGAAAATGACTCATTTATCCCTACTGTCTGCTTCCTGTTAGCTAACCAATCCTCTATCCATGCTAATATTTTACCCCCTATACCATGAGTTTTGTGTAGTAACTTTTGATGTGATACTTTATTAAACGCCTTTTGGATATCCAAGTACACCACATCTACAGGGTCTCCTTTATTCATGTTGCTTGTTACTTCCTCAAAGAACTCTAATAAATTAGTTAAGGATGATTTCCCTTTCACAAAACCATGTAGACTCTGCCTGATTGCATTAAGATTTTCTAAGCGCCCTGCTATTATCGGCTTGATACTAGATTCTAGCATTTTCCAGATGACAGATGTTAGACTAAATGGCCTGTAGCTTCCTATTTTCTGTCTCCCTCCTTCCTGGATGGAGGAGTTACATTCGCTGTTTTCCAATCTGGTGGGATCTTTCCAGAAGCTAGGGAATTTTGAGGGGCAGGCTTGAGGGATAATATCTCCTGCTCCTATTTAGACAGAATTGTTTCAATGCAGAAGGAGGCCATTTGGTCCATCCTATCTGCATCAGCTCTCCGAATGAGCAACTCACTGAGTGCCATTTTCCCACCTTCTCCCTGTAACCCTGCACATTCTTCCTTTTCAGATAACAGTTTAATTCCCTTTTGAATGCTTCAATTGAACCTGCCTCCACCACTTTCTCAGGCCCTAACCTTTCGTTGCATTAAAAAGTTTTTCCTCATACCACTTTTACTTCTTTCACTAATTACTTTCAATCTGTGCCCTCTTGTTCTTGACCCTTTCATGAGTGGGAACAGTTTCTCCCTATCTACTCTGTCCAGAGCCCTCATGATTTTGAATGCCTCTATCAAATCTCCTCTCAGCCTTCTTTTCTTTAAGGAAAACAGTCCTAGCTTTTCCAGTCTCTCTTCATAACTGAAGTTCCTCATCCCTGGAACCATTCTTGTGAGTATTTTCTGCACCCTATCTAATGCCTTCACATCCTCCCTAATGTGCAGGACCCAGAACTGAATGCAATATTCTAGCCGAGTCTGAACAAGTGACTTATATAAGTTCAACATAACCTCCTTGCTTTTGTAATCTACGTCCCTATGCCCCTTTCTTATGTTCTTACATCACACTCTTTGCTACAGCTCCCGAAGTGTCCTCTTCACTAATGGCCCTGACATGCTGCATTTAGTTGCGCAGAGCTTAGAGTGCCCTGTGGCCTCTGATTCAGACTCTCTACTGCTGCCCCTGTCCCGCAATCTCCTCTAGCTCACTTGCGATGTGTGAATCACCCAACTACCTGCCTTCCCAGTCTCACTGAAGTGTGAATACCTGGTGCCTGGTCTGCACGAGTATGTACCAGAGGGTGACCTCTGCTGAGGGGGTCATCGCCATCCTCTTGAGCCATCTCCTGCGGAATGCTTAAAGGTCCTTTGGGAAATTAAAGGCATGAATTAGAACTATCAAGGTAAGAATGTCAAAGTCATCCTTATTGCCACTCACTACTGACATCAGGTAAACATGAGTGAGTACTATATGTTATGTGGCTGTCTGTTAGGAAATATCCTGTCACCAGATAGCTGGAAGGCTCCCATCTCAGTCCGGCATGCCAAGACTCCACTGATATCCAGTGTCTCTTCCTCTGCAACCATCAATTGTATGAAGGCTGGAGGACCACCTCCCATTCTCGGCCTCTCCCTGGCATTCTGTGCCCTCTCCTTCTGCCAAGAAGGGAAGGGGAGACTTGAGTAAGAGCAATTATATGTGTTGAACAGATGGATCAAGGTCATTTGCTGTGATTATGAGGGAGAGGCATGACATTGCATAAGGATGAGGGCGAGTGTCAATGATGGATGAAAGATGGGGATGTGAGGAAGTGCCGAGACAAAGAAGGATGGATTTTGCTGCATAGACTTTCCTACATTACAACCGTGACTACACCTCAAAAACTTCAATGGCTGTGAAGAGATTTGAGACATACAGTGGGTGTGGAAAGCACTCTAGAAATGCAAGTCTTCGCTTTTTTCAGAGAGGGATGGATGCAGCTGTAAGATATGTTTGTGAGAAGTGATGCGATGGAGCAGGCTTGAGAAGGCAGTGTGAGGGGGTTGGTGTGATACACACATCAGGGTGTATTTGAATGTGCCACTGTACTCAATTTTCCTGCCCTGCTTAGTTCATTATATTGCTTTCAGCATTTGAATTCACGAGCATGGTGTCATACTCCTGCTGCTGACCTCCTCAGCTACCTCCAGCAACATCGTCTTCGTTTCACTAGCAGGTCTCTTCCTCCCATCAGTAGAGAACAGTATCTCCCTGAGACAAAAACAAAAATTGCTGGAAAAACTCAGCAGGTCTGACAGCATCTGTGGAGAGGAATAGAGTTAACATTTCGAGTCTGTATGACTCTTCATCAGAACTAAAGAGAAATAGAAATGTGATGAAATATAAGCTGTTTAAGTGTGGGTTGGACAGGTGAAGCTGGATAGAGGGCCAGTGATAGGTGGATAGGAGAGATTGCCAAAGATGTCATAAACAAAATGTCAAAGGGGTGTTGATGATGGTGATATTAGCTAAAGGATGTGCTAATGGTGATGTTAAGAGTAGAAAGCAGGATGAGCAAGTGACAGATGGCCCTAGTGGGGGTGGGGTGGGGTGATCGAAATAGGCTAAAAGGTGGAGATAAAATAATGGATGGAAATAATTTTTAAAAATAGTAATAGAAATAAGTGGGAAAGAAAAATATATATATTAAAAAATATATAGTAATTATTAGAAAAAGAGGATCAAAAAGGGGTGAGGATGGAGGAGAGAGTTCATGATCAGAAGTTGTTGAACTCAACTTTAAGACCGGAAAGCTGCAAAGTGCCTAGTCGGAAGATGAGGTGCTGTTCCTCCAGTTTGCGTTGAGCTTCAATGGAACATTGCAGCAGGCCAAGGACGGACATGTGGGCATGAGAGCAGGGTGATGTGTTGAAATAGCAAGCGACAGGAAGGTCTGGGTCAGTCTACGTTTGGTCTCTCCAATGTAGAGGAGACCGCATTGGGAGCAGCGAATGCAGTAGACTAAATTGAGGGAAGTGCAAGTGAAGCGCTGCTTCACTTGAAAGGAGTGTTTGGGCGACAAGATGTGCTTTCCTCTAAGGCTGCTCATAGAATCTTCCCATTTTCAATTTCAAGGAGCGATATGAATAGGAGAAGGACAACATGAGGTGGTTTCCCATTGCCTTCTCACACTTGCTTAAACACAAGTCCTCATCCCAAAGGATCACTGCCTGTAAGCAGTCATTGTCCCTCGAGATTCTAGCTCACCACCAAAAATTAACTGGTCCCCCCCTTTGACTATGACTCGAAACCCTGAGCAGGAGGCCCCTACCTGGGCCTGGGATGACTCGCAAATGCCGTTCCAATTTACTCACCGAGCTTTCTCTGTCGCTTCCAAAGAATGATTGAGGAGCAAGAGCAGGGTTTAATCCTAAAGCAACAGAAAAATTTCTTAACCCAACTGCATTTTCAAATCAACCTTTATTACAATTAATATCGAATTCTCAAGAAAGTACATTCACTTACATTCTGAATTACAAGGTTGTAAGTTCAAGTTCTACTCCAGGTGTTGAGCTCATGTTCTAGGCTAACACTCCCATGCAGTTATATACTAAAGAAATGCTGCACTGTTAGAGGTACCTCTTCAGATGAATTTTAAATCAAGAACATTTTCCTGATGTTATACTGGGTTTAGAATTTCTTAGTCTGATCTCTTATTCAGACATGAAAGATTTCATTGGCCTGTTGGAGGAGGAGCGGGTAAATTCTCCCTGGTGTCCTGGCCAATAATTATTCCTCAATCAACATTGTTAAAACGAATCAATTGGTCATTTATTTATTTGTGGGACCTTGTTGCGTGGAAACCAATTGCCACACTTGCCTACATTACTTAATTGAACCACATGCCATATGAACTTTATTAGGCTGCAGAGCACTTGGAGATTACCTGGGGTCATGAAGGGTGCTATATAAATGCAGTTTCTTTCTTTATTTCTTAGAAAATACTAAGCTTAGACATACTCATTTGAGTCTGGCTTAGCAATTAGTCTATGACATTATGACTATGAATTGTTCACTCAATCCTCTTTTACAAATCAAAGGGAACATTAGCCCATTGGTTAACCTCTCCATTAAAAACAATTTTCTAAGTTAAATTTCATATGCTAATATCGTAAAATTATTTCCAAGTTCATGTTTCTCCAATTCTATTTTGCAATGTAATGGTTTAATTTCCCTTGTGTATAGTTTTCAACATATCTGTTAACACATTCACCTTATATTCCTGTCAGTGCTGTTTTAATCCATTTCTTAAACTGATCTTAAGCAATCACCTTAACCGGTGTATGACAAAACAGCATGCAAGGGGACTTAAACCTTTGAAGTCCTAACAATAACACTTCATGAAATGTTAGTTTTGTTGTTTTTATCGATGAAACGTAACTGCTGAGGAATATTTTTCAAATTTAGTGCCGCGTACAAACAATTCAACTGAAAAGCATTGAATATAATTCTCGCGGAACAATAGCTTTGACCAGTCGGTGTCTGAAGCTCTTATTTGATAGAAACCATATGTACATTTACAGCTGGCCAATTATTCTCGAGATTGTTCTGACGAATCCCTTGCGGGGGTGCAGAGCTGAGCTGACATGAGCACTCAAGTTTACTGTCAGGCCACTCATTTCCACAGTTTGCTTCAAAGTTAGCAGAACATTCCCGTTAAATGCCGAGGCTGCCTCACTCGTTGCCCATTTTTTGGGGGGTCGGTGCCGATTCAGTTCCTAACTTGGTTGCTCATTGTTGTAGCGGAGGTTTGAAGCGAGCGGTGGGATTTCGCACGGAATGGTGTAGTCCACTCTGAGTACAGGATATGTTGCATTAGAGGAGGGTGCGGGCCGTCATTACGCGGCTCCCGGTGGTTACATTTCATATTTGACACTTGCGATTGAGTAACATCTGAGCGTGGCAATGCGGCTGCCCTCTGCTCCAGACCGACAGCTGCACGTTAAAGGGAGACTTATACCATTCAGAACTCTCCCGAACCATTATTAACTTGGGTAGTTTCATTTAGTTTCCTACTTCTGCTTATAAAGTTCACACATGCATCCTTCTTTTGAAGGTGGTGATTCATTCTGGAGGGCGATAGTCACTGCCTCCTAGAGAATATGTTAACGCCAACACTCATTGGACCATAAAGGAACAGAGGCAATAATGCCCTCACTTAACACCCATATCGTGCAGCGATTATTTGAAAGGAGTCATAACTGGGTGGGCTCCTGATTGAGGCTTGCCCTTATCTGGATGATGCCCTCCACTATTTACCATCAGCTTAGCTCAGTGGTAGCAAGCTGTGAATTCAAAGTCGCACTCCAAGGAATTGAGTTCAAAAATGAAAGTTGACACTCCGATGCAGTATTGAAGGAGCGCTGTGCTGTCAGAGGTTCCATCTCAGACCTCTCTGTAGATCTATCACATCCCACAGGACTATTTTGAAGAGATGTCTTCTTGGTGTCCTAGACAGTATTTATCTTTCAACCACCACTTCAAACTGGCTGGGCCATAATTTGCTGTGGCTGGGCATCTAATCGCATCTGCCATTAGTTAGAATTGCCCTTGTACTTTTGATGTTTTCAAACATTTACATGGCAAGTTGCCAGTGTAAGCTGAAAGGAGAGAGTGAGAGAAACAGGACATCTGGGACCTGAATGAACAGAGCAAGCAACTGCAACTCCTTAACCAATCAGATTGAAGGATTGTGAAATTAACAACTGTGAAAGAAGTGTAAATGAGACGGGGTGAATTCAATGTCAAATCAGGTATAGAAATAATGAGAGGGAAAGAAAGATTAGAATGGAGGGAGAGAGAAGACAAGGACAGGAAAAGTAAGAAAGGATTTTAATATTTCATATTTTTAACATACTTAACAGTGGAAATCTGAAGGAATGTGACTGCACACGTGTAACAGTTAATCGTCAGTGCCAGAGGTTAGCTGATAGTAATTAACATAGTTAAAAAGGTGCTGAGACTGAAATGTACAAAATCTAACTTTCTGGGGTGTCATGAAAATATAATAATTCTCATAATATTATTGTGATTTATTGTAAAAGTGGTTAATAGTGGGGTTTGGATAGTTTCTCTGTGTATATGTGTGTGTGTGTGTGTGTGGGGGGGGGGGGGGGGGGTGTTATTGGAATTGAAGACAGCTGGCTTGGAGGCTTTGAAGAAGCTGGGTTTGGAATGATAAATACATAAACATGGCTGAATTTTTAGAATGTGAGGAAAATTTGCATTTTTAGATAAATTAGGTTAGTTTAAATTTCAAAGAGATGGTAGAGTGTTACACTTAGCCAGAGGAAGCTAAGACAAACATCCCCAAAGGTTACTGATAATATGAACACTATATGAAAAGATTTATATTATGAGAAAGGTAAAGTTCCAAATACATATTGGAACAAACAAAATTTGCATTAAAAAAGGAAAACATGCATAAAGGAGAAAAGGCTGTGTGCAAGAGAGGAAGGCATTCTAAGATCTAACACGAGTGTGAGAAGCCTCCAGCATCTATGCATCAAGTTGCTGTCTACAGGAAATGAAGCTGAGAAAACTTGCTTTAAATTCTGCTGTGCAGGGTATTGGGTAACTTTGCCTGGATATATTTTTAAGTCTATTTGTTTTTTACAGTTGCCTTAATGGGAGTGTAACTGGAAGCCAGATTAATTAGGGGTTTTAGAAGTTATTATAGTAGTAATTATAGTAGACCTATGTTATCTGCTTGAAATCTTTTCTTTTCTTAATAAATGTTTAATTTAGTTTTCTAAAACCTCTGAAGGCATAGCAGTTTTATTACTTCCGAATTCAGGGCACGCAACTCAAAATAAAATACAAATTGCAAAACAGTTGTGACCACGTGATCAAGTTTCCTTCATGGGTTTGATCCACCTGGCACACATCATCTGCCACGTCATAACAGGGGTGAGTTTAATTTTTAACCACCACATAAATACAGCAACTTCATGCCTTTCTCTGCATTTCAATGGTGAGGTAGGCAGTGAAATGCCATTTTCGTGAAATAATGTATCCCAGACAGCAACCTTTGGACTCCATATTTAAATGTGGATCTGCATTTGTCTGAAGTTACTGTAGCATTTGTGCATAAGTAATGTCAAGCACCATTAGCCTCATTATTAAGACAGCAAATTCTGATCCATTATCTGGTCATTATCACATTGCTGTTTGTGAGACCTATTTACGTGAAAATTGGTTGCCATATTTCCTACAGTCCAGCCATGACAATATTTAAAAAGTACTTAATTGGTTGTAAAGCACTTTTAGATTTCGTGAAATAACAAAAGGCACTATATAAATGCAAGTGGGTAACTAGCAGAATGGATAAGGGAGAGCCAGTGGATGTGGTATATTTGGATTTTCAGAAAGCTTTTGATAAAGTCCCACATAAGGGGTTAGTGTGTAAAATTAAAGCATGAGATGGGAGTAATATATTGGCATGGATTGATCTGCAAGGTTCAGTGCTTGGGCCCCAGCTATTCACAATATATATCAACGATTTGGATCAGGGAACCAAATGTAATATTTCCTCATTTGCTGATGACACAAAACTTGGTGGGAATGTGAGCGATGAGGAGGATGTTAAGAGGCTTCAAGGTGATTTAGACAGGTTGAGTGAGTGGGCAAATACATGGCAGATGCAGTATAACATGGATAAGAGTCGAGTTACCCACTTTGGTAGGAAAAACAGAATGGCAGAGTATTATTTAAATGGTGATAGATTGGGAAATGTTGGTGTAAAAAGGGTCCTGGGTGTCCTTGTACACCAATCACTGAAAGCAAGCATGCAGATGCAGCAAGCAGTTAAGAAGGCAAACGATATATTGGCCTTCATTGTGCGAGGACTTGAGAACAGGAGCAAGGATGGCTTACTGCAGCTGTACAGGGCCTTGCTGAGACCACACCTGGAATATTGTGTGCAGCTTTGGTCTCCTTACCTAAGAAAGTATATACTTGCCATAGATGGAGTGCAGCGAAGGTTCACCAGACTGATTTCTGGGATGGCAGGATTGTCGCATGAGGAGAGATTGGGCTGACTAGGCCTGTATTCACTAGAGTTTAGAAGAATGAGAAGAGATCTCATTAAAACATATAAAACTCTGATAGGGATGGACAGACTGGATTCAGGGATGATGTTTCCTCTTGTGGGGGGGGGGGGGGAGTCTAGAACAAGGGTCACAGTCTCAAGGCTATTTAGGACTGAGATGAAGAGAAACTTCTTCACTGAGAGGGTGGTAAACCTATGGAATTTTCTACCACAAAAGGCTGTGGAGGCCAAGTCACTGAATATATTTTAAGAAGGAAATAGATTTATGGACTCTAAAGGCATCAAGGGGTATGGAGAGAAAGTGGAAACATGGCGTTGAGATAGAGGATCAGCTATGATCATATTGAATGTTGGAGCAGGCTTGGAGGGCCAAATAACCTACTCCTCCTATTTTCTATATTCCTTTGTAAGTTCTACTTTTCTTTCTTCTCTGTCAACTCAATATAAACCAAGGATTTTACTTTCGATCTATTTTGATGTGAATGACTCAGTACAGCAACAACTCCATGGGCTGTGATTGCACTTTAAACCATTAACTTTTGAATGTTATTTAGGCAGTGATTTTTATCGCAAGCAGTGGGAAAGCTGGATTTATTGATTCTGACAGCAGGGAGGTGTTAACTTAACTCATCATTGAACCCAGGGCTTCAGCTGTATGTACATTCATCTGTTCACCTAAACTGTTGGGATTAATCTTGTTCACATCTTAAGGAACAGTTTCAATGAGCGCATCATTTCTAAAGGCCCGCGAGATTCCAACTCCTCACTGAAAGATCGGTCTCCCCACATCTCGAGAAGAGGAAAAGAAACTAAAAAGAAACTTAGATTCTGCAAAGGAAATATACAAAAAAATAATTCCGAAGAAATCATATTGGACTCGAAATGTTGACTCTGTTTCTCTCTCCACAGATGCTGCCAGACTTGCTGAGTTTTTCCAGCACTTTGAGTTTTTATTTCAGATTTCCAGCATCTGCAGTATTTTGCTTTTATTATACAGAAAAAAAGAGCAGAATTTTGCCCTTGGCTGGAAGCCGACCGCCGCCCGCGATCAGCACCGGACCGCGATTTCACGCTGGTGGGCCAATTAAGGCCTGTTCGGCATGAAATGCGAGCGGCAGCACAGAGCGCTGCCTGTGCGGGAGGGGTGGGGGGGGGTGGGGGGGAGGAGGAGGGTGAGCCGGCTGAGCATGAACTTCACTCATGTGCACGAGTGAGCACTTCATAATCTCCCTGAGGTACAGATGAACCTCGGGGAGATGAGGAAGTGCTTTTAACAAAAGAGAAATGAAGAAAATAAAAGTGTAATAAAACATGCCCCCTCATGTGGCTCTGTCACGTGAGCAGGTACATGTTATTACTTAAAAATAAAATTAAAAATTAAAAATTTATTTGCTTTTGGAAACCTCATCCCGCCCGTGGATGAGGTTTCCAAAAACTTGCAAAGGCCACTTGGCCTTTTCGCCTGCCTGCCTAACCTTAGGTTGGAAGGGCAGTGAAACATTTGTTAATTGATTACTTAATGGCCTTAATAGGCCTCTTAATTGTTGGTGGGTGCCCACTGACTGAGCTATCGCGCGACTGCGCATTGATGTCAGCACGCTTGGCTGACGTCAACGCGCATCATTTCATGCTTGATCTGGTCAGGTGTGCGCCCGCCCGCCAAGCAAACATTTCTGCCCATGGTTTCTATGAGACTATATAAAAGGGACAGTGGCAGCGTGGGTGCAAGTTGGCTGAGTGACAGGAAACGGAGTAGTATGGTGAATGGTTGTTTTTCAGACTGGAGGAGGGGAAACAGTGGAGCTCCCCAGGGGTTGGTAACATGACTACTGCTTTTCCTGATCTATATTAATGATTGGAACTTGACATACTATCGGAGGGAATCAATGAGTTGCCTGTAGCAGCTTTTATCAAAGAAAGAAAGACTTGCATTTATCTAGGACTTATCACGACCACTGGACATCTCAAAGCACCTCACAGCCAATGAAGTACTTTTGTAAGGTCGTCACTGCTGTAAATGTAGAAAACGTGGTAACACGTTGTACACGGTAAGATCCCATAAACAGCAATGTGATAATCACCAAATAATCTGTTTTTGTGGTGTCAATTTGAGGGATAAATATCGGCCAAGTCACCAGGGGGTAACTCTCCTGCTCTTCTTCAAAATAGTGCCATGGGATCTTTTACAATCACCTGTGCAGGCAAATGGGACTTTGGTTAACATCTGATCTAAAAGACAGAAACTCTGACTTCCTCAGTTTTGCACTGGTGTGCCGGCCTTAATTCTTGTGCTCAAGCCCTGGAGTGGGATGTGAACCGAGAACCTTATGCCTCCAAAGCAGTGAGTCTGCTACCAAATGAGCCACAGCTGACAAATGGAAAGACAAATAGAAACTGTGTAAACTCACAGAGGGACAGTCAGGGCCTTGTATTCATAATTCCTTTTGATTTTTAACAGCTTTTCTTTGCCAGTGTGACTGTGGCTGGAAGGCCTGCACGTAATTGTGAAGAGAGTGGAGATTAGTCACAGACCAGAGAACAAAGAGACAGTAGCTCAGAGAGGGAGGGGCCCTTTGCTGCTCTCATTCCCCATTGGGGCTTGGTCTTGATCAGTCCAGAAACACTTTCTGTAAAATTATTCTTGTGACTTCAATAACAGAAACTGATTTCCTGACCTCCCTCTTCCACCAAAAAAAAGGAAATTGAGCAAATTCCTGCTCAGTCACTGGATCCATTCCTGTGCTGATGGGAAATGGTATGGAACAGCTGGAAGTCTTATCTTTCCAGTTCTTACAATTTCCAGTCACTTTGAGTGTGCAGTAAATTCCTTTACTTATGGGGGAGAGCTTTTTAACCTCAATCCACAGAGGCCTCCCTCAGGCCTTGGTGCACCCAGGGCATTTAAGCAAGAGAGACGTATTTATATAGCTCCTTTCATGAACATAGACATGCTTTACAGTTAATGAAGTACTTTTGAATTGTAGTTAATGCAGGAATATGTGGCAGCCAATTTGCATTCAGCAAGATCAGACAAACAACAGTGATAATGCCCAGATAATTTGTTTTATAGTGATGTTAATTGTGGGAATAATATCAGTTATGGATTATCTCCCTTGTTTTTCTTTGAACAATAGCATGGGATCATTTATGTCCACATGAGAAGGCAGATTGGGCCTTGGTTTAAGACCCTACCTAGTCTTACACAGTACAGAATCAGGCCATTTGGCCCATCTGGTCCATTCCAGTGTTTATGTTCCACTTGAGTTTCCTCTTTGCTCTTTAACTAACAAAATTTATATATGAATATTTGTCACTATTCCTTTCTCCCTTGTGTTTATCTAGCCTCCTCCAAAATGTGGCTATGCTAATTGCCTTGTGGCATTGGGTTCCAGATTCTAATCAATCCCTGGTTAAAGAAGTTTCTCTTAAATTCCATATTGAATTTATTGGTGACTCGCTTATCGCCTCCACTTTAGGTATCGTCTGCAGTTGGAAATATTTCGAGTTTTCTAGGAAAATGAGCCCCAGCCATAACCTCTCGATTCTGGTATCATTCCAGTAAATCTGTTTTTCACTTTATCCATGAGTGCCTCTTTGTCCATTGTATAATATAGAGATCAGAACTTGTTCACTGTACTTGTCTAACCAACTGTTTTTTAAGTTTATTCGTTTTATGGGATGTGGGTGTCACCGGCAAAACCAACATTTATTGCCCACCCCAAGTTGCCCTTGAACTGAGCAATTTCAGAGGTCAGTTAAGAGTCAACCACATTTCTGTGGATCTGGAGTCACACACAGGCCAAACTAGAAAAGGATGGCAAATTTTCTCCCCAAAAACACATTTGTGAACCAGACAGGCTTTTGCGACAATCGATGATAGTTTCAAGGTCGCCATTACTGAGACAAGCTTTCAATTCCAGATTTTGTTAACTGAATTTAAATCCCACCAAATGCTGAGGTGGGATTTGACCCTATATCCCCAGAGAATTAGTGTGGATCTCTAGTTGTACTAGAGGATTACTAGTTTAGTGACATTATCACCACACCACCATCTCCCCATAAGTTGTAAACAGGTTTAACATAACTTCCCTGCTTTTCAATTTTATCCCCCTCAAAAAGAATCTCGGTGCCTTGTTTGCTTTTTAATGGCCTTTTTAACCTGCAATGTTACTTGTGATTTGTGTATCTGCACCGATCCCTCTGCTCATCTACCCCATTTGGACACTTATTTTCTGAGGTTTGTGTGGCCTCATTATTCCTACCAAAATGTACCACCTAACACACTTATCCATATTGAAATTAATTTGCCATGCAAGTTTATTAATGTCTTTCTATATCACAGCCCTCCTCCTGCATTAACTCAAACCCCAGATTGGCGTGCGTCTACAAATCTTGACTTTGGACTTCTGATTCCCAGGTGCAAATCATTTACCTAAAGAGTGAGCATCAGCAGTCCCAGCATCGATCTTTGCAGAATTCCACTTCCCAATTTTTGGCAGTCTGAGTAACTACCTTCAAACCCTATCCTCTGTTTCCATCTCAGACAGTGCAGCACTCCCTCAGCACTGCACTGAAGTGGCAGTCTAGATTGTTGGGCTCAAGTTACTGGAGTGGGACTTGAATCCACAATCTTTTAACTTAGGGGCTGACACCAGTTAATTTTGCATGCACTAGAAGAGATATTGCACTACGTTGACAAATTGGATGCAATTGCTGATTACCACACGTATGCACGCACACAGACGCGCACACACACATACACACACACACAATCCCTGTTTATTCCAGTTTAAAGCAGGGATAACAAATGGACTAAATTTTTCTGGCTCATCATTATTCAGGTTTTGGACAGATAGGGTGGACATAATAAATAGTTGGAGAAGATATTATGGCCCATCAAGCCTGCTGCATTGTTAAATATGATCCTGGCTGATCTTGGGCCTCAATTCCATTCTCCTGCCCACTCCCCATATCCCTTAGTTCCCTAAGAGACCAAAAATCTATCCATCACAGCCTGAAATATATTCAATGATGGAGTATCCACAACCCTCAAGTCAAGAATTCCAAAGATTCTCCTCGTCACAGTCCTGATTGATCAGCCCCATGTTCCAGATTCCCCAGCCAGAGGGAAGCTGTCAAGCCCCTTCATAATACTAAATGTTTCAATGAGAGCACCTCTCATTCTTCTAAACTCCAGAGAATAAAGACCCAATTTATTCAGAGGACAACCCCCTCATCCCAGGGACTAATCTAGTGAACCTCACTGTACCACCTCCAATGCAAATGTATCCTTGCTTAAACATGGAGACCAAAATTCCACACAGTATCCAGGTGTGGTCTTGCCAAAGCTCTGGACAATTGTAACAAGGCTTCTTTTATTCTTGTATTCTAATCCCCTTACAATAAAGGCTAAATTGGTACTTGCTTTCCTATATGCTTGCTGTACCTATATGCTAACTTTCTGACCCAAGTCCCTCTCAACATTAACATTTACAAGTTTCAGGCCTTTCAAAAAAAAATTCCTTTTTATTCTTACGACCAAGAGCAAATTACCTCATACTTCCCCACATTATACTCCATTGGCCATCTTGTTGCCCACTCACTTAAACTGTCTATGTCTTTGCAGCCTCTTTGTGTCCTCCTCACAGCTTGCATTCTCATCTAGCTTTGTAGTACCAGTGAACTTAGATACATTACTCTCTGTCTGTTTATCTAAGTCATTAATATAGATTGTAAATAGCTGAGGCCCCAGTGTCACAATGATGTGACTTGCGCATGAGTTTAATTTTGTCAGCTGATCAAACATATATGGAACTGCTATAGAAAGGACATTTAAAAAGATGCAGACACTGACTTAAGATGGCTGCCACAAGTCACCTGATGTCTGGTATTACAAGCTGGCTCATTTTCTGGAACGTCCCGATGTGGAATACAATTACGACATGCCCAGAGATTCTCCTATAGAATTTTGCACCTGTTGATATCAAGAACTACTTCAAAAGGTTTATGAAAACTATATTAGACCTCACATTTACATTTCTACAAGGCTACCTCTCAAGCAGAGACAGAAAGTCTATCAATAATAAGTCTAATAGCTATATGGAAAAGTGTTCTTCCTATCTCATCAGGATGGATAATGGATCATTCAGAAGTTAATTGGTTGGGACATTACAGAATCTAATCACCTTGGCCATGAAAGAATAGCCACAGTCTGTCAGACATGGGCTCAGCAGATAGCTTCTGAAATCATTATGGGGGAGAGAGTCATTTGACTAGAATAACCATTTGTGAAATGTCTTGTATTACAACACACAAGCTGCTAAAATCAGCAAAAAACAGCCAGGCCACCACGTTTGTGTTAGGGGCGGGGAGGGGGTGATGAGTCCCTCTACAGGGCAGCATTTAGCCGAACCTGCACCTTTGGCAGGAGGGCCTGTAGGCTTGCCTGGAGTGTTGGCACCTGGCCTGCTACTGGGTGTCTGCCTTCAGGCAGTTAAACTGTCTCCTGTAATGCCAGGACACTGGAGGCTGATTAGAAAACCCTTGTCAGCCTCCTTTAACTATGCTTAACAAAAATCCTAATGCAAATAATTGGCTGCCCACCTCGTGGGGGATGGGTAGCCTCTAGCCAGCATCAGGAACGGTATTGTTTAACTGGTACACTGGCTGGCGCCTTTCTTCCCGATCTTGTTGGGACCTGGAAATTCGGCCATTAAGCGTCAATTACTTTGTAGACTCAACTCAGTTTAGGCAACACGGGGTGAGTTTCAGTTTAAATAGCTCAGATTCATTAATTCAATTTTAGAGGTCAACATAAATAATCTAGTATAATTAACTCAGTATAAATAATTTAGTGTTAGCCAAACACAGTGTAGGTCCACCCTTTGCCGCCGCTGACAGTCTCTGGGAGACAGTGGTCTCCAGGTCTGGGCCTGCCTAAAATAAAGTTGCCCCATGCCTTTTAGTATTGCTGTCAAACTGCATCAGAGCCATCCCCGGCCTAGCTGTGGTGCTGCCAAAGGCCACCCTGTAGAGGGGCTCATTTCCCCACATACACATCCACCCGCGACTCCCGCAACACAAAAGTGGAGGCCTGGCTGTTTTTTTTACTGATTATTGAAGAAGCTGATGACCTCCATGTTGAAGCACCCTCTCAGTTACTTACTCTTTCTTTCAGCCTCTCAATCTGCAAGATGTCTGATTGGCCCTCCAGCTTCAAAAGGAGTCATTGGGAAAGACCTCCCTGTGTGTGCCTGCTTAACCAACCAGAGAAAAAGAAATTGGGAAGACTGGGCACGCACGCTGCTCTGCCCCCCTCCCCCGCTTCTCCATGTCTAACCTTCTATTCTCATCAGTTGAGATCCCAAAGCATCAGATCTCTACCTGACTTTTCCTGACCGTTGTACCTAGTGAATGTATGTGTTTAGGTAACGGTTAGATAATTTATCCCTGCTGTATGGGTAATGGCATCATGCTATGGGTGTGAAGGCTTTATCCTACATGCTCTGAGGTTCCAGTTGTAGAATGACGTGATTCCATTCACAGACAGTAGGTATCAAACTTCACTCATGCTTTGGTTCGCTGAATTAGCCGGAGATGAAGCAGCCAGTGCCTGAATCGGTTCCGCAGCTTCCAGGGCTTAAAGGTGTCTGGAACTTTCCTAAGGATAAAGGAAATCTGACTCCAGTCAGGCCCAGCTAAACATATTCTCGTGTGAAAAGAAATATCAGCATAAAATGGACTCTGTGGCTCTGAATCTGCTCCAGTTATAGGTCCCATTCCAGCCTAACTCAGCCATTCAGTGATCAGGCTCCTTTATTGGCAGATTTGAGCTTTCTGAGCTTCTATTCAATTAGATTGACTCTTTCTGACTAATGATGACTCCTGGTACCTAAAAAAAAATCCTGCGTCATAACAAAAAACAATCCTTGTAACACAGCTGTGACAATATAAATTGAAGTTGCTATGGCTGAGTGTGGGCGTGAGTTTATCTCTTTTTGCATGCATAAGTACAGTGACTTATTCTGACCTATTCAGAAGTAGCCTCTCTATTCTGCTTTCTTTTTGCTTTATTCAGACTTCTGGGCTCTTCCTGTTAACAAAATACAAGTGGTTTCCCCCTAAGTCAACCGTAGGGATTGCAGTTCCATCAACTGCAGTGTCGTCATTTGATGGGGATTGCAGTGGATAATGGGGACCTAATCTGTGGGCAATCGGTTCAAACCTCCAGCCTCTTCCTCGAACAATTCAGCTGAGCAGTTTGTTTTTTGTGTGCATTGAATACATGAAACTGTTGCTGTTGACAGATATTTAATTTTAATGTCAAAGTAAGGTGTGTGAATTCAATATTGGCATTGCCACATGATTGTGTCACTGTTGGTTAACATACTTGGGAGTAACGGATAACCTGATCAATTAAAAAAACAGCATAAGTAACTCCCAGCAACAACAGCCTGCATTTATGCTCCTTTAACGGGATAAAATCTCTCAAGTTACTTCACAGGAGAGTCATATAGCAAACTTTGACACCAAGCCACATAGAAACATAGGGCAGAATTTTACAACCCTGTTTCGGTGGGGACGGGGTCGTAAAGTGCAGCAGGCCATTATAAATCCCATTGATGACAGCGGGAATTTAAAATCCCGCTGCCGTAAAATCTGCACATAGAAACAGGAGTAGGAGTAGGCCATTTGGCCCTTCGAGCCTGCTCTGCCATTCATTATGATCATGGCTGATCATCCAACTCAATAGCCTGCTCCCGCTTTCTCCCCATATCCTTTGATCCCTTTCACCCCAAGAGCTATATCCAACTCCTTCTTGAAAACATACAATGTTTTGGCCTCAACTACTTTCTGTGGTAACGAATTCCACAGGCTCACCACTCTCTGGGTGAAGAAATTTCTCCTCGTCTCAGTCCTAAATGGTCTACCCCATATCCTCAGACTGTGACCCTTGGTTTTGGACTCCCCCACCATCGGGAACATCCTTCATGCATCTCCCCTGTCTAGTCCTGTTAGAATTTTATATGTTTCTATGAGATCCCCCCTCATTCTTCTAAACTCCAGCGAATATAATCCTAACCGACTCAATCTCTCCTCATCTCTCCGTCATCTCAGGAATCAGTCTGGTAAACCTTCGCTGCACTCCCTCTGTAGCAAGAACATCCTTCCTCAGATAAGGAGACCAAAACTGCACACAATATTCTAGGTGTGGTCTCACCAAGGCCCTGTATAATTGCAGCAAGACATCCCTGTTCCTGTACTTGAATCCTCTGGGTTTGAAGGCCAACATACCATTTGTCTTCTTCACCACCTGCTGCACCTGCATGCTTACCTTCAGTGACAGGTGTACGAGGACACCCATGTCTTGTTGCACATTCCCCTCTCTCAATTTATAGCCATTCAGATAATAATCTGCCTTCCTGTTTTTGCTACCAAAGTGGATAACCTCACATTTATCCACATTATACTACATCTGCCATGCATTTGCCCACTCACTCAGCTTGTCCAAATCACACTGAAGCATCTCTGCATCCTCCTCACAGCTCACCCTCCCACCCAGCTTTGTGTCATCTGCAAATTTGGATGCTATCAAGTCAGATGGCCAAAAATTTGATCAAAAAGTGTGTTTTATCGAGCATCTTTTGAGGAGGAAAGAGAGGTGAAGAGGTTTAGGGAGGGAATTCCAGAGTTCATGGCCTAGACAACTGAAAATATGGCCAGCAATGATTGGGCAATTAAAATCAGGGATGCATAAGAAGGTGAAATTGGAGGGGAGCAGATATCTTGGAGGTTGAGAGGCGAGAGGAGATTACGGAGCTAAGGAGGGGAGAGGCCAGGGAGGGGGTTGTAAAGAAGCAGAAGGGTTTTAAAATCAAGGCATTGCTTAACTGGGAATCCGATGTAGGTCAGCAAGCAAAGGTGGATGGGTGAACGAGACTTGCTGTTAGGACAGAGGCAGCAGAGATTTGGATGATGTCAAGTTTACAGAGGGTAAATATGGGAGCCTGGCCAGGAGTGCATTGGAATAGTCAAGTCTAGAGGTAATGACTGGGGGGAATGAGGGTTTCCCTATACATGACTTAGTATGAATAAATCAGTACGAGTTCAGTTTCAGAATCAGTACTTATATATGTCGTTCCAAATTAGTATCAGCAAAGAACAAACAAACTCAGTGTCAATATGGTAAACACAACTTAGCGTGGAATTTTCCTCTCCCACCAGCAGTGGGAAACGTGGCGGGCAGGGGAGCAACACTTGGTAGGAGGCCAAAAATCAGTTTCCCGACATTGGGAGTTGGTTTGGAGTCTTGTTGGCCCGACTTTCGTGGCGGAGCTATGTCGGGAACCCCACTTGCACCTCGTGAATGCTCATTAAAAGGCCAACACACCAGAATCTTGTTCCGCTTCCAAATTTAGCACCCTGCCATTGGGAATTTAGAACATCTTGTTTCACGACTGTACGTAAGTGGCATGCACCTGGCGAGTTAGATTTCTTCCTGGACTTTCAGGTCAGTAGACGCTGTTTCTGCCTTCCTTTCACACTGTCACTGAGAGATTTCGGCTGCCTGTCTCACACACACATTGCGCCAAGGGGGGAGCAGTGAGACTGAGCCAGGGCTGAAGGGGCGGAGTCAAGGAACAGAGTGGAAGAGTGAATAGCTGTCCGGGTGCCTTTCAAATATGGCGCCCAGATGTTGGAGCCTATGAGATGACGGCGGGGTGGGCCCTTTCCTGCCCACTCCACCATGAGATTCAACATGCTCCTCACAGCTGCATCATGAATGACCTGAACAGTGCAAGATCTCGCATGTTCAGCAGCCCCGCACTCCAGCGAAAGTCACTCTGACTTTCCCTTCTGCCACCGGACTTGGACTCTGGGTGGGAAAATTCCATCCTTAGTGTTAATAACTCGGCATATCTAACTCGGTGTCACATGAGTTTCAATATAAGTCACTCAAAATCAGTAACTCAATATCAGCAGTCAATTATAAGTAAGCAAGTGTAACTCCATTTAAGTTTAAGTAGCTCAATACCACAACTTCAAATGTGTAATTGAGTATAAGTAATTTATCATCAGGCTTAATACACTGGAAAAGTTTTCTCAATTTCCTCGACCAACATCAATAAAAATGATTGGGGTTGGGATTGCTCTTGGTATTGTTGAAAGGGCAGTAATCAGTAACTCAGGAGTCTGATTTACACTAATTCAATTTATTCTTCCTGAAAGAAATCGAAGGTGGAGCATGGTGTGTAAAACACGCAATCAATTCGCTGTTGTTTGCGGCCAAATTTAGCCTTTTTATCTGGTCACGTCTCATCTCTGTTTGTGGGAGCTTGCTGTGTGCAAATTAGCTGCCGTGGTTCATATATTACAAGTGACTACACTTCAAAAAGTACTTCACTGTCTGTGAATCGTGATGGGTCATCCTGAGGTTATGGTAACTCGGTAATAGCGTAACTCAATACAAGTAATTCAGTTGAAACAATTCAGTATCAGTCACTCAGTGAAGGTAATCCAGTATAAACAACTCAAAAGCAGTATCTGTATTCAGAATGGGAAATTCAGTATAAATGTTGCAGATTTGGACTTTATGATAGTGTTTAGTAGTATTTAACATTTAAAGGGCAGATATCCAGATGTAGGAATCTGCAGAACATCCTGTTTTGAGACACTTTATTCAAACATTGCCGTGGGTCAGGTTACTGTAGAACAGCTGGCCAGTCTAATCTCACATATAATATATGCACATTTTACTGACATAACTGTAAGCTTACACACTGCAAACTGTAACACATACACTGCCACGTGTTCACTCACACTGACATACAGGCATACTTACATTTCATACTGACATGCATTTGGACTGACACATGTATGCTTATACACATTGGGAATACACAGGTCCCGTGTCCTCCAGAGCTACGTCCGGAACCCCATATGTATCTCATGAACGCTCATTAAAAGGCAAACACACTGGAATCTTGCTCCCTCTCCAAATTTAGCGGCGCTAACTTAGTGATGCAGTCACACTGGCACACAATTCACATTGATGCACGCACTCAATCTGACACACACACTGACCGGCATTCATGTACACTCACATTAATACTTGCAGACCCAAACTGATATGCACACAGACAGGAACACTCAAACTGATGTGCAGTGTTGCACATACTCATACTGATCAAATCACATTGATACATGCACACTCACAATGATATGTATAGACACTGACACATTCACTGAGACAACAGTTGGGTTCTGAAAAGTGTAGAGAAATTGAGAGACCTTGGGAGTACATGTCTACAGATCCCTGAAGATGGATAGATAAGGTGGTCAAGAAGGTATACAGGATACTTTTGTCTATTGACCAAGGCCTAGAATGTAAGAGCAGGAAGGTTATGCTAGAATATTAGACTGCAGCTAGAGTCACCACAGGAAGAATGTGATCGCACTAGAAAGGGTATAGAAGAAATTTACAAGGATGTTGCTTATGGCAGTGGCAGTGTATATGCAGTCTATAACTTTACAAGGATGGAGAAATTTAGCAATGAGGAAAGACTATATAGGCTGGATGTGATTTCTTTGGAATAGTGGAGGCTGAGGGGAGATTTATTGAGATGCATAAAATTGAGGGGCTGAGATAGAGCGGAGTCGATTTCTGTAAGCAGTGGGGTCAATAATCAGGGGCATAGATTGAAAGAAATGGGTAGAATTAGAGGAGAGTTGAGTATTTCTTTCATCCAGAGGGTGATGGTGGTCTGGAATTCACTGCCTGAAAGGATGGTGGAGGCAGAAATTTTCATCCCATTTTTAAAAAATGGGTATACACTTGAGTTGTCACAACCTCCAGGGCTATGGACCAAGACCTGGAAGGTAGGATTAGGCGGGAAAGCTATTTTTTGGCTGGCACAGACAAGATGGGCCAATCGGCCTCTTTCTGTGCCACAGATCTTTCCGTGTTTCAATACGTTGACATATACACACTTGTACACACACACTTATGGTAACAAACACTCATAACTCACCAATGGGCACCTGGGCTCTCACGTTTACATGAACACATAGACTGACATGTATCAGAGACTGAAAAGAAACAAAGGCATTTTTGTTTTGCTTCTTTAAAATGTTTAATTCTTTAAAAAAATTATAGTCTTCGGGTTAGAGAAAACCAGAATATTTTTGGTCAGGTCTAACAATAACATTATTTTTGGTACAATTTGACTTTACACTGTAAATGAATAACAGAAAACACGAGAACGCTTTCAACTGTTTCAGAGGGACTGTGATTGCTGAAGAAATAATTGAGTGTTGACCAATCCTACCATCGGGCTTTTGAGCTTTCTCATTCATGACTCCGTAAGACCCATAGTTCTATGGAATGTCATTTCTCAAGCTCATTCCTTTTGCTTTACCTCCATAAAGCAGCGATGGCACTGCACAGTGGTTGTTAGGGTCCTAAAGACAAATCATCGAGCCATCCTGTGTGTTAGCAAAGCACCTCAGGTCTTTGTGTCGCTATTCCCTCTGCTTGTGACAAATTCCAAATACCACCACAAATAATGCAACACTGCCCCTACAAAAATCTTGCACAGCCACTTTATTTTGTACATAGCAACGGTTGTGTTGGAGTAGAGACAATTTTGGAGCTCCTGAGGTGTGTGCATTCCTATCAATATTCTTGCAGTCTATCAGGGTTACAATCAGACACCTGTATATGTCATGGGATTCCTGCTACTTTCTCTCATGGAGACTGAATAAAACAGGCACAATGGAGGAGGGTCTATCCCAGCATTCCTAGTAGTAGTGAAGGCTCACTATTAAAATGACTGTCCTCTATATTGGTGGATTTTCCTTATCTTCTAAGCAGAGCTGTATGATTCTACATTTCCATCAGGAATCCATGCTTGCAAAGAACATGGGCTATAGGTTGGACTACAATATTATAGTGATTGTGGTTCCCTGCTCAAAGTATGGGCTTTCCAATGTGTTAGTTTTTATGTCTGAATGTGGAGGTTATTTTCTCACACTTTGATACCCCAGATATTTAATTCAAAAACCCAACCACTGAATTTCTTATTTTCTTAAATATCCTCCCTCCTTCGCCTGAAACCTTGATATGCTGGGATACTGTTCCACAGGCATCAGAGGGCTATTCAAACACTGGTGGGCGAGCAGCGTCAAGCCAAGCTAATCCCAATCCTATCCTGCTTTGAATTCATACACTTCAGAGCAGGAGTTTGCTGATAGTGTTTAGCAGAGGTGGATTTTTCCCCTCCCTATGGTGATGGGATCAGCTGTAGGGCCATCATCTCCATCTGGGCAATCAGCCTACTCAAGACAGACTAGAGAACAGTCCTGTGACATCCTTGTTCTGTCTGGTTTGGTTCAACCCTGGACAGTCCATTAACTAGTCGAAACATTGTGGGAACCAGAGTTCTCCTATAATTACACCCCTATTCTTCTTCAAATGTGCAGTCATGTTAGTTGGTATATTGTCAACTATCTTTAACAAAGAAGCATCTGACAGAGGCCAGGACCCAATTCAGTGATATATAAAAACTTGCTGGGGGAAGGAGCTTGAATAATCTCAAGTGGCACCTCAAACCAACTAATTTTACAAATGAGTGCACTTGACGTAGAGATCCACGCACTGCAGCACTGATTGGAATATCAGGCCATGATATTTTCTCAAGCCATTCCATGACCCAGCCACCTTTTTCTGTTTAATAAAGGGCAGAAAATTGAGTTGACCACAAAATGGTGGTCTTCATTCTAATTAATATTCCCAGTATGATACTCTCTAGCAGGAGAGTTAAATTGCAAAACCTACCTCTGTAATTCACCCCATCACCACCTTTCATTCAGGATGTGACACAATTCAATTTAGAATGGACAAACCTCCAACCGAGATGCGTCTTCATTTTAAAAAATTCCAGGCAAAGGGCAGTTTCCTTCCTTGAGCGTCAGACCATACATGTATCTATATATCTCTAGATAAATAACCACTCATATTTTATCTAATGAACATTTGTACGAAATGTTTTTAATACAACAAAATATCAGGCTACATTCATTCTCATTAAAACTTTATACCAGCAGCCACTGCCCTTCCATCATGACTTTTCAAACAGAACTGTTCTCACGGAGTGGGCACTAACTAACAGCTTGTTCCAAAGCATATTCACTTCAGTATTGCGGTCCGCTATCAAAGCATCATCTTGGTGCACAGACGGGAACATTCATAGGACATGCAGGCAGCGGTCACCCTATCCATTCAGAGGAAGCGCAGCAGTATTTTCCGATATGGCTGCCCTGCGGCCTTTGGGATCTGATAGGCGGATCCAGAATGCGTTGTGCTTGTGTTTCACAGAGTGCAAATATATATATATTTTTAGTTCAGTCTGTTAGACGCATACTTGCTATTGAAAAAGATTGGCACATTCAGACAATAACCTTATAATATCCAACATTATCTTTTTTTTTCATTTATAAATACGTTCACCAGAAGGCCAGGAAATGCTTAGAAACAAACAAAAACAAAATAATTCCCAATTATTTACAAAGTTAACATGGATTTTCCTGATGTCCAGCGACATGTCATAAATTAAATGTAAAACGTTTCTTTCTCAAATTTCAAAACTTGAACTTTTTCGTAAAAGGCAAATCATTCTGTACAGGGCTGAGTGAGAGGAGAGTGGGAGGTGCCTCTGCCAGACACCTCATCTACTGCCTGGTTCTTCTGTACACTCTTGTCTTCAGTTCATCTCTTGTCCTGCAAACCCCCAAAAACACACGTTATAAGTATTTTACCATCAACATCAACAGAATCCAACACTACAGAATGATATCGAGGCCAAGAGAGGACAGTTTGCACAGACAAGGTACGTATTTCCTTGAGTGTGGGAGATTAAGGGGTGAGCTTGTTGAGGTGTTTAAGATGATTAAAGGACTTCAATAGGGTAAAGAGAGAGAAACTGTTTCCTCTAATGGGAAAATCCAGAACAAGGGGGTGTAACTTTAAAATTAGAGTTAGGATATCTGGGAGAACTTCTTCACACCAAAGCTACTGGGAACATGGAAAGCACTCCCCAAAAGGCTGTAAAGGCTAGGAGTCAATTGAACATTTCAAAACTGAGATTGATGGATTTTTTGTTAAGTAAGGGGTGTGGAACCAAGTCAATTAAATCGAGTTCAGATACAGACCAGCCATGATCTAACTGAATGGTGGAATAGGCTCAAGGGGCTGAGTGGCCTCTTCTAGTTCCTATGGACAACACGTTGCCATGATCATGTAGCATAACTGCTCCAAACGTTTCATCAGCATTCCTATGGTCAGTGCTCCTCTGAAAGCCTGTTTCTAATATGCCATCCTGACCTCTTCCTCTCCACTGCATCCTCAAAGTGCTGAAATTGTGATATTGCATTGTTTGTTGGCTCCTTCAGTTCCCTCCCTTTTCCTTGCCTCCAACAAACTACAGGCTTCGAAAATCCAAGCTTAAGGTCACCTACTTGTTTTTTTTCCTGATTTACCTCATCTTTTCTCCAGCTCTTTTCAATCTTGTCGTGTCTGAGTGCTTTTCTTTTATTCTTTCAGGGAGCGTGCCAAGGCCAGCATTTGTTGCCCATCCTTAAATGAGGTGGTGAAGCAGCTGAAGATGGTTGGGCCGAGGACACTACCCTGAGGAATGTCTGCAGTGATATCCTAGAACTGAGATGATTGACCTCTAACAACCACAACCATCTTCCTTTGTTATAATTATATATATATGTATATATATATATATATATATATATATATAACCAGAGGAGATTTTTATCCCCTGATTCCCATTGACTTCAATTTTTTAAGCGCATCTTGATGCCACACACAGTCAAATGCTGCCTTGATGTCAAGGAGTCACTCACACCTCACCTGTTGAATTCCGCTCTTTTGTCCATGTTTGGAGATCTTGACCCCAATAGCCCCAGCAGAATCCAAACTAAGCATCTGTGAGCAGCTTATTGCTCTGTAAGTGCCACTTGGTAACACTTCGTCAACACCTTCCATGACTTCACTGATGATTTGAGAATAGACTGATGGGTTGGTAATTGGCCAGATTAAATCTGTCCTGTTTTTTTATGGACACGCCATGCCTGGACAATTTTTCACATTTCCCTTCATTAATATATATCCAATTCCCTGTTGAGCATTATGATTGAATCTGCTTCATCCTCAGCTTTTTCCAGAGCATTCTTGTTCAATGCCTGCAGCATTTTACACTTGGCTGCATTAAGTCCCATTAGCCAATTGTCAGCTCGTTTGTAAGTGTTGGTTTGGCTCCTTCTGTAGCTCCTGGGCTGCCCCCTCCAATTCCATCATGACAGGGCCAGCGAATTAAAAAACGAAAACTCAATTCCTCCCATGAACTCGCACAGCAATTGTCATTAAGCTGTGCCAACATTAGGATTGCCAACTCCAGACGGTTATGTTCCTAGAGATTTCACCACATGACCTCCCTGAGTCACAAACCACTCCTGCCATTGGTCCATTTGCCAGGCATACTGCCTTCCCACGGCCAATCAGAAAGAACACAGACCCTTTATCAACCATCCTGAGTGTTGATCACCATTCTTTTCCAATCTTTCTATTCCTGGAGACTCCAGGCCGACCCAGCAAGTCTGATGTTTTAAATATGAAGCTGTCTCCTCCAATAAAGACATTTTAATCTGCCATTGTGGATTCTGGATTGCATTACTAGTCTGCGTTTAAATGGGGTGTGCGGGGAACAGAAACTGCTGGGAGTAGAAATGGCTTTTGACACCTTTCTAATCCATTCCTGATACAGACTTCAAAATCAGGCTCTTTTAATTACACCACATGCCGGTTTCTCAATGTTATACCTTTGTTTCGCTCTCATACTTCACCCTCAGTAAACCATCACTTTTCGATCAGATAGACCACTCAACTTATTAACTGCCTCCACATCTTTCATAATAAATAGCCTTTGCTTTGTTATTCCTTTCCAACCACAGTTAAGAAATACTATTCAACACAAAAGCATACAGATTCTGAGCCACATATGTTGTAGCATCACCAGGTTAACACCTCATTTTTAGACATGCCTGGTGCTGCTCCTGACATGCTTGCCTGCACTCTTCATTGAACCAGGGTTGATCCTCTGGCTTGATATTTATTGCAGAATGAAGGTTATGCTGGGCCATGAGGTTACAGGTTGTGGTTGAATACAACTTTGCTGCTGTTGATGGCCCACGGCGCCTCATGGATGCCCAGTTTTGAGTTGCTAGATCTGTTCTGAATCTATTCCATTTAGCATGGTAGTAGTTTCACACAACACAATGGATGATATCCTCAGTGTGAAGATGGGACTTTATCTCCACAAGGACTGTGCAATGGTCATTCCTAACAATTACTTACTTACTTACTCAGTACTACGACAAGTAGAATGGTGAGGAAGAGGTAAGGTAAATTCTTCCCTCACCAACTGCTGTTGGCTCAGTCTGGCAGATATGACCTTCAGGACTTGGTCAGCTCAGTCAGTAGTGGCGCTACCAAGCCACTCTTGATGATGGGCATTGAAGTGCCCCATCCAGAGCTCATTAAATGTCCTTGCTACCTTCAATGCTTCTCCAAAGTGGTGTTCAACATGGAGGAAGGAGGATGGGGGTGGGGGGGCCGGTAGGTGGTAATCTTCAGGAGGTTTCCATGCCCATATTTGACCTGATGCCATGAGACTTCATGGGTTCTGGAGTCAATGTTGAGGGACTCCCAGTGCAACTCCCTCTTGACTGTATACCACTGTGCCGCCACCTCCAGTGTGTCTGTTCTACTGGTGCAACAGAACATACCCAGAGATGATTCTTGCCCCACTGAACTGATAATTCTTGTCTCAACTTAATTGTTTTCTCCCCCGCCCAATTTTTTCCTACCAAATCTGTGACTCTTCCAACACCCTCTGCCATATCTCCTGGCCCTAAAGATGCACTTTTTGCCATAGATGTTCAATCCCTCTACACCTCCATCTCTCCGCTTTTTTGTATACACTCTAATTTCCGCACTTCAACTCTCGCCATTGCCCCTCCCTTCCAGGATCATGGAGAGTTCCCCTTATCCTGACCTTTCACCCGTACCAGCCTCTACACTCAACCCTCCTCCATTTCTGCCACCTCCAGCATAATGCCCAACACCAAACATATCTTCCAAAGGAGCTTTGCCTCCGTCACACCCAGGTCCACTCCTCAGTCACCTCAACACCTCATTCCCTTCCCAAGACACTTGCCCGTGCAAGTGCAGGAGATGCCGCACTTGCACCACAATACAGGGCATCAAACACTCCTTCCAAGTGAAACAGCGATTTAGTTGTACTTCTGTCAACTTATTACACTGTATTTGCTGCATGCAGAGAGGCTTCATCTACGCTAGGAGAACAAATGCAGATTGGGTAATCACTTTGCATAACACTTTCATTCAGCCTGCAAACATGACCCTGAGCTTCCAGGCACCTCTCATTTTAATTCTCTGCTCCACTCCCATTCTCACCTAGCCTTGGCCTCCTAAATATTCCGATGAAGTTCAACATAAGCTCGAGGAACATCTTTCGAATAGGCGCTTTATTGCCTTCCAGATTCAAAATTGAGTTCAACAATTTCAGATCTGTCCCCTCTTTCTCCATTTTCTCAGGCAGCAGCTGTCAGTAATGATTCTTCTATTGCTATTTTCACCTCTGAGACCCATCTTCTGTTGCTTCTCTTGCCTCATTACCATCTCCTTTTGTCTTACACCACTTCCCCTTTGGGCATTCAATCTCTTCTGCCTTCCACCCTATCACAGTCCTTCTCTTTGGTTATCGCTGCATCCCCCACTCGCCCCTTTCTGCCTCTGCACTTGATTAAAAGCTCTTACGCCTTTAACTTTTCTCAGCATTGATGAAAGATCATCGTTTTCTCTCCACAGATGCTGTCTGGTCTGCTGAGTATTTCCAGCATTTTCTGTTTACATTTCCCCAATCTTCTTCACTTATGCTCAATAGCTGAGACTTTGTTCAGCTGATCTTTGGGGTAGTAGCCAAGGGTATAATATCAGAGAGTTTTCTTATTTCAATTGTAACAGTTGGTTGAACGTTTGTCTGGCTGGGAAAGAACGGACTTCAACTTTTGAACTTTGGAGTCAATCAATTTTGTGGCTGTCACTCGCCCACTGAATGTGTTTATTATATTGAGTAGAACAGAATGACGATTCGTCAGGGGGATTTACAGCCCAGTGCTCTTAAACTCACCACACGGTACTTCCTCCATGTCTCCTTCACCGCCCCCAGCCCACAAACCTACTAGACTCGACGTACAGCTTCTGGGAGATAGCTACTGTCATTGGATCCCCAGGACACCTGCTCAGAAACCAGGAACCCTGGTTCTCAGTTGAGGGTGGGGGTGGTGGTGGGGGAGGGGATGTGATTACAGGCTTAAATAAATCCTTTAAAGATGTCTGTTATGCATTGCAAAAATAAAATTTTGTTAAAGCAACAGTTTCCCACGGGAGATCCAAAAAATAGGAACAGGTTTCCTTAGGGTCATTAGGCGATCGAGTTGCACAATCTCTGATATTTGATTCCGTTTCACATTTTTCTAATATTCTGACCTTAGGCAGTGAAGAAAATATGCAGACACAGCACACACTTTGAAGTCTATCCTTACGTATGTAATTCATATATTAAAAGCATGTTCAATTCATTAGACCAAGATAGCTTAATACAATCTCTTTCCCTTTAGGGTACGAACTGTCTGTAAAGAAATGGGAGACATTTATCAAACATAGATGCTTCAGAGTACAGACTGAATGGAATATAACAGGCTGGATATTTTTAGATAAATTGAATAAATGAATATAAAATAATTATGATCGACTGTTGGGTTTGGCAAGTTTTCACTGCAGAAAAATAATATTTTGACAGAGAAAATCCTGCCATTTATAGCTGAGGCCTAAAAGGCTGTAAAAGCCTAGATGCAAACATTGGTGAAAATCATTAACGTTAGAGCAGATCTGAACATAAAGATGCCGCCAGGGGTTTCAGGAACCTTGTAAGTGAACAATATGCATTAAATTTATCTTGGTTTACAGGTTCTGTCACAGCATCTACACATGACCTCACAGTAGCCCCAATATATGCCAAGAAACCTTGTCCTAAAGTTTTAATAGAAGAATTATGGCAGATTTGGCCTGTTTCCTGCAGCATTTTATGTTCCTGAAAAGGCTATTTTTTTTTGTCAGCACATGGTGAAAATTTAGCGATACAACCAAGAAACTTCAATTGACATGACGTCTTTCCTGTGAGAACATTCTAATAGATGCACAAACAGCAAGATTAGGATTAGTTACTTAGCCTAGGGGAAAAATGGGCTTTGTTCATCTTCCTGAGATTCGACTATCAATGCTCCTACATTCTGCATGTGATTGTGATTTTCCACTCTTGCTCTTCAAGATACAGGATCTGTATTGATGTTTTAAAACATTGTTTTCAGGATGTGGCAATATTGGAAAGGCCACATTCATTGTCCTGACAAGGTTGCGCTGGGACTTCTCCTTGAATCTTTGCCATCCTTGTGGTGATGGTGCTCCCATGATCGTGTCAGATATTGACCCAGTGATGATGGAGCAACAGAGGTATATGCCTAAGTCAGGATGACATGTGAGTTGGAGGGTCATGTCTCACTGCCGTTTGGCCAGTGCAATACTGGACCACCTAGAGTCCAACCCAGCTGGTATAAAGGTAAATGAGTTTGAAGTTAAGAAGTGGGGGAGAATCCAGCGTGGCAGGCCTAGGTTATTTGTGTGAAACCTAAAGATGTATTCCCGCTCCTCCTGGCCCCATAATTGAAAGCTTGGCTTTTTGGCCCCCACTTTGGCAGGACCAGCAGCTCTGTCCAGTTGTGTCCCTGCACAAAAAAGCCCATGGCTTGAAACAGGCAGGTATTCTGGCAATTGAGTAGCAGGGAATGCTGGTTGAAATGGGAGCACAAATGAGGCAGTGAACATTTTCCCAGCAACAACACGAGCACAAAAAATAGGAGCAGGAATAGACCATATGGCCTGTTGAGCCTACTCTGCCATTCAATACGATCATGGCTGATCTTGGATTTCAACTCCATTTTCCTGCTCGCTCCTCATATCCCTTAACTTATGCATTAGTCTGAGCCTCTGGAATACGAGTCCAGTGACATTACCACTATGCCACCATTTCCCCAAACAAAGTTTGACGTTGAAGTGCATGAGGAGATAATGGGTTAGATGACCTAAAGCTTGGTCAAAGAACTAAGTTTTAAAGTGCATTTTAAAAGGCAGAAAGAGAGGTAGACAGACAGAGGTTTAGGGAGGAGATTCCAGAGCTTAGGGCCCAGACAGCTGAAGGCATGGCCATCAATGGTATAGCAATTAAAATCAGGGATACTCAAGATGCCAGAATTAGTTATTTAACTGCATTTTAGAGGTGCCACCACCTTATTTTCATCCACTGCCATCAATGAAAACCTCGGTCACTGACTTCGCTTCAGCCTGTCACTTTTTTCCCTTTATTCTTTCATAGGATGTGGGCAGTGCAGGTAAAGCCAGCATTTGCCCTTGAACTGAATATTTCAGAGGGTCAGGAGTCACCCAACCAGATAAGGACATTGTGTGTATGGTCAATTAGCTTTCCCTAAGAGACATCAGCGAACCAGATGGGTCTTTACAACAATCAATGATAGTCACCATTACTGAGACTAGCTTTATATTCCAGACTTTATTAATTGAATTGCCGTGGTGGGATTTGAACTCAAGTTCCCAGAGCATTAGCCTGGGCCTATCTGAATTACTAGTCCGGTGATATCACCACTATGCCACTGTATCCACCTAACTCGGAAAACTCTGATCTCAGTCACAACTCAATAAGCCCAGTCTCCTGCCTAACACTGCCGGGGCTTACATACCACATGGGCATCAACATGTACTTTAGAAAAATCACTAAGAGGTAATGAATTCACCCTCAAAATGTGATCATAATCTCAAAAAGGGAGCACAGTACCTGGGATACTAGTGTCCAACAAATTCTAAGTGGGCTATTTGCTTTTCTTATTAATGTGCTACTCAGACCTGAGGTGATGTTTGATCCTTCCATTGCTTCAGGCTGTGATGAAATACTTCGCTTTAATGGTCCCCATGTCTTTGTAAGAACAAGGCATATTCTACAATTTGGAAACTGTGAACAAAGTGACATCAGAGCCACAGGTAGTCCAACTTCGGATGGTCACATTAGAGGTTAAAATTTAACTGCTGACTCCTTGTGGCCTTGAAATTCCATCACGCCGGAGAACGGGCCCTCAGGGTGGGGTGCACGCTACATGTGTCTGTTCAGTGATCCCAAGCAGCACTTTAACTTGGTGCAAGGACCTCAGTAAAATGCATCAGGCATGCAGCCTACACCACCTACGCTACTTACTGGCTACGCCCCTGTTAAACTGGTTTGTGATCAACCGTCTCTAATGCCACATAAAGGCAGCCAGCACGTCTTAAAGGAGAGGTGCTTCCTGGCTCCAGATAGGGGGTCAAACATTTTAGATCCAACCTAAAATGCTGGTAGTGTTCCAGATAGGGCACCCAGGTTTCTGATGTCTTGTTGGAGGGTCCCAGTGCTAGACGATGGGCAGGAGATCCCATGTTCTGCTCACCCTCCACACCCTCTTGAGGGGCAGAAACCCCTCCTTTGCCATGAATAAAGAGGTTACAGAAGAGAACAATGCCAGGAGCTTAGCTCCCAGGTCATGGTTGTAATGCTGCAGAAAGTCTAATGACCTCACCAGAGTTGTCAAGGTAAGAATTCTGCTTTCTTAACCTCTGCGCACATCTACCACCTCCAGCCTCACAATTCACCACACTTTTCACCTACTTCCCTTCACTATCCTGCAATCGCTGCACCACATTTCATTACACCTCCTTTTCCTTCCATCCTCGCTGTTACAATCCTCACTTCTCCACACCTCATATCTTACAGCTGCTTCAACTATAACAAGCACATTCTCCACACACTTCACCGGACTGTTACTAATGCACTCCTTTCTTTCTTGCAGGAGAAGGTCACACACAACTTAAGAAAGCTGGCGCCGGAGGAGGCTGAGCCCACCTGCACATCCCGGTCACCACAGGTAGGGGACAGTCATGGCCACAGTCAGTGGCAAAGCTGGAGGAGATGTTACACGGGGGGTTTTACACCATATCCTCTTTTCTCTTCCAACTGCTAATTGACCATACACACACTGCATGACAAACTGCAGGAAGAGGAGGGCAGCCTGCCTGAAGATGCACCATCAAACGATTTGACCCAAGCTACCACCAACTACCTGAACTAACAGGTAGGGAGGGGATTTGAATAATGCATCACCAGGAGGATAACTCTGACAATACAGCACTCCTGCAGTACTGCAATATATTGGAGTTCAGTATCGTCTGTCTCTGAGGCCGTTGAGCCAAGCTGACAGATTTATCAAACCAGTGCAGGTTGTGAGCATTAGAGTGCCTATTGAAACAATGACAGGAAAATAATGTAACATGGAATGACATCCACAGGCAACAAAACACAGCACTTTGTTCTCCTGGCTGAAAGCAAAAACCCTTTCAGATCACAGAGATAGTGCCTCACATCTGAAGCCCAGTCCATCTCAGCTTAATGTTTCAGGAAGGTATCCGAGTTGAAGGCTGTCTCCAGCTCACTTGAAAAGTACACCTTGTAAAAGGCCCAAAGTCACTCCGGTTAATTGTACAAGATCTAGAACAACCAAGATAGTTTCCATTAGTGAGTGAAAAACTCATCAAGTGGGAGGAGGCTCGTGTGAAGCATAAATACTGGCATGGACCTATTAGAGAGAATGGCCTGTTTCCATGCTGCAAGTACTCCGTAAAACTTGTCACTAGTCACTAGTCTTGAAAGAACTGAAGTTGCTTAGAGAGGTCTTTATTATTACACCAATCGTCTGAAAAACTTTCATTTGTGTTTAACTTGCTTAACGTTCTTCTTAAGTGTCTTTATTTATTTTGTTGATCGTTTCCACGACAGAAATCTTCAAAGGCAAATGAAACAGTGTATTGCATTAGGCCATGCGATTTATTGTGCCTGCAGGTTGCATTCATGTGCTCTGCTTTTAGAGGTTGTGCAACATGTGGGGAAGGCTTTCTTACAAGGTATAGGAGTCGGATTCAACAATGCAGAGTTATATTAATCCGATGCATTGGGTTGAAATCCAGCTAGGACCGTTGGGATATAAGTTGTCTCTCTCTGCTAGCTGTAGGCGACACACATTTGAGAAATCCTGATCCAGTTTCGAGTGGCTAGATGGCTACAGAACTGCCCACATTTTGGCACCGTCAGTCTCAGCAGCTGCAAGAATAACTGGTGTGTGAAATGGAAATGTCACAGTTGTTAAGCAGGGATCTCTTAATCTGAGCTGGGCCAACGGCAATACAAAGAAAGAACTTACATTCTTAGCGTGCTGTTTCTGACACCAGGATGTCCTAAAGTGCTTTACAGCCAATGAGGGACTTTGAAATGTAGTCAGCCATGGAACGTAAGGAAACACAGCAACCAATCTGCCCACAGAAAGGTCTAGTAAACAATAAGGAAATAAATTGTCATCTGATCTATTTTAGTGATATTGGTTGAGGGGTAAACATTGGCCAGGATACAGGGAAAAGCCCCCTGCTCTTCTAATAGTGCCATGGGCTCTTTTTCACATCTGGCCAAGTGGGAAGATGGGACCTGGGTTGAATGTCTCATCTGAAAGACGGCACCTCCAAAAGTCCAGCACTCCCCCAGTACTGCATTGAAGTAGTAACCTAGAATAGGTGCCCAAAATTGTGGCACAGGGCATGAAATCACAACCATCTAACAGAGAGGTGCAAATACCACCACCGTGCCAAGGCTGACACATAGGGCAGAAGGAACCGAATGTACTAATTGGTTGTACTAAATTTGATTGAGGAATGTCAGCACAGACAGGGGTCATTATGTACAGCAGCTGTTGCATCCCATCTACAAAATGTCACTCAATAATGAGCCGGGACTCCACCTGGTGACCTTGCAAGCCAGTAGGTTGACTCTGAGAGCAAGTTCCGCTGATGAGAAGCATCATTCAACAAGCGATGCCTCAGACTAATTGTGAATCCGATTGAGACAGGACATAGATTAAATCTCAAACGAAGACTTTCCATTTTATTTTCTCCATAACGGCTTGTGGAAGCAGTCTGGAGGGTTCCCATTGAACAAAGCACAGTCCCATCACATCTCGACCGACAGCATTCCTGTGACAGATACACCACTGGAATCTTCAGACAAGATGAAAGAGCCTTTGTGGAGAAGCCAAAAGACACAACAAAAGAAAAAATTGTTGAAAGGAATTGAGGCTGAAGCTAGCCCTTTGCACAAGGTAAGGCTTGACAGGTCTGTGCAGGCCTCAGAGCCAAGAGCCATCTCACAAGCTATTCTTTTCATTCCCGTGGCAGTCACATTAGGGAGTATCAGGTAGATAAAGTGCAGAAGGGCTCAGTGGATGTTAATACAGTGATTAGCTTTGTAATCTAAGACACACTATACACCTCTACAGGATACCTAACATAGACATCTGTAAATCCTTACCCTCCAGCAGGAGCTCTATGGAGAGAATTTTCATCGCTCTTTGCAACAAGTAATAATTTAACTCTTAAAATACAATAGCTTGTAAAGCTGGTTTTCAACACCTCATTAAGAGATATGCTGCCTACCTATTTTCTTCTCCTGGATTGGAAGGTCTGCGTACCTAAAGATCAAGTTTCCATTTTGCAATATCTTTCCGGAACGTGTACAGAACTGCATGATAGGTTAATACAAAAATCAGAGCTCTACAGATACAGTGACTGCTATACTGACCCAGACTTGTACACATACAGGTATTGCTGTACCAACCCAATCTGTACAGATACAGGTATACAGGTACTGACCCGCAGATGCATCGGTCCATGGCAGTATCAGTAGGATTGACCACCGCACAGTCCTTGTGGAGACAAAGGGCGGAATCATCCCAGATTTGCATTAAATGCAGTAGTGGGCGAGTAAAACGACGCTTTACCCGCTGGCCGCAGTGGCAGCTTTTCACGCTGTATTGTCCCAAACCTGCCACGTTATTCCCAGGATATGCGCCGTTTTGATGGCGGGCGGGCTCCAATTCGCCTGCCATGCTATCACCTCGCCACTTCATCATGCCAAGCACCACATTTAATATACAGCCGGGCTCAGTGCTTCCAGCCCAGGACTGCGCAAAGACAACATGGACCCGAAAGGCAAGAAGACTGCAGCCCTCAAGCACCTTTTGGACACCGTGGAGGCCCGCTGTGATGTCCTTTATCACCACTCTGGCCAAAGGAGGGGCATCTACATTACCACTCTGGCTATGGGCAATGGCAGTGGTGATCAGTGCCAATGTGGCAGAGAAGAGGTAAGCCACCCAATGCAAATAGGGGATGAATGATCTCATCCACACAGCCAGGATATGGCAACCATCTCATCACTCTAAACTCACACACTCAAGCCCATCACACATTCACTGGCATCTCACTCACTGCCGGCTCAAGGGACACCACCACCCATTCTCATACACACCCTCACATCTCCATCTGGCCTCATCTCCTCTGGGGACTGCCTCCTCAGCCCTCGCCATCTTGAGGACACTTGCACAGATCAACATGTGCCCCCACACACACCCTGGGATACCCTCCTTTCCCAGTACAGCCCTCGCCCTGCAGCCTCTTCCCTTGCCTGAGGCCACTTCTCCTCCTTCTCCAAGTAAGCCCTAGCCCTGCAGCCGTTGAAAAGCCGCCCACATATGGCTGATCTGGTAGGTAGAAACCTGCCCGTGAGCCCCCTAAAAGTGATGTGGTGCTGTCTGTGAAGCCTGGCGCTGATGACTGCGAGTGCTGACTGAAGCAAGGTAGGCAAACAAACCTCGAAGTCCTGAGCAAAGTGCAGCCCGCCAAGTGCACGCCTCATGGATGCTGTTGTGAAACATGTCAGTGTGTTTTCCTGCCGACATGGGTGGACAATCCAGCCGGGTAGGGAAGGATGATTCCAGTGGGCAGGCCTTATAATGATACGCTGATGTATTACAGTGAGGTTCCCGACGTCTGATGGAGGGGAACATGGCCTGCCATCGGCAGACAGAGCGGACAATCGCAAACTGGTTTCACAATGTGGTGAAACCGATTTTTTGGTCTTTTCGCCATGTTGTCCATTCACGCCACTGAACACGCCCGACGCCAGCAGGCACGGAAAATCCCGGCCAAAGTCCCATCTTCACATTGAGGATACCCTCCATCATGTGTGGCACTACCACCGTGCTAAATGGGATAGATTTTGAACAGATTTATCAACTCAAGACTGGGCATCCATGCGCTGTGGGGCATCCATGCGCTGTGGGCCATCAGCAGCAGCAGCAGAACTATATTCTATCACAATCCGTAAACTCATGGCCCGGCATATCCCCCACTCTACCATTACCACGAAGCCAGGGGATCAACCCAGGTTTAATGAAGAGTGCAGGAGGGCATGCCAGGAGCAACACCAAGCGTACCTAAAAACGAGGTGTCAACCTGCTGAAGCTACAACTTGCATGCCAAGCAGCATAAGCAGCAAGTGATAGTCGGAGCTAAGCAAATCTAACCTAAAGATCACGTCTAAGCTCCGCAGTCCTGTCACATTCAGTCGTGAATGGTGGTGGACAATTGAACAACTCACTGGAGGAGGAGGCTCCAGAAATATTCCCATCCTCAATGATGGAGAAGCCCAGCACAGCAGTGCAAAAGATAAGGCTGAAGCATTCGCAACAATCTTCAGCCAGAAGTGCCAAGTGGATGACCCATCTCGGCCTCCTCCGGAGGTCCCCAGCATCTCAGATGCCAGCCTTCAGCAAATTTGATTCACTCCATGTGATATCAAGAAATGACTGAAGGCACTGGATACTGCAAAGGCTATGGGCTCTGATAACATTCCGGCAATAGTACTGAATACTTGTGCTCCAGAGCTTGCTGCGTCCCTAGCCAAACTGTTCCAGTACAGCTACAACACTGGCATCTACACGGCTATGTGCACAAATATAACCCGGCCAATTATCACCTTGCCAGTCTACTCTCCATCATCAGCAAAGAGATGGAAGGGGTCATCAACAATGCTATCAAGCGGCACTTGTTTATCAATAACCTGCCCACTGATGCTCTGAAGTTTGGGTTCCATGAGGGCCACTCAGCTCCTGACCTCATTACAGTCTTGGTTCAAACATGGACGAAAAAGGTGAACTCCAGAGATGAGGCGAGAGTGACTGCCCTAGACTTCAAGGCAGTTTTTGACGAAGTGTGGCATCAAGGAGCCCTAGCAAAACTGGAGTCAATGGGAATCAGGGGGAAAACTCTCCGCTGGTTGTAGTCATACCCAACACAAAGGAAGATGGTTGTGGTTGTTGGAGGTCAATCTTCTCAATTCCAAGACATCACTGCAGGAGTTCCTCAGGGTAGTGCCCTAGGCTCAGCCATCCTCAACTACTTCATCAATGACATTCCTTCCACCATAAGGTCAGAAATGGGGATGTTTGCTGATTGCACAACGTTCAGCACCATTCACGACTCCTCAATTACTGAAGCAGTCCATGTCCATATGGACTGCAGCGGTTCAAGGATGCCGCTCACCAACACCTTCTTAAGGACAAAAGGGATGGGCAATATATGCTAGCCTAGCCAGTGATGCCCAGGTCCCACGAATGAATGAAAAAAACAATCTGCACAGATATAATATTACTGTACTGACCCAATCTGCACAGATATAATGGTACTGTACTGACCTAATCTGCACAGATATAATGTTACTGTACTGACCCAATCTGCACAGATACAGGAATTGCTGAAATGACCCAGTCCTATAGAGATCCAGGTATCGCTGTACCAACCCAGGTATCGCTGTACCAACCCAGGTAGTAAATAAAACCAGGTATCGCTGTACCAACGCAGGTAGTAAATAAACCCAGGTATTGCTGTACAGGTACAGGTGTCACTGAACTGACCCAGTTCTGTACAGAAATAGATGTTGAACCCAGTTCTTTCTTGGTTCAAGCTGCTGTTCATAATAATGCTGATCCTGCAATGGTACGTGATCAGGTAATAAGTACAGTACCTGTACCAACGTACTACCAGAATCAGTAAATGCTGTACTCATACCTGTACCAATACAGAACCTGGTACATGCAGTACACCCAGTAGAAGCAAGCTTTCCTCTGCATTTGGTTGTGCTTTATTTGAGCTGGGAGCATTTGATGCTAACCTTTAGGTAGCGATTTTAAACACTACTATCCCTCATCTCAATTAGCACAAAACACTACCTCATTTTAAGAAGGAATCAAACTTATAATTCACCTTCTTTAAACTTATGTTATTTTGCAATATGTGGTTGGATAATCTTTCTGCCCCTTTCATCTAGGGAAATATGTATTTGTTTCAAATGATGGACCAAGTTCTCTCAGCAGGCTGAAAGTGCGGCCCAGTAAAGTTAAAGAAAAACTTGCATTTATATTGCGCCTTTCACATCCATAGGACATTCCAAAGCATGTTACAGGTAATGAGTCACTTTTGAAGTATCGTCACTGCTGAAGGTATATGTTATCCTAGTTAAATTTATACGTATGATGACTTAATTCTGGTTTTGTGATAGGTCTTTGTTTACTCATTTGGTTTCGATGTTGACAACAGTCTTTAGCATAAAGCATCTCCTTACTATGACTCATTTTGTCACAAACTAACAATTTCCAATTATGGATGCTGTATTTATAGTTCTGTAATTTCAATTTACTTTTAAATGCCAGGATTGTTACACACCTCTTGAAAATTGTCCAACTTGAGCATGAAGCTCACTGCCATCATTCCATCGATGGTATAACTTAATGTCTGCATTTTATAGGATATACTGCCCTGGAATTCCATAGGAATTCTTATCTAAATATAAAGTAGTCTTTAAGAAATATAATGGGGAATTCAGGGTAAATGTCTTTACCCAGAAAGTAGCAAGAATGTGCATCTTGCCATCACAGGGAGTAGCTGAGACGAATTCTATAGATGTTTTTAAAGGAGTAGCAAGAAAAACACAGAGGGTAAAAAAGAATACAAGATTATGCTGATTGAGTTAAATGAAGAGAGATGGGAGAAGGCTCACGTGCTGCATACACGCAGTCACGGACCAGTCAGGTTGAATCACCTGAATGACTGGTTTCTGTAGTGCAAATTCTATATAATTCTGACAATAGCTGTGTCACTAGGCTTTCCACTAGAGTTACACAGGGAAACTGAGTTAGTCCTGTGGAATTTCGGTGTCCTCTATCTCAGGAGCCATGGTGCTGAAGACAATAACCCCGTGTTTCATTCTTAGCACAGACTTTGCTGTTTACGTGAACTGAGGATAAAACTGGTGGGGATGTTCTGAGAGGCGTTTGTTGGACACAATGCACTACTGGTCAGTAAACTGCTGATTCTGCAAACTACCATGTGGCCAGTCTTGCCCATACCAATGGCACTGTGCCAGTTAGGTGAGACTCCTGTTGCACACTTTTCGGTGACTGGTTAAATGCCAGAAAGTCAATTACATTCCTGCCTTTGGATGTGGGGTGTGAAATGATGGCAATCTCAAGGGGAGAGAGAAATGCAAATAAACTGGGATGGGGCAGGAAGGTTTACTACAGACAGATCTCTTCAGCAAACTTAACAGGTCCAGTAATGCTTTTTAGGAACAGATCTGTCTGTGTGTGTGTGTGTGTGTGTGTGCGTGTTACAGTACCTCAGGCCTCAGATGCTCATACTACCTCTTACCTCACTACGGTCTGCTCCAGCTCCTCTGCTCCGCCCTGCTACATGACCCCGTGACCCTGTTGAACCTCTGGATGATGAACTTCCTGTCGTGGAGCAATTACTTGACATTTGACCCCGTTGCAGGAAGGTGGGTTTACTGTATGGTATCAAGTCATCTTCTGGAAGAGCAAGTAAAGAAAACTGAAGAGTTAATCCATCTGCCGAAAACGATTAGAAAGCACTTTCACTTGTACGGAACCTTTCACATTTCAAAGCACTTCACAGCCAATAAAGGCCCTACAGCATTTCATGATCATAGTACTGGTTTAACAATGCTGAGGTCATGAGTTCAAATCCCCCACTGTGGCAAGATGTGAATCGGAGGTTAAAAGCATCTATTTGTGCATTATTAACATCAGAAAAAAATGGCTATGAAAGCTGGTTTTATGAACAAAATAATTTTGTGAACGTCCTCCAGAAAATGAACCCGACATCCTCACATAGTCAGCTATATATATAGATTCAGTTGTCGATTATGTGGTTGGCTCTTGGTGCCCTTAGGAGATTGGCAAAGCAGTATGTTACCCCTGTCTCACAATCAAGTAAATGCATGTATGGTCACTTTGTTATATATACAAATGCAGCAACTAATTGGTGCAAAACTCCCACAAACAGCAAATGAATTGAATGACCACTTAATTCATAGTTGGTAGTGATGGTTGAAGGAGGACACCAGATTAATTTCTTGATCTTCAAATAATGTCATGGGATCTTTTGTGCCCTTAGCAAATTGAAATTGCTCTTCAGCTAATATAAGGTGGTAATGCTACCATTGGAAGGATGACGTGGTTTGGTCGAGCCAAGGAGCATTGTTCATAGACTGGCACCAAGAGGTACAGTTTCAGCTTGTTGCGTGGACATAAAACTGCCATTGTGGATTGGCACCTGCTCTAGAACCTGTCCAGTTTCCATTAGGGATCTGAAAGCCAGGTGGTTCCTGTCATGTACAGCCGACACATAACACCAGTTATATACCAGGACAGCAAGCTGAAAGTCTGCCCCCAAGGTCCCAGCAAGCGAAGGTATTGAGGGTGATTGAAGAGTTGCGATTGTGAAAAAAACACAGGTCAGAGGTACAACACTGTGGTGTCAAATCTCTGGCATGTACTCCCATCGAACGTGGCTGCATGCTCCAAATGTGGGATTGATGACTCTAAATGAGATGGTTGGTAGATGTGGCTGCTCTCTGAAAAAGGCTTGATAAATGATCTTTTCCTGTCTGTTAAATAAATATAATGTGGAAACCCTATATAAAAATAGAGAATAAACAATATGTTGTGTGATTTCTGTGACCTCACTTGCATGGCCACTTACTTTCAATGTGTGAAATTTGGATACCTTATGCATTCCAGTCAATCTTCCATTCATTCACCAGGAATTTGCCCTGCACAGTGGGCTGCCTAACCTAATGTCTACTCAAGGTTATCTGCTGAGACTAACGTAAATTTTGTGCCTGAAAATTCCTGGATAATGCAGGCTCCTTAAACATTCAACAGCAGGTTTACTGGGGCTGCACCGGATCAGACGCTGCCGGAGGGGAGGAAAAGGACGACTATCTAATTTGGTACTTAAAGGTCCCAGCCCACGAAGCCGACTGGTGCAAAGGAGGAGGAGTCCTTTGTCACCTTGAGGCATGGTGGTGACAGCTTCACCGTTTCACATCGGCAGAAGCATGTTGGGATGCCGTTCTGGCCTCTTACTGGAAAATAACACCATCATGATGCCTGAATGAGGGGGACAGGGATTGAGATAAAAGGAGCTCACGCTTGGAGCTGGAAAGACTAAAGCACTGCAGGGTTCCCTCACACTGTGGGGAACAGTAACACCTCCCTGCACCATGTGTCACTCTCTGTATTTCTACTGATGGTAATCCAGCTCTGTCACACTGTCAGCTCAGTAACTCTTCTCAATCAGCACCCTCCATTATGGACTGCATCTCTCCTGATGTCAATCCACGTCCCTCAAACTCAGGGGTGGAATTTGCCGAAGTCAATGGACATTTGAACGGCTTGCTGCATTTTACGGCCCCAACCTGCCGCGATGGGGCCATAAAGCTCTGCCCCCTGGGGCTCAGTAACTCCACCCAGCCACTACAATGCATTACTTACTGACAGACCAGCTCACTAACAACATTGAGCTTGTTAACTCTCCTGTCCAGCACAGTATTACTGACTATATCTCCACTGATGTTAGTAAGATCTCCCACACTGTCAGATTCAGAAACTCCATCCATTATGCTACTGTCAGCACTTATTACTTAAAACTTTTCCGTTGGAGGAGAGGGTGCAGTGCACTGGAATGTCAGAGAACTGCCTGGAGAGTGGAACAGTACAGATCCTGTCAGCGGCACAGATGGAAAGAACAAATAATTGATGCACCCAGTAACAATGAAATGGAATTCAGAACACTCGCTGTGTCTGTTTTTCTCTGTTTCATTAACAAAGTGAGCATTTGAATACTAGATTTGCCTGAGCTTAACATCCCATTGCCTTGCTGTCTCAGCGCTCTTAATAATTCGGCAGAATTTTAATATACATAAAGCACTTGAACAAACATCAGCGCAGGGTTAGAATTAATGCAATCAATTAACTCCAGCTCTGATGGAATGTCACACCACAGTTACTGCACTTTTCACATAGCAGCTAATTTAAGGTTTCTGTTGAAGTTTAATGCTGACCCAATCAATCTGCTATAAGCACCTCAGACCCACTGTGCCAAGTATTGAGAAATTGTTGGAAAGGAACTAATTGGACCTCAACCTTGTTAAAAGAATTTTGTTGCCATTTTGATTATGATTTATTCTCCCATCTAGGATAAAAGGTTATGAATTGTGCAATTTTAAAACAATTGATTTTCTTCCACATTAATAAATTTAAAGGGGCAGGCATCTCCGAAACAGCAATATAGGTTTAAGCAACTCCAAAAGAGGCAGGTGCTGCTGGAGGGTGGGGACAAATGGTTAGGATGAGCCTCAATAGTGTGGGAATAAACTGAACTTCAGCATCAAAGGCCCATCACAGCCAGAGTTTTTGTGGGTTACTATATGGGAACAGATAAACAGGAGCGGGCTATTCAGCCCCTCTGCTGCTCAACTAGATCATGGATGCTCTGTACCTCAACTTACCCTCCTTAGTTCCATATCACTTGACACCGTTTAAGGAAAATCCATCAATTTTGATCTTAAAAGCCCCAATTAATCCAACATCCACATCTTTTCCTGGAAAGAATTGCAGATTTCAATCACCTGTTGCATGAAAGGGTGCTCCCTGGTTTCCCTCCTAAGTGGCCTAGCATTAAGCTAAAAGTTTAAGCTCTTGGTTCTACCAACAGAGGAAATGGTTTCCCTGCATCTACTCTTTGTTGCATATTAATCACATTGACAACTTCAATCAGACCATCCCTCAACCATCTAGTCTCAGGGAAACATAAGCCAAGTTGATGCAACTTAGGCCAGGATTTTCCAGCCCCGTCATGGTGGGAGCTGCCGTGGGAGACTTGGCTGCCCAGCCAAAAGTCCATGGACTTTTGGTGGGACTGGATGATCCAGGTGGTGGGCAGGGCTGGAATACCCTGCCCATATGCTCAATAGTTTAACCCTCTAAGCCTGGTATCATTTGGGGTATCAAAACATTCCACAAACATGATGGTGGTCAACTGCTGAGGTTGGGGGGGGGTGGCGGAATGCTGCCTGTGGAGAGCAGCGGGCTAGATTGAGTAGGGGTAATGGATTAATAAAGTTTTGCCTCGCTTATCACCAGGGATCGTGCAGTATTTATTTAGCAAGTTCCCTCAAGAGACTGCATGAAGAGCCCATGAAAGTTTAAATTGCATAGGGTTTGTAGAAAGAATGGACTTGATACATGCTTTTCAGGTTTAACTATGCACAATAGCCAACATTGGGTGCTCCATTTCAGTAGATCACCAAGGAATATTAAATAAAAAGGCAAGCAATTATATCGTACCTTTCAGAACCTTAGGGCATCTCAAAACAGATTACAGCCAATGGAGTGAAGCCAGTGTGGTAATGTAGGAAACTAAGGTTCCACAAACAGCAATGAGATAATCACCAGTGTTATTTTAGGTATGGCTGAAAGATAAATTTTGGCTAAGTTACTGGGAAAACATTGCTGCTGTCCTTTGGACTAGTGCCATTGGTTCTTTTAAAGAGGACAGATGGGGTCTCAGTCTCATCTGAAAGCTGGCACCTCCAACAGTGCAGCACTCTCTTAGTAAGTTTTGTGCTCAAGTCTCTGAAGTGGGGCATGAACCCACAACCTTCAGACTCAGATCTACAGGAGCTACTACTGAGCTACAGCTGACACCTAGTAGGGAAACATCTTCACTTCTAATAATGCAGCGAGTGACTACCCACCTCAGACCAGTGAATACAACTCACAGGAACTAGCAGGTCTCTCCTCAGACATGGACACCCACATGTCAGAAGGGATCAGAAGTATTTCTGCAATCACGAGCGATCATTTTAAAAAGAAAACGTGTCTTTTGTTGTTCCAGTTACAAAAAACACATGTGCCAGGAATGGAAAATGGTCCTAAACAGTGGCAGAGGGACTTATTTTCCTGATGTGCATGCACATATTGAATATAGAGCCAAACACTCTTGTTCCTGCAGTGTGCTCCTGGAGCTGCTGATTGCTGGGCATATAGTATTACAAGTAATGACCACCCTCAGGTACCTAATCTACGTGACTATTCTTGAAGTCAGTATCAACAAGCTGGATTGGGAGTTACGGTGTCATTATTGAGCCTAGTCCTATCCTCACCAGATGTCTGGCAAGGTGCTCATTCTAAGTCTTCCAGTGATCTACCAGGATCACTGATAAGCAATCAGGAATGGGGGCATCTGGATGAATGTTTCCCTTCCGAGTCAAGGGGTGCTGAGGCCAATTTGAGCACCTGCTGCAGACCCAACGCAGATCATGGATCAAATCTGGCTTTCCAGGAAGCGTCTTTATGAACTGAGCTATAGTGGAGCTGTTTAAATGAAAAAGAGAACAACTTTGGATGGAATGGGTAGCTGGTGAGAAATCCCTTGTGTTGCTCAGATGAATTGGCATCACGGGGATATGGGTTTACCAAGGAACAAGACTATTTAACAGTGACCATCCAAACTATGCTTAAAGCAGAGAATTGGACTAGTTCCTGTCTGGGATGGAGATTGCACAGCACAAGGGACAGGTCATGGTCATTGTGGTCTACTGGACTAGGTTCAATCACCTAGAGAGATCAGAGAGGAATTTTCTGGATTTTTTTCCATCCTAATTGACCTTGGGTTTTTGATCGAGATTTCCCAAGAGACTACATGAGATCTATGGGGTTAGAGAAGCATCACAGCCATATGGGACAGGCTAGTTGGACCATTTGGCCTCTGCCTGTCTGATTTCTGAAGAGAAGTAAGTTTAATTTCTAAAGAGCCTGACTGAATTGAAATAACTACATGCCAGAATTCGGTTCTGTTATTCTTCAAGTCAAATTGACCTCCTCCACTGTCCTAAGTGCTTATTCCTCTCACCATTTTTGTGTCGCGATGAAGCTGCTCTGTTGTGAGAATGCGCACTCTCTGTTCGCTGATCGGCTGACTGCCTCCTTTCTATGGATGAAGCACTGCCGTCATGGTCCAGCGAGGTCAGGCTGCTCTCCAATCCAGTGGGCTGCAGGTAAGGTGTCTCCACAATTCCATCAGCTGGAGGAGGTTCAGGTGGTGGTGGCAGGTCTGTCCAAGGCAGAGATAGAGTAAGTCAAAAAAACTGGCTAAGTCAGCGTCCTTATAGCACCCCTGGGCTAGAGAGAGGGGTGATAAATCAAGCAGGATTCCTGATCCCTAACCGGTAACTCTTTTTTGGAGAGTGTGCATGTGTCGACATTGTGTTGTGTATTGCACTGAGTAAGACTAACACATGTTCAGCTGCAGGCAGCCATTATTAAACTAACTTTATTTACACCTCCCCAACAGAGAGGGCAGCACAAAGAGCAATATAACAAAGTGCTCAGATTTTGAAATATACTACACTCTCTCCCCACTTAAAAAAAACCATTTAAAGCTTAAATGTAAAATATTACATGTAGATAAGTTCCAAGAATACAATATGACTAACCCAACATCAACAATATCTGAAAATTTAACAGATTGGGTTGCATATTTGTTTTTACTGCAATCACAACCAGATATTGATATTGCCAGAGTAATTAACAAGTAAAAATAATATTTTTCCTTAACATTAGTATATGTTTAACAAAAATATAATTTGACAATTAGTAATGAAAAGGACAACATTTTTCTTCTTCCTTTCTATAAACTTCCAATTATTCTCTCTGGCTTCTTTCTCTTTCTGTGTGGGTATCTCCTTTCATTAGCTTGACTCTGTTCTCTCAACATCTCTGACTGCGTCAAACCTTTGACTTTGACTACCAACTCCACTCAATGGTTGGGACTGTGATATTGATTGATTTATCTTCATCAAACACCCTGAATCACTTTGCTGTACAGGTGGAGTCTGTAATTGTGGTAAACTTTCAATTTTTTTTTTGATTTTCACTTTCTTCTGACTTTCAATTAGGCTATAGGAGGAATTTGGATTATAGGAGGTTTTTCATGCTCTCCCTTTGTCAGATTTTCTTTTTCAAGCAAATGATCTACATGACAACGATGGAGTCTCTCTCAAATCTTCACTAGATATGTGAATTCACCTAGCATCTTTACAACAACTCCAATCACCTTGGTAGATTTTCACAATGACTTTCTGGCCAGCACTGAACTCTAAGTTTCATATCTTGTGTGTCATGACTCATCTTCACCTTGTCTTGCTTTTCTCCTACTTTGCTATTGATGGCAGGCTGAAGCAAACTAAACCTTGTCCTAGGAGCATGTTTAAACACTAACTCGTAAGGTGAGCAACCTGTTGTAGATTGTAAGGTTATTCTGTAAAAGGACAGAACATTGTCTGGCCTGTGTCAAAAGGATACATGGAAATTATGGCCCAGCTGCTACCAAATACTTCTGCAAAGACCTCTTCACTGTCTGTACATTTTTTTCTCCAGCACTATTCAATGCTGTGTCTTCTGATGGTATTAGAGTGTGTTTGACTCCATCTTACTTAGAAATATTTCAAACTCTTCTGGCATAAACTGTGGACCATTATCTGACAACAATACCTCTGGCAACCCATAAATTGCAAACCAACTTCTCAAAATCTCAAATAGTTTTGGCACTTGTGCTATTGGGCATAGACGCAACATTTATCTACTTGCTATAGCTATCAACCAAAACAAGGTACTCTTTCCCTTCCACTTCAAAGAAATCAACATGTAGGGGCAGGAGGTTTAGGGGGGGATGCGAGGAAAAACTTTTTTACCCAGAGGGTGGTGACGGTCTGGAATGTGCTGCCTGGGAGGTTGGCGGAGGCGGGTTGCCTCACATCCTTTAAAAAGTACCTGGATGAGCACTTGGCACGTCATAACATTCAAGGCTATGGGCTAAGTGCTGGTAAATGGGATTAGGTAGGTAGGTCAGGTGTTTCTCACGTGTCGGTGCAGACTCGGTAGGCCGTCGGCACTGTGTGATTCTATGATTCTGATTCTGTACTCATTCCCATGGCTTTCTTGTGTCTTACCATGGAATGAAAGAAACCTTGCTTGGATCATTTCTCATTCTGAGACACACTTCACAACTTTTCACCAACTCTTCAATATCTCTGTCTACCTATGCACACCAAAAATAGCCTCTTGCTACTGCTTTCATATAGACTATCCCTGTGTGCTCTTGGTGAAGTTCCTCTAACAATGTCTGAACCTTGGCAGAATAATGACTCATAACCCCCTTAGGAGACAGCCTTGATCTACACACAGTTCATTTCTATGGCGAAACACTCCTGCAATTACTCATCAGTGCACTCTTTCAGGCAGCCATTCATTACATAATTGAGCACTTTACTGAGCACCACATCCTTGCAAGTTTCTTCACTAATTTCTCTGGCAGACATTTTTCCAGGCTAGATCGAACTCCTTCTTCAGGTACCATACCCTGTGAGGGCATTGGTGACCATGGGCTTCCAAAGGATTGGTCCATGATTATGCTTGGCAAAGTACTGCAGTGATTTGCCGTTGTTTTCTGCAATATTGCTGACCAGGAAATTCCCCCACTCTTACAGCCTGTCATCAGGCATGCTGGAAGGATTTACAGCTGATAGTCAACATGTTTGGCCACATTATGAACGTGCCTTCTGTGGCCATCAAGTCCTGAAGTGGGACTTGAACCCAGAGGTGGGGACACGGCCACTGCATCATAAGACCTCCAGTAATAGGATATATCATCGTATTCCACTCTAACACTAATTTCACCTAATAATGTTATTGGAATAACTAGTCAGTTTCACACTAGTTGTACATAACGGAATGTGACTTAAGGATTCTTGTACTCTCCTTCCAAGATAACTGACACTGCTGCAGCTGTACCAGTGGTGAAAGTAAGTTGTGAATCTCTAACTTTCATTTTTATCGTGGGCGCTGGAATTACATCTTCAGTCTCATTACTCTCATCTTCTGTGTGCTGTTTTCTTGCTCTCCGACTGAGTCCAACTCATTGTCTTTATGCTCGATAACATCAACTTCTGTTTCCATATCTATCAGACGTGCATTCGAGGACTTTCAGATTGCTGAACTAGCTTTAGGTCTACCACGACCTCAACCTAGTGCATGACTGCAACCTGGAGCATTCCAGTTTCCTCTACTCCTGCGGGCCAGCTGGATATACTCTCCAACAGGCATTGCCTGGAAATGGGGACTTCTAAATAGTTGGTTGTAAATCAGTACACCAAGGTGGTAGTATCTTTCGCTCGGCAAAATCAACATAACTTATGTGACCCATAGAGTTCCACTTAGACAAAATCTTTGATACTTATGTCATTTGGACGTGTTTTAGGAATCGGAGCTTATGCACCCTCAGTAATTTAAAATGAAATTACATATTCTTATTTCATTAGCGTGATTGACCGGAAATGGGGGCTTTTAAGTAGCCTCCTTCCACGTCAGTTTATTGCCTTTCTAAAAAGCTTGGCCTGGATTTTATTGTGGCTTCAAGGTCAATTTCTAAGTTTGTGCTATACCCACAGTGATGAGAGAGTTTCTTTAGTTCGAGAATGTAGTCTGCAACAGTCTCATTTGGCAACTATTTCCTTTAATGGAATGCAACTCTCAGTGCAACCTCATTCTTAGTTGTGCCATAATATGAGTCCAGAATATCATTAATTTCTGCATATTCCATTGATCTAGGGTCTCGTGGGCAAAATTGGGTAAAACAGCATCAAAAGCATCTGGCTCCATCATGGTAAGGAAAACATTTACTTTATCCTCATCTCCTACTTTATTCTCTTTCAGGCAAGTGTAACCTTTGTTCGTAATTACACCAGTCCTCGTTGTTAGGTTGAATTCCCCGATTGTCCACAAATATGTCTTCAGTGCCAATTTTTCAATTATGTACGTCCTGACTCACTGTGTACCTTAATACAATGAGCACACGGAGAATTCTTTCAAATTGTTCAAACTTGTTCAAAATCAACTTTAGAACTTTCAAAAATGTGTCACAATGTTCTTCAGTCCTTAATTTCTGAAATGAAATATAAAAGAAAATCCTCTCTCACACTTGTCACCATCTTTCTGTTGTGTATTGCGCTGAGTAAGATTAACACATGATCAACTGCAGGCAGACATGCAAACATTATTGAACTAACTTTATCAACACCTCTCCAATATAGAGGGCAGCAGAGAAGGCAATGGCCATCTCCAACAAAAGAGAATCTAACCATCTCCCTGACATTCAATGGCATTACCATCACTGAGTCCCCCACTATCAACATTTTGGGAGTTACTATTGATGAGCAACCAAACTGGATCAGCCATATAAATACAGTGGCTACAAGAACAGGTCAGAGGCTGAGTTACTCTGCAGAGAGTAACTCATCTGCTCACTCACCAAACTCTGTCCATCATCTACACGGCACAAGTCAGGAGTGTGATGGAATACTCTCCACTTGCCTGGATGAGGGCAGCTCCAACAACACTCGAGAAACTCAACACCATCCAGGACAAAGCAGCCCGCTTGATTGGCATCCCATCCACCACAATAAACATTCACTCCCTCCACCATCGACGCACAGTAGCAGCAGTGTGTACCAACTACAAGATGTACCGCAGCAACTCACCAAAGCTCCTTTAACAGCACTTTCCAAACCCATGACCTCTACCATTTAGAAGGGCAAGGGCAGCAGATGCATGGGAACACCACCACCTGCAAGTTCCCCCTCAAGCCATACATCAACCTGATGTGGAAATATATCGCCGTTCCTTCACTGTCGCAGGGTCAAAATCCTGGAACTCCCTTCCTAACAGCACTGTGGGTGTACCCACATCACATGGACTGCAGTGGTTCAAGAAGGCTTCAAGGGCAGTTAGGGATGGGCATCAAATGCTGGATGTGCCGCCCACATCCCATGAAGGAATGAAATAAAAAAAAATGCTGAGATCTTGCAACATACTACACACATCATAAGAAAAGTCAAGATGAGATAAAGTCATTTGGCCTTTGGATGTCTCATCATTTCAGTTGTCTAAAACAATAGTCTTGCATCCAAATTACAGATTGAGTGAGAATCGAGATCATGTCTGGTGCCAGCTTATCGGTGAAACACCCAGGTCAAGGATAGAACAGTTGCACAGTGCTGCGGGTTGTCTTTCCTTCAGGCTTTTTATCGTGCCTTGGATGGGCATCACTCCACAACCAGGAGGCCCGAGAGCAACCAAAAACTGAGCCTCATTAATATTAAAGCGGCAATCTGGCTCTGCTTGTCAAGCAGATTCCTGTCTGCAACAAATGAATACCAGCCTTGCTGGCAAATTAAATTCTGGTGGAAAGTGGGGGAATGGGGTGTAGGAGAAGCGACAATATGGTGGGGGATGATGTCACTGTCATTTTTAAAGACTTTAAAAACAAACCTTACTTATTTGGTGGTCACTGATTGTAACACAACTGTTTAAGGATCATGATGGATGGAAGGGAAGGTCGGGGGGGACGCAGACCCAGCTTCTGCTCCTCTCAACCCAAGCCTATTGGAACAACTGAGGCCTAAAACTGGAACTATCATTTACATAGGGGGGGGACCTACTACCTGCCTTAGGTGTTCATCCTGGATGCCTGCAAACTTCCTTTAATCAACAAGGCAGCACCGATAATGCAGCTTCACATCGGGGGAGATGTTGCACCCTGAAGATGGTCCTTTTTTGCCTCTTTTCTCTGCTGAGAAAACAGACGCGATGAGGACCAATATCTACACCCTATGCTCATGCCTTCAAAACCACACTCCCAAAGGATACAGTGCATTCAAGAGAGAAGGGGAGAAACTAAAAGGGCCAAGCAAAAACTGACTGAACCATTCAAATCCAAATTGCGTTAAATATTAATTAGGTGCCCTTCTCCAGGACACAAATTGGTTGCTTCTGATTTTCTCTTCCCATATGGCTATGGGTAAACTACATGTCAAGCTTTCAATTATAAATGAGAATGTCCGACTTCCTATGTAAATGCATCATGGGCAGAATTTTCCATTTGACGTGCGGGAGGGTGGGCCCCACACGTCAGCGCTTAAAATGACACGCGGTGACATTGGGCGAGTGTCCCAACGTCACCGCGATATTTAGCTGGGCGGATGCGCAATGAAGCGCGCCGCGCGCCCGCCATTAATTAAAGGGCTTGTTAAGGCCCTTAACTTGGCAATCGGCACCGATTTTCAGGCGCCCGTGCGATCTTCAGCTCAGCACACGGGCAGGCGGGTAAGTAGCTTTTTAGCAAAATTCATCCACGGGCGGGATATGTGGGCTCAGTGGGGTTGTCAGTGTTTGATGTGAAGTATTTATTGCAGAAAGTGTTTTAAACTTGCCTGTGTGATCGGTAGCAGTTCAGAACGAATTCCAGAAGCTTTCTCTGTACTTTGAAGCTTCAGCTCACCAGTCTGCAGTCAGGAATCTTTATCGGGCCTGCAGCTTTCCAGAGGCCTCCATTTAGCCTGGGTATGGGTTCTGACATCTCCACTGGAGGCAGCTCCTCTGAGGAGGAAGGGAGGGCTAGAGTAAGGAGGAGGCCAGGAGTGGACAATCAGCCACCAGGGGAGCCACCATTGGGAGGCCAGGCGCAGGCACAAGGGGTGCAGGGGCACAAGGTTGTCCAAGGTGGAAGGGGCCGCAGAAGACCCCACCATCCTGCTGCCAGGGTATGCAGGCGGTGAAGCAGCTACCTCAATATGACTGAGGTGCAGTGCCGAAGGAGGCTCTGACTGTCAAGGGAGACAGTCAACTACATCTGGCAGATGAATGGCCCTGAGATCTCCCCTAACAGTGTGGGCGGACACCCCATGCCAGTGGCTCTGAAGGTCACAGTTGCCCTCCACTTCTATGCCCCTGGCTTCTTCCAGGGTTTGGTGGGTGATCTTTGTGGTGCCTCCCAATCAGCTGTCCACACTAGTGTCAAGCAGGTCACAGATGCTCTGTTCAGGCGTGCATTGACCTTCATCCACTTCCGCTGCGACCAGGCAAGCCAGGCACAGCGAGCCAGAGGCTTCGCGGCCATTGCTGGCTTCCCCCGTGTCCAGGGTGCTATAGACTGTACACATGTGGCCATCGAGGCACCATCAGGTGAGTCTGGTGCCTTTGTCAACAGGAAGGGCTTCCACTCCATGAACGTGCAGATAGTGTGTGATCACAGGATGCTGATTCTACAAGTCTGTGTAAGGTACCGAGGCAGCTCCCACGACGCCTACATCCTCAGACACTCCCAGGTGCCGGGGCTGGGTGACAAGGGCTATCCCCTCAGAAGGTGGCTCATGACGCATCTCCGCCATCCAAGAACAGAAGCTGAGCAGCGGTACAATAGGAGCCACGCCTCCACAAGGGCTGTGGTGGAGAGAGCCATCGGTCTTCTCAAGATGCGCTTCCGATGCCTGGACCTCTAAGGGGGCGCAATCCTGTACCCCCCAGATCTTGCGCTGGAAAGGAGAGACATGGTGGACGATGAAGACCTTGACGCAGTGGATACGGCTGCACACGATGAATCCAGCAGTGGCTCAGAGGATGAGGAAGCACAGGGCGATGATGAGGGGCAGCACGCCGACCCGCTACTACACCAAGGAGGCAGGGACACCCGGGACACTTTAATCCAATGAACCTTCAGCTAGCTCCACACACATGGATCAGCAGGACCAGCATTGCCTGGCGCTTCCACATGTGGCACTTAGGTGCTACATCTTCCACCTCATCAGCTGCAACTAAGGGCTTAGTACAGAAACATCAATGTCCACTCATGATATGTCTGTGAAACAGACAAATGCAGCACAAAGGAAACACCCTCAGCCACGGTCAGAAATGTGGATTTTATTCCCATCCATCACATGGTGCCACAAAATCAAATCAAAACGTTGTTCCAACGTTAAAAAATATAAATTCCCTAATCTCAGGCCAACACAGAAGCACCAGTGAGAAACCCGTGAAGTGCCTAACGTGCCTTATGTTTTCGTTTGCGGGTGCTACGTCTTGGTGCCGCCCCATCGCTCGGAGTGGCTTGTGAGACAGCCTGCTGACTCTGCTGTCCTGTTGGCCTCGATGACCTTGGCAGCCGTCCTCTGGCCCGTGGAGCCTGTGATGGCCCCGCCTGGGAGGGAGTGGCCAGTTCCAGAACTGGCATCTCCCCAGTTGTCGCAGCCTCAACGGATGCAACGGTCACTGGCAGAGGGGCGGAGGAGCTGCTGCCCTCATCTGGAGCCCTGAGAGGAGCTCACAGCGACGACAGGCAGCTACTGTCCCGACGTGAGGACACATTGGACCTCCCTGCTCACCGCAGATGGATGGGCAATGAGCTGGGACACTTGGTACTCAGACATCTCCCACATTGTGAATGACCACCTGTGGCCAGTAGCGCTCTGAGGGCTTGCGGGTCCGAGCATAACCTCAGCAGAAGCTGATCAATCCGTTGGAAGCCCCTTTCCATGAGAGTCGCCAATCTCTCAATGGAGGAAGCCTGACGCTCTGCCCTGAGGTTCATGCCATCACTGACACTCTGCCTGGATTCCTCCACCACAGAGACCAAGTGAAGCACACTCTCATGTAACACTCCCAGATGCTCCCGCACCTCTGGTTGCTTTTCCTGCAGCTGCTGCATGGCAGACATCTCCAGAGGCACATCATCACTGCCAGTCTCAGCATGTGCCTGGATCCCTGCAGTCATTCCGCTGTTGGCGCCATCGGCACTCTCTGTCTGTGCCATCTCCTCCAGCAATTGTGAAGTGTCCTCTCCACTGTGACCCGGGACACTAGCCGATATTACAATTCCCACCGATGTGGTAGTCGCTGCGCTGGTGCTGCCTCGATGAAATAGTGTGACACTCGTGACAATTGATGCCCCTCAGGTGTGGAAGGGGGCATCTGGATGTCCTCATTGCGGCCATGCTCTGGTGATGCTGAACTTAACAACAAGGACAGTGGATCAGTTAGCATTATCTCAGTAACACACTTCATCCCTTTCCCCACCTGGCTCGTAATGCACTCAACCTTCAAGAACCTAAGGAAGACGAGCATTGGTGGGGTGGTAAATAGTCAGGAGGAGGCCCAAACATTACACACGCATACAGACAGGCTGGTCAGATGGCCTAAGGAATGCCACATGGAATGTTATGTGGATAAGTGTGTGGTTAAGCACTTGGGCAGGACAAACAAGGTATGGGAATACAGGAGAAATGGTAGGACCGTGGAAAGTCAGGATGATTACAGGGACCTTGCTGGGCAGACCCGTTAAGGTAGCAGAACAGGAACATAAGGCATTTAACAAGATAAAAGCCAGACTTGCCTTTATTAGCCGAGGAATAGAATGTAGGAAAAGGGAGGTCATGTTGCAAGTGCAGAAAACTCTGTCAAGGCCACATCTACACATCTGCGTCCAGTTGTGACCTGCGCTTCATGGGAGGGATGGGATTGGAGTGGAGAGAGTGCAGAGGTTCCTGACCAGGATGCATGCTGGCCTGGAGAGTTGGAGTTATGAGGAAACATTGCATACACTGGTGACATTTGCTGTGGAGCACAGGAGATTGACGGGTCACATTATTGACCTTCATACCGTTATGAGGGGCATAGCACGGGTGGACAGAAGGCAACATTTCCCCTTGGCGCAGGGATGACTAACCTGGTGGCATTTATTTAAGGTGAAGGGCATGAGGTTGACAGGTGAGATGCTGAGGACCTTTTGGACAGAGTAATGTGGGACGCAGTGGCTGAAAGGGTGGTGGAGGTACAAACCCTCTTAAGATGCAATAAGTATTTGGATGTGCAGCAGTGATTCCATGGCATGTTAGGCCATGGGGATAGTGGTCAGAAATGGGATAAGGCGACTTTGGAAGGTGTTAGAGACGCACATCCTCAATGGGCCGAGGGACCTTTGTGTATGACCCACACGTCTGACTGTATCAGTCTGTGAATGAGCAGTGTTGCTGCATTAACGATTGCAGCAACCATCAGTGGTTTGGATGGTGGGGAGACAGTTCAGATGGGATTGTGGGCCTCAAATACCTGGCCGCTACACCCCAGCCTCACCGACACGTGGACCTGGGCATATGGTGGGTTTCCAACTCCAGGGCCTGCTGTTCGAAACGGCTCAGGATGACGAGCTTGTACATGTTGTGCGCATGTTTCTCCTGCGGAACAGAGAACGCCATTTATTGGGGCTGATCGCTCATGTACTCTGCACAGGCACGCCGCACCCCAAAGGGGGGCCCTCAAAGGCTAAGCCTATCTGCTGGGTTAAATGACCAAGGCCAACATGGTACTCACCCTTCCAGAGCGCAACAAATCGTTGAAGCGCTTACGGCACTGGATCCACGTTCGGCGCGCCACATCCCTGGAGCTCACCACCTCCGCCACCTCCTCCCAGGCACACTTCATCACATGGGGGGCCCTCCTCCTCCCATCCTGGGGAAACAGGACCTCTCGCCACGCTACCACCTCCTCGAGAAGGGCAGCAAGCCAGTCATCAGGGAAGCGAGGGGCACATTCCCCCCCCCCCCCCGCCCCTGCTGGCCTACCCTGCAGCCTGCCCTCCTCCTCTGGCCTTCCCTCAACATTGGCCTGCTGCGCAGACCCCATGTGGTGCCACCTGCAGCTGGCCATGGCGAACAGGCTAAAGGAGGCTGCCAGGCCTTTTTTTTATACAGACTGCCGAGTCCCCATTGGACCGGACGGTCTGTACATGCCCGCCGCAATTTTAAAAGTCCCGCTCTCCATGGGAGTGTGAAATGCGCTGGGCAAGCATTAATTGGCCTGCCCGCGCAAAATGGCGGCGCGGCCCCGACTGCCGGCGGCGATTGGGTCCGCGGTCGTCTCCGACAGCTTCAGCTCTGCCCGAATGCTGAATGGAAAATTTAGCCACATGTTTCTATTATAAGATCTCACCAGTGAAGGCACTGTAGTGTTTCAGTTTTAAGTTCTCCAGCAGCTAGCCCTGTACTGCAGGGAAACTCCTGTGCTCCAACTAATTACATTTCTTTCTAAATTTTAATTTTGAATAATATCATGACTGAGATCAGAGCATGTAGAGTCAAGAAGCAAGGAGCAGAATGGATACAAGCAAAGCAGAAAACAGCGAGTAGGTGTTAAGGCTAGCTACTCCGACTGGCAACAAGAGGGAAGTTGGGTTCCACAGAGATAGGTGCTGGGACCACTGCTGATCACCATTTACCATAGTAGATGTGGACTTAAATCAGAAGTACAGTCTCAAAGTCTACAGATGATACATGATTTGAAGGTACAGTCAATTACCTGACAAATTATTGGAAAACATTAACAGACCTGCAGAATGAAGAGGTAAATAATCACAGTATAGATTAATATGAGGTGGTGAAGTTTGGTAGGAAGAACAAGGAGTCACATACTCCTTGGAAAACAAGAGCCTAAATGGGATAAAGGAGCAAAGGAATCTAGGGGTATGGATGCATTAAAATTAGTGCCACAGGTGAGTAAGGGCATAAAAAGAAATGGAATTCATTTTTGAGAGATACAATTGAAAAGCAGAGAAATTATGTTAAAACTGTATCGAATCTAGGTTGGACCATATAAGGATATAGAGGAGGCGCAAAAAAGATTGACAAAAATGGTGCCAGAACTGAGAGGATATAGCTGTCAGGAGGCTCAAATGAAACATAAACATCAGCACAGTCTAGTTGGGTCAAATGGCCTATCTTAGCGTTGTAGTAATTCTGTAAAAATATGTACAAAATCTATGAGGTAAAACTTCCAAATTTGGTATGGGTGTAAAATGAGTGGAAGGAGAACATTTTCTCTGTTGATTTAGTTAGTTTTTGGTATTCCAAACTCATTTCTTGGCATGGAACTCACCCCCCTGAGAGATATCACGGCGGTACTGATTCGGCTTGGCTTTCTTTTTGGCCCTGGCTTTCTGGCTGGGTGGGGTGTTCACACTGCTGCTCCCCATCATTGGGGTGTGTCTCGTCTTTCCTGTAAATCAGATAAAAACAATTATGGGCTGGAAACGTCCACCAGGAGCCGATGTGCAGTTGGAATGGAGAGTGAGATTTCTCAGGATTACTGGAAGGTTGTCGATTAAATTTGCACGTTGCTTCACTGCAAGTTATAAGCTGCAAGCATTTTATTCCCAAAAGTGCCGTTGCATACACAGTATGATCCCAGAAGCCAGATCCCTGAGGATCCTTTCCCCTTTCTGTCCCCTTCATTCCCCTCCTCACGGTGCTAACTCTTGCTGGACCTGTTACTGGAGGTCTCTGCCCTCCAGTACCTCAATCAAGCACCTTTTCCCCACAATGCTTCGCGTCACTGAGTCCAAGAAGGGTATTCAACAATGGCGGGCACTGTGGTCAAGTCTGTCTCGGTCCTCAGATGCGGTCCACAGTCAAGCAGAAACTGGTTAGGGACCAGGAGCAGGATTTTTTTTTATTTGTTCATGGGATGTGGACGCCACTGGCTAGGCCAGCATTTATTGCCCAACCCCAATTGTTCAGAAGGCATTTTAAGAGCCGACCACATTGCTGTGGGTCTGGAGTCACATGTAGGCCAGACCAGGTAAGGACGGCAGATTTCCTTCCCTAAAGGACATTAGTGAACCCAGATGGGTTTTTTACAACAATTGGCAGTGGTTTCATGGTCATCATCAGACTTTTAATTCTAGATTTTTATTGGATTCAAATTTCACCATCTGCCGTGGTGGAATTCGAACCCGGAGCATTACCCTGGGTCTTTGGAATACTAGTCCAGTGACAAAACCACTATGCCACCTGGATGATATCCCCCTTTCCAATACCATGGGGTCTTAAGGCCAGTTATAGTCATCCTGTTGCTGCTTTGGTTATGGTCAGTTGACAATGACCAGAAATGCGTTCTACGCACATAGGTAAGTACCACTCCACTTACTGGAAGTATATGAAATGGCTATTTCCAATGTAGCATTTAAATAATGTCGCTTAGTGTCAAGATAATGAAATGGGTATCAAATTATTGAGTATTTTTCTCATCTATCCTCACACTGGATTCTGTTAATTTTCCAAAACCCTATGTTTTCTTCCAATACAAGGTGTTAAAGATATTTCACTGCAAAATGTTGAGCTGGAATGTTGTTTAAATATCCAGAAAACACTGCACATTATACCTTGATTACAAGGTTGGAGATTGGAACAGAGCTGATGAACCTGATCTATAACATCATCAGACATCGAGTATCAACTTGTGTTGTATTTCACGCTAGTTTCCAACTCAGGGCCAGTCACATACATCTCGTTATAACAAGCAAAGAACCGGAATATTGGTATAATGTCAGGATTTGGAACACTCCACCTCAAAAGGCAGTGGAAGATGATTCCATAAATAATTTTAAATTGAAGTTGACAAATACTTGAGGATGAGGAATTTACAGGATTATAGGCAAAAAGCAGTTGTGTGGGACTAAGCTCGACTGGACTGTGAAAAGGCCAGCACAGTCATGATGGGCAGAATAGCCTCCTTCTGTGCTGCAAGTTTCTGTGAATGAGATTTGAGTGTATGTTAAAGAATGCCCAAGATCTAGTTTGTACCAGCAATTAGGTAACGAAGATGCGGCATGAAGCATGTTAAATGGTTATGAAGTGGGAAGGGCCACTTCAACTGCCTTTAATATCCTTTAATTCAGTTTTTGAGTGGAAGCACTGGGCTTAGTGGTCTCCCTCAGCTGCACAGTGAGTAAATACAATCCATGATGCAGCACAGAGCCAAACAGGAAGGTCTTGCTTCAGTGCTGGGATGTTTCAATTAGTTTCAGGAAACCCAAGCTATAAAGGGAGAAAAATGTCAAGGAGCATGTCTGTTAGCAACTATAAAAACATCCCCATAGAAGTGGGGACTAGGTGAGGATTGGGTTTGGCTCAACTGTGATGCCTTCCATTGGACAATAGTCTACCAACTCTCACCATCTGAGCTCAGACATGAAGAATGGTCATTGGAGTAAGGCCCTGGAGGAAGGCTATTCAGCATAGGACCATATTCTAGGGCGGGACATATCATTTTCAGAGGAACAGGGGACTTAGTCCGTGATGTACCAGTCTGCAATTGAGCATCAGGGTGGGGAGCTTCACTTGCAGGCTAATAAAACTCAGGACTGATCCTGGCAGAAAGAGAGCCACATCGAGCAGTGATCACCAGGTCCTCACAAAACAGCATCTTCAATATTAAATAAGGTGCAACATTTCTAAAACTGGTTGTAATGTTAGATCTCAGTTATTCTCCACCATTGCCTGCCCCAATCAACGTAATTATATTCAATCAGTGTCACTTAAACATCTGTTGAATAACTATGATGCACACATGTGCGAAACATCTGTTAAACAGGTGCCTTCATTTCACCCATGCACTTGCCCATTTGCTGACATTTACTGGTGTAAAGTCCCTTCTTTTCCCCTACCCATGGATGTGTGGTCAAGCCTCACCTGCTCCGGGCACATTGATGTTCTCGGTGCTTATTGCCGGTGTTTGGCTCAGGTTGCGTTTGTGCCCGTGCCGATGTGGGCCAGCGGATTCCACGATAGCGTCTTCATTCCCGTTCACGTTTTGGTTGCTCTGCGATGGTGGAGGGGTCGGGGGTCTGGGCAGAGGGACTGGTCCCACTGGGAGCCGCCTGAAACAGGAGTGTAACTTGCATTAGTAAATGGCAATTTCACAAACCCCAAGTTCCCACCTCCTCTTCCCCCACAACAGGTAAATGTACCAATTCTGTGAACAGGCCTGGCACAGCCTGCCCCCTATCATTTTGCGGTAGTCTCCTGCCAGAGCTACAGCAAGAGACTGACAAAATACTCAACCCCACTAAACAGAAAATTTAAGTCTATGTCTTCATCTGTTCACTCGGTTATTGTGGGTTAATCTCAGGATTCATTGACTTCTTACTCTAGAAGAGATCTTGCTGGAGGCAATGGCTCTTTGTTCAAAAACATTTATTTGCATGCTGACTATTTACAAAGGTTAAATAAGACCAAGACATAGCTGGAGCTACTCTCCGAAATGCTTCCCACTCATCTCATCTCTCAGCAAGTGACATCACTGTGACAAAGCTCCTTATGCACATGCTCAGTAGCCATCATTAGAGTTAACCCTTTACTCTACATCTCTGAATCTTTATCCCATATTATTAAACACACATTCTCCTAAACCTCCCCCTCTCAGTCAGAGATTGACGCTGCCAGTACAAGAGGCTGTGTTCTCGACTCTCTTTGAGGACGTATAGGACATATGCTTTCCAGAATCTTCTCTTTGGAAGGCACCACCTCCTCAGGCGAAGGTTTCTGCTTCTGGTCTGCAGTATAAAAGGTGATGAACAGAGATTTTACTTTTCTTCTCTTTTTTTTCTTTCCCTTCTTCTTGGTATTTTGGGGCAAGATTAGACTGCTGGCTGCTCTTGCTTGAAAGAATGAAGCTCATTCAGCTCCTGTGAAGATATGTACAGCTGTAGAGGGACTACAAACCTCTACTACAAACTAAGTATTATGTAATGCCTCATCCATGAATGAATCAGATGGACAAAGAATATTCTGAAGAAAAAATGATGACTGTCCTGCTAATACTGTAGGAATTTATTTTTCTGTGGGCAGTGGTTCAGCTCACACTCTGTTCGGTGAGTTTGCTCCTCAGCAGGCCTGAATATCTTTGGAGCTTCATCACAATATAATGTGTTTTCAAAAAGCAAGGTTTATGATCTTCTCCTGCGACAAATCATCAATATCAGTGGCATCTTGGTTATCATCCTCTTCCACTCTTTCCTGAAAGAGCAAATTAAGGTCCAGGATGTCACCTTGCAGCCTGTCAACGTTGTCCTTGGTGCACCTGTCTCCCGCTGTATCTAGCATCACCTCGAAGAGAAATAAAAGATTTATGATGTCCTCCCGTGACTGTAAAGATGGAGATTTATCTATGAAGACTGATTCACAGCATTCTTAGCCAACTTGAATTTCTTGAATGGAGGTTCCTTTAAAAGGTTTATCCTTCTGTTTTGTAAATACAGATTTCCTGGAGTGACAGGCCACTTTAAGATAGCCTAACTTTCCACAGCTATGGCACTGCACAATTCAGGCAGTCCCGTCACAGTGAGGACATTAGAAAATAGCAGTCGGCGCCTTTTCAGGCTGTTTCCCTGGTTGCTGCCTTGCTAGACTTTCGATTTTACAACCCACAAATTAAATGACTTCATTGGGCTGTTCTTGGGAAATTCCCCTCGCATCGCTAACAAAAATCTCATTCTGCCTTTGCTCTTCGACCTGTCTGGCCAGTTGTACAGCTTTGCTTAAATTTAAATCTTCCCGAGATTGTACGAAGTCAGAGAGATTCTTATCTAAATTATCAACGACTATCTCTGATCAGGTCATCTTTTCGTGTTCCATACTCTCAATTTTTGGCTAGGTGGTACAATTCATCAATGAATGAGTCAATCCCTTCCCCCTTTTTGACTACGCTGATTAAATGTTGCCCTCTCTATGGCAATAATTTTATGAAGACTGAAGTCTGCTTCATCGTCTGCTATGCTCCCAGCAGTGTATAACAAAGTGCTACCTTGATCTTTGTTCTCTTTATTCACAAGGCTTAAAGCATTGTGGTACCGGGCAAAACATCTTTGCCAATTTTCCCATGCTCAGCTTATCTAAATTTGGAAAGGATTCTGGTAGGGGAAAAGTGGTAGCCATTTCTCATCCTAGGTTGGAGTTCTCTTTTCCTACGCTGCTTGTCTTGCCAGTTGCTGGGCTGCCCTCATTGTTTTGTTGTCTCCAGTGTGGTTGCTGGGTTGGCCTCAAAGCTCTTTGCCCACTGTTCTGCCCTGTTGCTGGGCTTCACTTCAGGATTTTTCCGCCATTTGCTACTGTTCCTGTGTGGGTGTAGTCACTGCTGCCACCATCAGTTATTGTGGGATTATCTCAGGATTCATTGGCTTCTTACTCTAGAAGATATCTTGCTGGAGGCAATGGTCTTTTGTTCAGCACCAATTATTTACATGCTGACTATTTACGACGGTTAAATAAGACCAAGACATTGGTGGAGCTACTCTCTGAGATGCTTCACGTTCATCTCCTCTCAGTGAGCGGCATCACTATGACATACCTCCCTGCACATATGCTCAGTAGCTATCATTAGAGTTAACCCTTTACTCTATATTCACTAACAGAAGAATCCTAAAAACATACATCACACAGTCTCTTCAGCTCACAATGTCTGTGTTGGCTTTAGTAAAGCTATCCAGTTAGTCCCACCAACACCACACCCCCACCTTTCTCCTACACAATTTCCTTTTAAGAGTTACTATTGAAAATGCTTCCACTATTCTTTCAGCCAGTGTATTTCAGATCATAAAAAAAGTTCACCCCCATCCCCAACCCCACCCGATTATTTTGTCAGTTATCTTAAATCTGCAACCTCTGGTTGCTAACCATCCTGCCATTGAAAATAGCTTCTCCTTATTTACTCTTTTAGAAGCCCTCCATGAAATCACCTCTTTAATCTCCTCTGCATTATATGTACAGAAGATATTCAAAAATTGTTTGATTGGTCCGGGATTGAGAATCAATAGTCAACAGCAGAGTTATAGATGGACTAGGCCATGGAGAGATTTGAACAGTGAAATGCCAGCATTTAATTCATTAAACTATTTTGTGTGATAATCAAACCTTTGTTTCTCTATTTTATTCTTAAGCTCTTAATTATTGCAGTGTAAACGTTCAACATTGCACACAATATTTACAGAAACCAACTTGTAAACCCACTCACCGGGGTAAATGTGGAATCTCGAACTGATGCAGCCTTGGAATGTCCTCAGTCATCCCATGCCCCGTTGATCGTGCCTCTTCCCGAGGTGATGGTGTTAGTGTCGCTGTGGATTGCTGCCCATATGAAGTAGCAGGAGATGATGCCTCTCCGCGAGGTGGTGGAGGTGGGCCTTCCTCCTCATGGGCACCTTCCACTAAGTAGGTCCTCTCAGGGAGTGGCGGGCACCACTCGTCAATGCCAGGGCTTTAAAAAGATGGGAGCGGAACTTACTCTCAAGGGAACAAACTGAAGGGGAAGTGTTTCTCACTCATTCAATATGATACTGAAATCACTTGTCATTGCTGACTATACCCCTTTAAGGGTAGTAGTATGCCAGGGATTTCAGACTGGTTGGAGCCACAGACCTGTGCCCACACCCGATTGTTGATCCATTCCCAACCCCGCTACCTCTCCCCACTGTAGACAGGCAGGAAAGCATTAATCAAGGGGTAAAAAAAATGTTGAAAAGTGTGATCCCAATTCCAACCCACCATCATTATATAAACAGTGGCGATATGGGTCATCGCTAAGATTCATACTATTGGCAGATGGGGGCCTATAAAGAAAAGGACTTGTATTTATATAGCACCTTTCACAGCTTCAGAGCATCTCAAAGTATTTAACAGCCAATGAAGTAATTTTTGACGAGTAGTTGCTTCTGTAATCCTACATAAAATGCAAAGGTTATGACTTGATTCCGGTGTTAGTGCTGGGATTGGAGCTCATGGAAATTGGACCTCATTGTTCATTGTCTTTGTAATTACTTTCTTTTTCAGATATCTTGTGCTCATGATCTAACACACCCTGGTGACCTCTCTAATTATAGTTACCAACATGAGGCCAATCGGCAACAAATTCTGGCCTACTTTGTGCTTTAGGCCTGCAACCCGAGGAAACTTGGTTGAGTTGGCACCAAAAACATGGAGAATCCTCAGAATTAGGATAGTGGCATTGAGGCCACAATCAGATCAGCCATGATCTTACTGAATGGCGGAGCAGGCTTAATGGGCCAAATGGCCTACTTCTGCTCCTAATTCATATGTTCAACAAGGCCCAGGGGCGAGAGGCCCTGACGTGCTGAGAGGTTCCCGAGTCCTACACTTGAGCGCATTTATAGTGAACACTCTGGTGTCACACCACATACCCATACTCCAATTCCTCTTCGTCCTCATAAGAGTCAATATCGACACTGGGTGGAGGGGGTGGTAGCAAATCTGTCCAGTTCATGGGTGGGGCTTTCACTGGCTTGGCATTTAGTTTCTGCTTCCCAGATTTCCCACCTGTGGAAGGGAGAACGCAGGTTAATATATCCAGCTGACATTTTCACCAGCGATTGCCTGATCTGTTTCTGGTTTGGATTAGTCTGATTGTTACATGTTATTTTTCTGATCCTTCCACTCCTTCAGGTGAGACATTTAAAGGTCCCACATCCCTGTTCCAGTTGATGTCAAAAACCCCCATTAGAAGAGCAAGTGGATTCTGGTTACTGACCAACACACCTCAACTAACATTATACAGTAACCCAGCCAGCTGTCTCATTCCTGATATCGGATATTGCGGGTGCAGAATGATTGCTGCGTTTACCTACAAAACAATCATGGCAAAAATACTTCGTGGAAGCCAACATCTCCCAATCCTCCTTAGACACAGGGGAGGTGCCAGAGAACTGGAGAATTGAAAGTGATGCACCTTTGTCCTGAAAAGAATAAGGATAAGCTCAGCAGCCACAGGCCAGTCAGTTTAAACTGGGTGGTGGGAAAGCTTTTAGGAACAATGACCCTGGACAAATTGACAGTCAATTGGACAAGCATGGATTAATTAAGAAAAGCCAGCAAGTACTTGTTCAAGGCAGCACATGTTTAACTAACTTGATCAAGTTTTTTGTTGAGATAACAGTGAAGATTGATGAGCTTACTGCAGTTGACATGGTGTATATGAACTTCCAAAAGATGTTTGATAAAGTGCCACATAACAGGCTTGCCAGCAAAGTTGAAAATCATGGAATAAAAGGGATTGTGACAGAATAGATATGAAATTGACGGAGTGAGAGGAAATAGAGAGTAGTGGCGATCAGTTTTATTTTCAGACTGGAAGAAGGTATATTGTGGGATTCCCCAGGGCCAGTTTTGGGACCACTGCTTTGCTTGATATCCATTCATGATCTAGGCTTGGGTGCATAGGGCACAATTTTAAAATTTGTGGATTACACAAAACTTGGAAGTACAGTGAGCTGTGAGGAGGATAGTAATAGACTTCAAGAAGTCATAGACAGCTGGTGGAATGGGTGGGCACGTGGCAGGTGAAACTTAATTCAGAGAAGTGTGAAGTGATACATTTTGGTAGGAAGAAGAGGAGAGGCAATAGAAAATAAAGAATACAATTCTAAAAGAGGTGCAGGAACATAGAGACCTGGAGGTTAAAGTGCACAAATCATTGAAGACGATAGGACAGGTTGAGAAAGTGGTTAAAAAGGCATGTGGGAACTGGGACTTTATAAAGAGAGGCATAGAGCAAGGAAGTTTTGGTGAATCTTTATAAAACACTGGTTTGGCCTCAACTGGACTACTGCATCCAGTTCTGGGCACCACACTTTAGGAAGGATGTGAAGGCAATAGAGAGGGTGCCAAAAAATTTACAAGGATGGTTTGGCTGGAGAAGCAGTGGTTGTTCTCCTTCAAAGACAGAAAGTTGAGTGGAGATTTGATAAGGGTGTTTAAAATCATGAGAGCTCAAACAGAATAGACAGACAGAAACGGCTGCCATTGGTGGAGGGGTCAAGAGCCAGAGAACAGCAATTTAAGGAAAATGGTGAAGGAATCAAAGGTGACTTGAGGAGAAACGTTTTTACGCTGTGATTGGTTAGGATCTGGTATGTCTACCTGAGAGGGTGATTCAGTTGTGGCTTTCTAAAAAGTATCGATAAGCACACGAAGAGAAAAACAATTAAAGGTATGGGGAATGGGGCTAACTGATTTGCTCTTTCACCGAAGTGGTACTGACATGATGGGCCAAATCGTCTCCTTCTGTGCTGCAACCATTCTATGACTGCTGGAGAGACCTGAAAATCCCACCCTATGATTTTAATCACTTTCAGGTATTTTGTTGGCATGACAAGGCACTATCTAAATTAAGGCAATTTTTTTTGGAAATTAGATAAGGCTTATTTTCTCCCTCTCTCTCCTGTGGGTGCTGACTCATGCTTGGGTTGGTACTCAGCGCTCCGACAGCCACCCTACCCAAGTGGCCACTTCTCATTGGGCAATAGATTATTTGACTATCAAGAGTCTGATGTCCACACACACACACTCACACAGACACAATATGTACATATAACAAAGAGCACAGAGACGCAACAGACATGCACTCAAACAACATGTACAAGCAGCTCACGGATACAACAGACATAGAAGCACACACAACACACAAGTGCACCCATAAACATATACATAATGAATGTACTCACATTGTCCCCTCAAAAATTCCCTGGGGTTTCGACTGTCTCCCACCATTTCCCAGTTGCTTTTCAAGGGGAAGATCCTCTTTCCAAAGGAAATGATGGTAAGAGGCAGGGGCAGGACTGTCTTGGTGGAAATTCCTGCTTCTTAGGCTGGACTGGGACCAGTCATATCAGTGGAGGTTGGTAGGTCAGTTTAGGTGAGGTGTACGTGTACCAGACTCCACAAAGCCAGTGGGGCCTAGAGCAGGTAAACAGCCCTGGATAATTTTGAGACCCTTGTTTCTCAAGAGTCAGTACATCCTTTATTTGAGACTGTGCTCTGTTGACTACATAAGGAGTGGCATGGAATCTGATCTCACCATTGCCACCCATGCTCTGTTCATCTGTCTATGGAGCCAATTCAAGCATGTGCACCAAAATTCCAGCCATGGTTGAATTCAGAGGGTTCGGTTGAACCAAGCCAAATCAGCTGGGAGGCTCCCTCTCCCACAAAAGGGAGTAAGGCTTTTTCAAATAAAAATTTGAAGTCTAAGATCGATAGATTTTCACTCTCCAAGGGTATTGTGAGCTAAGGTGGGTGGGTGGATGGAGTTATGATACAGATCAGCCATTGAATGGTGAACCAGCTTGAGGGATTGATTGGCCTACTCTTGTTCCTATGTCCCTGCAGCCTGACTACAAAGCTGCGTCAGTGGAAGCGAGTGGTAGAATCTTCTAGCGTGTATGCTTTGAGAAGGCACAAGGGGGATGGGAAATGGTGGGAGGGATATTAAATAGTAAGACATCCTGAACAGGATTGCCTGCTTCAGAACTCATCACACCCTGATTTTTCTCATCACTAAAATTCACTAGTAGCAAATTGTGGGCCAACCAAGTGCAGGAGCAGAAAATCCCAGGTTCTCTAATCCAAAACGTTGACGTTTTTTCTCTTTCAGATGTGGACGGTTTGAACAAGTTTTTATTTTAGTTAGTTATAGTTTGATTAAATGATGCCAACTTTCAAACATCTTACCAGCTTCTGGCCTGCTGCGTTCAGGCTGTGAGTACTGGGCATTGGAGGGTCCAGGTTGGAGGCCCCAGTGCCCATTGACAGGGTCTGCTGTGTATTGGTTCTGGACTCCGAGTGGCACCACAGGTGTGCTGGCGTATAACGTCGTCTGCTGAGCATTGAACGTACGCATCTCGTCACTGGCCGAATCAATGGTGCTGTAGATAGGCCCATCTGATACCATCGTTCCAAACTTCTCTGTCTGAGCAATGTAGTTGGAAATGCCAGCGTCTGGATCGAGGTACACACCAGATAAAACATTCAAGCACAATGAGGTTTGTCAATAAGGCCCAGAGGAAGCGCAGGCTAACAGAGCAGAAAGTGCTGATCAATAATTCACTCAGCTTTTCTTAATGTGAATGACCTAAAACTGTTCAAGACCATTGGGACCCATCAGATCAGTGAAGGTCAGTATATCAGATTACTTGATGGTACAGGATTGCATGCAAGGCTGATGCCCTGGGGTGTGGCCCTCAAAAGTCATTTGTCGAAAATACCAGGCTTATGATTGGCCTAATGCTGGGAACATGACAGAGGGAAGGTACATGGAAAAATTTAGTACTGAGGGAGAGGTGGAGGCTTGGTGATGTTATGCAGGTGGAAGTAGGTGGTCTTGGTAATGGTGTGGATAAGTGGTCATCTCATGGTTAAAGTCAAGGTAGTGATCAATCTTATTGAGTCTCGGATTGAGCTCACCGAGGACAGTGGAGTCAGTGGCTGGGGAACAGAGTTCATGGCGAGGACTGAAGACAATGGTCTCCATGGTAGGAGGAAATTTCTGCTCATCCAGAAATAGGAGGAGGCCAAGGATAGATACTGGTGAGGTGGTGGGGGGAGGGGGGGTGGGGGTGGGGGGAGGCGGGCTTCTGCAGGTAATGGCATGGGATTGGAAGAGAAGACACTGCAGATTCTCTGGCTACCAGTGGACAGATAAGAATGGAAACGGGCCATCCAGCTGGACAATTGTGGAGAGGCATTGGAGGTCAATGCTGTGCCTAAGGCTGCAGACAAGTTGAGAAGGATAATGGAGAATAGTTAACTGGGGTCACAGTCACAGCAATTGATTTATGAATTTGATGAGGGCTGTTCTAATGCTGTGGCAGGCGCAAAGCCTTGGGTAAAGAAGTTCCTCCTGAATTCCCTATTGAACTTATTGGTTAGTATCTCATATTTATGGCCCCCAATTTTGGATTTCCAACAAGTAGAAATATTTTCTCTATGTCTACCCTATCAAATACTTTCATAATATTAAAATCTTTTACCAGTTCATCCCCGAATCTTCTCTTTTCTAGAGAAAGCGCCCTAGTCTGTTCAGTCATCTTAACCTTAGTACTGAAAACCATCTTTTCAATAATATGAAGACAAGGACTGTGCACAGTATCCAAATGTGGTCTGACCAAGTTCTACACAATTTTAACAGAACCTACAATGCTGTACTCAGGGAGTGCTGCATTGTTGGAGGTGCGTGAACATTAATCAAGGTCCATCCAAACTCTCTCCATTCTGGCATTTCCTGTGGTATGTTAAAGATCTCATGGCATTGTTTGAAAAACACTGGGCAGTTCACTCATGTTCTGGTCAGCTTTATTCCTTTAACTAATGCTATCAGAAAGATAAATTCACTGGCTAACCACCTCAGTAACTGTGGAAGTTTCCTGTGAGCAAAAATGCCTGGTATGTTTATTCACATAACAACAGTAACTACACTCTAATGGAATTCGTCTACATGAAGCTCTGTTCAAGGTGTCTCTATGAGAGTTTACGGCAGTATACAAATGCAGGTTTTTCAGGCTACGGGGCCTTGGATCATAAGCAGCATCTGCTGAAAACTGGTTCTGGTTCCCAAATAATACTATGAATATGTTGACATACAATACGAAAGGTTGACTTTACCTTTCAATTTACCGCTCTCCTCGAGGAAGATAGGCCTCAATATTAAACCAGCTCGAGATGGGAAGGATAGAATTATGGGGGAAGAGGGTTAAAAAATTTTAAAATTGGGAACTTGTCCCCAACTCATCCTCAAAGGGTGGCATAGTTCATGAGCATAGTTAAATCAGGTTCTCACAGTGCAATTGGGAGCCTGAAATGAATTTAACAGTTGCCGGCCAAGTTGCCCTGTGCTTGTGAAAACCAGCAGGGACATGGAGGCAGGAGCTGCCAGCTACAGAAGGGAAGTGCCCCCTTGTCCCCTGGCCTTGATGTGTTTTCCCCTTGCTGATGTGCTTTCCTGCACCCTCCCCATCTCCCTGCAAATATTCGCCCAGGAACTCTGCTCAGCGCCTCACCATAGCATCACACCCAAGAGTGAGAGCTCAGCACAGATGGGGCTGCAGGTACGACATACGCTTGGCTTTGGTAGAGCAGTGGTTATTTTACTAACCTAGTAATTTAGAGACATGACCTAATAATCTAGTAGAACGTTGAACACCCAGTGCAGTGGTTTGAGAATTGGGATTCAGTTCAAAACATCGGGAAATAAAATGCTGGTATTGGTAAAAGTGACCTTAAAGCTATTAATTTAATTATAACCCGGCTAGTTATTGCTTTAAATCCCAACCAATTGATTTGTCCTTGAAGGTAACCTTAAGTTCTTAACTGATCTGGCCTATATGTGAACCCAGTGTCTCACACCAAAATAGTTGGCTCTTAACTGTCCACTGAAGTGGCCTCACAGCCACTCAGTTGTATCAAACTGTGGAATCATGTAGCCCACCACCAGCTTCGTAGGGTAACTAGAGATGGAGAATCAATACCAGTTTTGCCAATGACAACCATATCCCAAAAAGACATTTTTCAAAAGGCTTGGTAAAGCAAAATGCACTAACATGTGACACCATTTCTATTTGAGTAATAGCCATCCATCCCTTGACTGACATGTGCGTATATCATTTCGTTAATTGCTTGAGAAAGAAACATGGAGGTGTGATTCCATGAAGCCACACTCCCAGCGAGGGGCTGTGTGCATAGGGAGCGCGACGAGGAAAATCAAAAAAGCTGACATCACTGGTGCATTGCACACAGCACCAATATACTGGCTAGTGTCTACTGGATATTGCATTCAACACCCACACACACACAGAGAGAGTTGGGTGACAACAGATACTTTGTCTCCTCTCATTGGCATTCAGCAAACTCCAGCGCCTCACTCACCGTTGTAGAATCGCTCGGTAGCGTCATGTTTTGCCATACAGGAGCTGGCATTGGTTTCCTTTCCGTTCCCGTTCCGCATCAGATTGGTGGCTGGCCATGAGTCTGCCAGCCAGGGATAGTTTGTGACGTTTGCGTTCAGGATTCCTGGCCTGGGAGGACACATCAGGAGGTGAACACTACAGCTCAGTATCACGAATTAAAAACTTCGGCATGTAAATATTTTTAAATGAGTTGATTATGACTTGCCTGCTGCTTGTAATACCCGAGGCCTCTGCGTGTGGAAAAGCTACTGTGGGAAAGCAAAGACCAGTTAATCCTTTACAACAAACTGCATCCTTAAACCATAATGGAGACATATAACAATAGGACAGATAAAAGGACATCAAGTTCACCTCATTATAGTACTGACTGCAACCTTATACACGGACCTCTCAACCCTAGTACTGCTGCTTTCTGGGAGAGGCAAAAAGAGAGGAAAGAAAAACCTGTGGTCAATTCATGAAGAACCCCGGGAATTGTCTTTCCAACTTCCAAGAGTAATTAAGGAAAGTTAAGGAGTCCATGTTAATCCATGGCAGATCAAGACTTAAACTCACTCATAATAATAATGGTTAAAGGGATGAGGACCTTCAGTTAAGTAGTTAGATTGGAGAAACTGGGGCTGTTCTCCTTGAAGATGAGAAGGTTGAGAGAAGATTTGATAAGAGTTACTCAACATCATGAGGGGCCTGGACAGAGTAGACAGGGAGAACATGTTCCCATGGTTGAAAGCAGCGAGAACCAGGGGACACAGATTTAAGGTAATTGGCAAAACAAACAACGGAGACATGAGGAATAACTTTTTTACACAGTGAGTGGTTAGGATCTGGAATGCACTGTCTGAGTGTGTGGTGGAGGAAGGTTCAATTGCAGCTTTCAAAAGAGAATTGGATCATTACCTAAAGATTTGCAGGGCAGCAGGAAAAAGATGGGGGAATGGCACTCAGTGAATTATTCTTACACCAACATGAAGTAACACCCCAAAAAGCTGGTAGCTAGTGCTGGGATATTACATAGACCGTTTTTTTTTCATATTATAGTATAATTTGGGTTTATATTTCCTATTGTGTGTTTGATATTTATAACCAACTGCAAAGGTGCTTTCAGGCCTGAATTGTCAGGGCTTGTGAGTTGGACATGGTTGAGATTTTGGACTCCCCTGTCTTTTAGAAGAGTTATCTTATGTAATGAAAATCACTACATTTCCGCTCTTTCTGTGTCTGGACCCAGCCTGATTGATCTATGTTAATTTATTTCTCTCTTTTTTTTTTTGCTTACAGCAGTTCTTTGAAAAGAAAATCTATTTTATTGACCAGCTCTCTCTGCAAGGTTGACAGGCAGCCATTTTCTCATCAGATTTCCAAACAGCTCAGCTCTCCCAGCGTATACTTAATGCAGCATCACAAGGGTGTACAATACACTGAATAAAATTGATCTGACCGAGGGCTACCATTCCAGATAAATCATTTAATTTAAAAAGACAGCCAGGAATTAGTTTGCAGCTCTTTTAATAGGAGTGCACTGAACCTCTGCAGTTGAGATAATTTTCTTGTGTCTGTTACAAACAAAACAACTCATCTGGATGTGGTTGTGTAAAAAGCTGGGCAGAGCAATGCCCTTATTGAATGGCTATGTCCTTTGGAGTTTTGTTGCTTTCCTTCACAATCATAGCCTTTGTTCCTTTGTGGACCACAAGGCAATAGTTCAAAATATCAGAGAATAGATAATGGCTGCATAACATACCTGCTGGTGTGTATGCAAAGGAAGCTGTAAAGAAAAGAGGGAAGAGGATCGTCAGCAGATGGAATTAACACTTTACATTCTCTGTGTCATCCAGGCCATGCTGTTAATTGACCATATTCATGAGGGAGCATCATGGTCATCCCCAAATATGGCCTCTGATCTCTATTTTGACAGGATCGGGTACTAATCTTTATAAAACTACTGTGCCATAGACTGAGCGAAGACTCTCAGAATTTGAATTTTGAAAAAAAAACTGAACATATCTTGTCTGAGCAAGGGAGGGTCAAAATTGGAAAAACAAAATTGCTGATATCCAATTTTTTTTTTCAACTTCAGGAAGAAATTGCAACCCAAGCTGTGCAGTGACCTGTGCCACAGATGAAAACAGTCCGTGGGTCAGTGCCTGAGATTTCCCACATCTCGCGACCCCAATTCAGCTGCACTTTAAGAAGTGTTATGAAGGGGAAAGGTTCTTCCCCACTAGAAGGGGAAATTTAGCAGGTGTGTCCTGAGGCAGTCTGTTTGGGCAGTTACACGTTGACTCAGCTGAAACATGGTGGCTGAGAGGGAACAAAAACTATTTTTTTTTAAACCAAAAAGTGGCTGAATCTAAACAGGCACAAATAAGAAATGCATGGAACTGCCACATGACTTTGTGGCCCGAGTTACTCAGTAACTTGGAGTAATTCACTGCAGTGCTCCATTCTGTGGCAGCAAAGGTCAGCTGGACAGCTCACAGTCAGCATCTGAAGAATGGGTCCACTTACCTGGAGGGTGATGAGTTTAGTTAGTGCTGTAATGGAGGAGGAAGAACAGATATTGTTCAAGCATTATAATTGTGAGATTGACATTGCTGTGGTGCACAGAAAGACTCCCATTCGACATCTTGCTCCTGCCATCAAATGCTGGAATTAAAGTGGATGACATTGGAACTAGCTCTGCACCCACAGGCACCAGTGATCCAAGTTCCCAGCGTAAAACGAAATCTCCTCCAGGCTTACAGTGAAGTTATGACTCCAGCGCAGACAGATTTTCCATCTTGTGCCACTGGGAGACCCTGCTCATGGTCAGCAACCTCCCCTAGTTACAAAACACCTTTAGGTAAGTTCCAACAGCAGCAACCCATTCAGCTCAGTGCTGATATTAAACCACATTGATCAAATTGTTTTGTGGTCTTTGCTTACTTAATAGATCTTAGCTGGGGAGGCAGTACATTTAGCCCTAGCCATATGAGGACAAACTTGAGGGATAGCCCTCCTACCCTCCATGATTGAAAGGCCTGCCGCTTACTGCCACTGCTTAGACTGACACACACAAAATGGTGACTCTGTTGAGGCAGAAAGGGGCCCATGGGGAGGTACCTTATCGTGAATCAGTGCCTTCAGGAAAGGAGGGAAAGACCTGAGGAATACACAAGAGCAAACAAAATACTGTATATAGAGCCTGCTGCCACTGAAAGTTATCAGACATAATGAAGGGGGCCTAAGGAGGTACTCACTGTAGTAGAGGCAGGTGGGTGGGAATATTGCACCTGCCCCCTGTGATGAGGTTCAGTATATTAAGTATATTAAGTCTATACCGTACAATGGAGATGTGGAGGAGACATTACACCTCTCCATGATCTCTCTAACACACACTGGCTCCCGTTCTGGCAATGCCTTGATTTTAACAGTTCTTATCATTGCGTTCGTATCCCTCCAAGCCTTATTTCTCCATGCATCTGTAACCCCCTCCAGTCCTACAATCTTGCGAGATTCCTGCGCTCCTCCAAACCTGTCCTCTTGCCCCTGATTTTTGTAGCTGCACTCTTGATGGCCGTGCTTTCGATTGCCAAGGCCCTGAGTTCTGGAATTCCCTTCATAAACCTCTCCACCTCTCTTTCCTTTAAAATGTGACATGAAACCTACCTCCGTAAGCGCATGCCTAATATATCCCCATGTGAATCGGTGTTATATTATGTCTGATAACATTCCTGTGAAGTGCCTCGGGGCAATTTACTATGTTACAGGTGCTACATAAAGACAAGGCGTTGTTGTGGGTTTCCTTCTCACCAGTGAAATGACTGAGTTCCTTCCTTTTCTTTCTTCGGCAGTAGAGCCACACACTGAACCCCATCAGAATCACCCAGCACGCCCCTCCAATGCCAGCGATGAACGCTGGTTGCTTCACCACATCCGTTATCTGCTCTGCCAGGCTGACGTTCTCATTCTCCTCGACGGGAACTGGTTCCTGGTCTGAAGTTGGATCTGGGGAGAGTTGAACAGGTTAGAAGAGGCTCAAAAAGGTTGACAAAAATAAAGCAGTTTTTATATAAATATATATATATATATATACTAAAAATTCAGGTTGGAAATTCACCTTGGGCAGTAATGTGAAATGAGCAGTAACAAATTGTCCACCCGTTTCACACTCCACCAGCTTTTCATTACTGCCCGAGATGAAATTTTTTGCCCAATCCTCTGTCTTGAAATGTTAGGCTGGATTTCCGTGGAGTTGTGGAGACACCACAGGCTTTTAATAATGAACAGATGGGACGTGGATTTGGAAGCCTTACCCCCATTTCTAACTGATCCCATTTTTGCCGGGTCCTTATCCTGTAGGGTGGGAGTTACAATTTTACGGAGGCGAAGTAAATGCATGTGAAGGGCGGATAAGGTATGTATGCAGAACTATTAAAATGTGAAGCTATTTCCATTCCCAACCCTTTAAAAATTAAAAAAAAGCCTGCCTGTGTTAGTGAGAGTTGAAAACAAATCTGTTGTGCAGCTACAGTAGCTGTTTGTTGACATTACCCTAAGGGCTATCTTTATATCATTACTAATGGTTGGCTGCTTTTCACAACCTGTAAATATCCCAGCAAGCGGTGGAGGAGGTCGGGGGGGGGATTGCACCTTCACAGTTTGGTTGACAGCCCAAAGAGATTATTAAAGGATTAGCTGTCTCTCATGGGGGGGTTATGAATACAAGTCTGTTTGGTTTCATAAGGAATTGTGTGCTTTAGAGGCTTTAAAAGTTTTGAATGGGCTTCTGTGAATAGGACTGTTTAGGCTGTAATCGATACTTAGATGTTTATTTTATTTCACCTCAACATGGCTCCTGAGATCTTCCCATGGTGGATATTTGGTGATTTGCTATGAAGTGTGTAAGGAGAAAAGGTAGTGGGTGAGAGGCACGAGTTGGCATGGGGACTATAAGGGGCCATGGGTGTCGGGTGGGGTGCATGATTTGGCATGAAGAATATGGGAGGCCATGCGGTGGTGAGTGGGTGGCATGAGTTGCCACAGATGGGGCGTGGTAAGTGGGTGGGGGTGGTGGGGGTAAAGGGATGTGACGGGTGAGTTTTACATGGTGTAATAGTTAACAAAACAACAGGACCAGGTCCCAGAAAATCAAGGTGGGCATTTTAAACTATCTGCTTGGGCACTGGCAGCCCTTGCGGCTGCCTCCAATCTGCATCCCAACTCCAATCCGCACCCATAGGCCCTCCCTCACTCGGAGCGAAAATCGCGCCATTCTGGACACTTTTTCCCAAGGCAAGTGCACTGAGCCGAGAAATGTTCCAATTCGAGCTACCCGCCTCCGGACCGGAACTCCAGCCCCAGTCCAATGCTCCCTTTTACTATATTCCTTGCTGCTAGGCCATTCCTAATTCCAGCCACAGGAGAAAAAAAACAAAGGCTCAGAACTGATTGACCCTCTGATTCTCTCCTATCGGCTTGTGGAGGAGCCCCTGATCTCCACTATGTATGTCTACCAACACAGGGAGACCGGCGACTCACAGGGGAGGGGTGAGGGGTGAGACAAATGGCTCCCATCATTTGTCAGTGAGATTGAATAAAATGCAACACTCAGTGCAATGGAATGGCGAGATTTTGGAGAGGGACTTTCCTCGCTCGTGAAATCTTGACACATCTCAGGCAAAGCGGGAATTATACCCCTTAGCCCTGCGGACTTTTGGGTCTCAGGTTGATTGGATTTTTCAGATGAATGATGGCAGCTAAGATGCCCAGAGGAAGCCTGGCGTAGTTGAGAGCTGCCTCCAGGACAGCCAAAGAAATCGGAGTAGTATCAAGAAAAGCTTTCAATAGTGAAGCTGAACATTCGAATCAATATAATTCCCTCCCACTGCCATCCACAGGGTTTAAAGGGTTGAATAATGAAGGCAGGTTACACAAACTTGTACAGTATTCCCGCACTGGAGCTGACCAGGTCGGGAGTGCAAGGTACAGGCTTGCTACCTGCATCCATATCCCATGCCAGTGAAAATTGGGGGGTACCAGGAATGGGGGCACGAACCCTGAAATTGAGTCCTGCCTGTCATTTATAAATGGCTTTGGAGCCATTCTGGCTCTGTGAAAATCTGGGGCCAAGTGTAGCTGTGTGGACGAGTGACATGAGCCCAGGCCAATCTCCCTGCTGCTCTGAGTTGCTTGCTTGAAGGGATGTAACATTGACCTGGGTGAGAAGCTTCCTGCCACTCCTCAAGTGTAAAGGATTGAGGGGTGATCTAAATGAGATGTTTGAGATGATTAAAAGAGTTAATAGGACAGATGGAGACAGGGGTGTAGTGCCAAATTTTGAGGTGCAGGAGCTCTAAGAAAATGTGTTGGCGATATCATTTCCAAATCTACTATTATGCTGCTTTCCTATGTATTAATCATTTGAGTCCCAAACGTCAGTAAAACTATGCTTTTAAGCGAAAAGTATTACTGCCGGCAGGCATTTTATTTTGAACCATGTAGCGTTTTGAATCATTAGTATTCAGCATAGCTAAAATTTAATTATGCAACAGTTTAATTATCTAATTCAAATCTATTAAAAACATGTTTAAAGAAAACTTTGCTTACTTCTGACTGGGGGGATGGTATATAGAGGGACCACTGCTTTTCTTGATTTATATTATAACTCAGGCCTAGGTGGACAGGGCATAATTTCAAAACTTGAAGACGATGCAAGGCTTGGAAGTATTGTGAGCCGTGAGGAGGATAGTGATAGAATTCAAGAGGATACAGACAGGCTGGTGGAATGGGCAGATTCATGGCCGATGAAATTTAAAGTAGAGCAGTGTGAAGTGATATAAAATAAAGAGTACAATTCTAAATGAAATGCAGCAGCAGAGGGACCTGGGTGTATATGTGCATAAATCATTGAAAGTATCAGAGCGGTTTGAGGAAAGAATTAATAAATTATAATGAATCCTGGGTTTTATAAATAGGGGCACAGGGTACAAAAGCAAGTTAGTTACGAACCTTCATAAAACAGTGGTTCAGCCTCAATGGGAAGGTATGTGAGGTTTTAGAAAGGGTGCAGGAAAGATTTACAAGAATGGTTCTGAGGATGAGAGACTTCAGTTATGTGGATAGATTGATGAAGCTGGGGCTGTCCTCCTTGGAGAAGAGAAGGTTGAGAGATTTGTTTGACGTGTTCAAAATCATGAGGGATCTGGGTAGCATTAACGGGGAGGAACTGTTCCCATCAGCAAAAGATCGAGAACACCAAGGTGATTAGCAAAAGAACCAGAAGCAACACGAGGAAAAACCTTTTTATGCAGCAAATGGTTTGGATCTGGAATGCATCACCTGCGCGTCTGATGGAGGCAGATTCAATTGCAGTTTTCAAAAGGGAACTGGATAATTATCTGAAGAGAAAAGATTTACAGGGCTATGGGGAAAGGTCGAGGAATGGGACTGGATGAGTTGCTGTTGCAGAGAACTGACACACAGACAATGTGCTGAATGGCCTCCTTCTGTGCTGTAACCATTCAATGATTCTAGTATAGTTATATTCAAGGAACTTGATAAACACGAGGAAGAAAGAAGCTGAAGGTTACCCTGATAGTGTAATCAAGGCAGGTGGGAGGAAGACCGTGCAGAACATAAACATCAACATAGATGGGGTGGGCCAAATGGTCTGTTTCTATGCTGTAAATTCCATGTAAAGCTGCCAGCAGGGAATACAAACACTACACTGTGTTTTACATCCTCAGGCCATCACAACCAAGGAATTAATGTGAATCACTCTCTCTCCCAAAACTCTCTCTCCAAAATTCTCTCTGACTCCCCCACACACTCACTCTCTCCCTCACGCACCTCCTTCTCACTCTCCCCTCATACGCTTCTCTTTCTCTCCCTCACACGCCTCACTCTCTCTCTCCCCCCACATACCTCTCTCTCTCCTCCGCACATGCCCCTCTCTCTCTTCCCCCAACACATGCTTCCCTCTCTCTCTCCCTGCCACATGTCTCTCTCCCCCTCACACGCCTCTCTCTCTCCCCACACACTCTCCCCTCACATAGCTCTCTCACCCCACACACCTCTCTTTCTCCCTCCCTCTTCCCCACAAAAGCCTTCTCTCTCTCTCTCTCCCCCCCACACATGCCTCTCTCTCTCTCCTCCACACACGCCTCTCTCTCTCCCTGACAAATGCCTCACTCTCTCCCCCACACACGCCTCTTTCTCTCTCTCTCTCACACACGCCCCACTCTCTCCCCCACACACACACCTCTCTCTCTCTCCCCCTCAAACACGCCTCACTCTCTCCCCCACACACGCCTCTTTCTCTCTTTCCCCCACACATGCCTCTCTCTCCCCCACACTCGCCTTTCTCCCCCACACATGTCTCTCTCCCTCACACACGCCTCTCTCCCCCACACACACCTCTCTCTCTCTCCCCCACATGCTTCTCTCCCCCACACATGCCTCCCTCTCCCCCACACACATGCCTCTCTCTCTCTCTTTCTCCCTCCCCACACACCTCTCACCCTCCCTCTCTCCCACACACGCCTCACTCTCTCCCATACATGCCTCTCTCTCTCCCCCACACACGCCTCTCTCTCTCCCCCACACACGCCTCTCTCTCTTCCCCACACATGCCTCTCTCTCTCCCCCACACACGCCTCTCTCTCTCTCCCATACACGCCTCTCTCTCCCCCACACACGCCCCTCTCTCTCTCCCCCACACACGCCTCTCTCTCTCCCCCACACACGCCTCTCTCTCCCCCACACACGCCTCTCTCTCCCCCACACACGCCTCTCTCTCCCCCACACACGCTCCTCTCTCTCTCCCCCACACACGCCCCTCTCTCTCTCCCACACACACGTCTCTCTCTCTCTCTCTCCCCCACACACGTCTCTCTCTCTCTCCCCCACACACGTCTCTCTCTCTCTCCCACACACACGCCTCTCTCTCTCTCCCACACACACGTCTCTCTCTCTCTCCCCCACACACGTCTCTCTCTCTCTCCCCCACACACGTCTCTCTCTCCCTCACACACGTCTCTCTCTCTCCTCCACAATGACTCTCTCTCTCCCCCACCACATACACCTTTCTCTCTCTCCCCCACACACACTTCTCTCTCCCACACCACACACGCGTCTCTCTCTCCCACCACACACACCTCTCTCACCCCACACATGCCTCTCTCTCCCTCATACACGTCTCTCTCTCTCCTCCACAATGACTCTCTCTCTCCCCCACCACATACACCTTTCTCTCTCTCCCCCACACACACTTCTCTCTCCCCCACCACACACGCGTCTCTCTCCCCCACCACACACACGTCTCTCTCTTCCCCACACATGCCTCTCTCTCCCTCACACACGTCTCTCTCTCTCCTCCACACATGCCTCTCTCTCTCTCTCTCTCCCACACATGCCCCTCTCTCTCTCCCCCACACACACCTCTCCCTCTCCCCATCACACACACCTCTCTCTCCCCCACCACACACATCTCTCTACCCTCCACATGCCTCTCTCTCTCCCCCACACACGCTTCTCTCTCCCCCACACACGCCTCTCTCTCTCTCCCCCACACACGCATTTCTTTCTCCCCCACACACGCCCCTCTCTCTCCCCCACACACGCCTCTCTCTCTCTCCCACACACACGTCTCTCTCTCTCTCCCCCACACACGTCTCTCTCTCTCTCCCCCACACACGTCTCTCTCTCCCTCACACACGTCTCTCTCTCTCCTCCACAATGACTCTCTCTCTCCCCCACCACATACACCTTTCTCTCTCTCCCCCACACACACTTCTCTCTCCCACACCACACACGCGTCTCTCTCTCCCACCACACACACCTCTCTCACCCCACACATGCCTCTCTCTCCCTCATACACGTCTCTCTCTCTCCTCCACAATGACTCTCTCTCTCCCCCACCACATACACCTTTCTCTCTCTCCCCCACACACACTTCTCTCTCCCCCACCACACACGCGTCTCTCTCCCCCACCACACACACGTCTCTCTCTTCCCCACACATGCCTCTCTCTCCCTCACACACGTCTCCCTCTCTCCTCCACACATGCCTCTCTCTCTCTCTCTCTCCCACACATGCCCCTCTCTCTCTCCCCCACACACACCTCTCCCTCTCCCCATCACACACACCTCTCTCTCCCCCACCACACACATCTCTCTACCCTCCACATGCCTCTCTCTCTCCCCCACACACGCTTCTCTCTCCCCCACACACGCCTCTCTCTCTCTCCCCCACACACGCATTTCTTTCTCCCCCACACACGCCCCTCTCTCTCCCCCACACACGCCTCTCTCTCTCTCCCCCACACACGCCTCTCTCTCCCCCCCACAAACGCCTCTCTCTCTCCCCCACACACGCTCCTCTCTCTCTCCCCCACACATGCCTCTCTCTCCCCCACACACGCTCCTCTCTCGCCCCCCCACACACGCCTCTCTCTCTCCCCCACACACACCTCTCCCTCTCCCCCACCACACACACCTCTCTCTCCCCCACCACACACACCTCTCTCTTCCCCACCACACACGTCTCTCTACCCTCCACATGCCTCTCTCTCTCCCCCACACACGCCTCTCTCTCTCCCCCACACACGCCTCTCTCTCTCTCCCCCACACACGCATTTCTTTCTCCCCCACACACGCCCCTCTCTCTCCCCCACACACGCCTCTCTCTCTCTCCCCCACACACGCCTCTCTCTCCCCCCCACAAACGCCTCTCTCTCTCCCCCACACACGCTCCTCTCTCTCCCCCACACATGCCTCTCTCTCCCCCACACACGCTCCTCTCTCGCCCCCCCACACACGCCTCTCTCTCCCCCCCACACACACCTCTCCCTCTCCCCCACCACACACACCTCTCTCTCCCCCACCACACACACCTCTCTCTCCCCCACCACACACGTCTCTCTACCCTCCACATGCCTCTCTCTCTCCCCCACACACGCCTCTCTCTCTCCCCCACACACGCTTCTCTCTCTCCCCCACACACGCTTCTCTCTCTCCCCCACACACGCCTCTCTCTCCCCCACACGCCTCTCTCTCCCCCACACACGCCTCTCTCCCCCACACACGCCTCTCTCTCCCCCACACACCTGTCCCCCACACACGCCTCTCTCTCTCCCCCACACACGCCCCTCTTTCTCCCCCACACATGCCCTCTCTCTCCCCCACACATGCCTCTCTCTCCCCCACACACGCTCCTCTCTCTCTCCCCCACACACGCTCCTCTCTCTCTCCCCCACACACGCCTCTCTCTCTCTCCCTCACAAGTGCCCCCTCTCTCACCACACACACCTCTCTCTCTCCCCCACACACGCCTCTCTCTCTCCCCCACACACGCTTCTCTCTCTCCCCCACACACACCCCTCTCTCTCCCTCACACACACCCCTCTCTCCCCTACACACACCCCTCTCTTTCCCCCACACTAGCCTCTCTCTCTCTCTCTCCCCAACCCCTCACACACTCTCTCAGACAGTATTCGGTCACTCCCTCACTCAGATGCTGGTGGGCCCTGCTGCTTCGCCTGCCTCACGCTCCGGCCCCTGCAATTTACCTTCAAAACTTACATTCCACTGTTTGCTGCTCATTCAATCACATGCTGGTTTCTCTCTACATTTGTTTTTGACAGGTTTACATGGCTAGACCAGAAACTTAACAGGACTAGCCATATCAATACTATGGCTACAAGAGCACGTCAGAGATTTCTGTAGCAAGTAACTTACCTTCTGCCTCCCCAAAGTTTGTCCACTATCTACATGGCACAAGTCAGGAGTGTGATGGAATACTCTCCACTTGCCTGGATGAGTGGAAATCCAACAACACTCAAGAAGCTGGACACCATCCAGGACAAAGCAGCCCGCTTGATTGGCACCACATCCACAAACATTCACTCCCTCCACCACCAGTGAACGGCAACAGCAGTGTGTACCATCTATAAGATGCACTGCAGAAACTCACCAAGGCTCCTGACACAGCACCTTCTAAACCAACGTTCGCTACGATCTAGAAGGACAGCGGCAGCAGACACATGGGAACACCACAACTTGGAAGTTCCTCTCCATGCTACTCATCATCCTGACTTGGAAATATATCACCGTTCCTTCACTGTCGCTGAGTCAAAATCCTGGTACTCCCTCCCTAACAGCACTGTGGGTGTACCTACACCACATGGACTGCAGCGATTCAAGAAGGCAGCTCACCACCACCTTCTCAAGGGCAATTAGGGATGGGCAATAAATGCTGGCCCAGCCAACGACGTCCACATCCTGTAAATGAATAAAAAAAGAATGCGGAGAGGAACCAGCCTGTGATTGGATGAGCAGCTTTACAGCATTTTTAAAAAAATAAGTCACTTGAATGTCCAACAAGTTTGACGGGCTGCAGTGAGTTGGACAATCTGCTTTAAACAGAAAGCGCTGGAGTGGCGCTCTGGCAGCACTACATCACTGGATAGAGAGAAACTATTTCCTCTGGTGAGAGAGTCCAGAACAAGGAGACATAAAAATTAGAGCTTGGTCACTCAGCGGTGATGTAAAGAAGCACATCTTTACACGAAGAGTGGTGTTAATTGAATTTTCTCCACCAAACAGAGAGAAAAAAATCAAAACTAATAGATGTTGTTAGGCAAGCGTGTTAAAGGAACAAGGCAGCTAGATACAGTTATGATATAGATAAGCCATAATTTAACTGAATACTGGAATAGGGTCGAGGGGCCTATTTCTGTTTCAATGCTTCCAATCCCAGTGAGGAAGCGCTCCATATTCACTCACTACTTCCTATAGCGATGCTGCTACAGGCAGACTTAGAGACATGTCCCAGTGCACTGCATCAGGGTGAAATTATATGAAATGATTGTTTAATGTGCCTTTGATGAATAATTGTTCTGTAAAGTGATGCATCAAGCTGGGCGGTGAATACTGCTGAATACTGATTCACACTGCATCGTGTTTATAAGCTAATTTACCAACCATTAAAAATACATTTCATTGTTTGTTTGTGTTTGATGTTGCTATGGCCTCACTGGTCTCCAAGTTGCCATTGGTCTCCACGGTGCTGGCTCAGTTACAATCTGACCAATTGTTTGAACCATGGCAGTCCCAGGGACCTTGAAGAATGAGCAACAAAGCACACATCTTATCTTCTAGAATCAGAGAATCTTACAGCACAGGAGGAGGCCATTTGGTGCATCGTAGCTGTGCCTGCTCTTTGAAAAAGCTATCCAATTAATCTGGTGCCTCCTGCTCTTCCTCTACAGAACTGTAATTCTTTCTTTTTAAGTATATATTCAATTCCCTTCTGAAAGATACAACTGAACCTGTATCCACTGTCCTTTCAATCAATCAGTGTAAATTGCAGATCATTACAACTTACTGTGCGTTTAAAAAAAAATCCCACTTCCACCCCTTAATTCTTTTTCCAATTGCTGTAAATCTTTGTCTTCTGGTTATCAATCCTCCTGACAGTTGGAGCAGTTTTCCCCTCTCTACACAATCAAAACCCTTCATAATTTTGAACACCTCTGTTAAATCTCCCGTGCTCTATAGGAAAGCTGTTAAAGGCTTATAGTTTCTGTTCTGAACTGTACAGCTCACTGCCTAGGAGGAACCAGGCACTTCCCTTCAATGAATAACAGGAGTAATTGGCAATCCAGTGTTCTCGGTCAGGAGATCACGGAATGACCCATAACTTCTTCATGTATCAAGTTGCTGGACGATTATTACAAACTGAAGCATTCAAGAAACAACTGGATCAATTTATGATTCAGTCAGGAATAGAGAATTAAGGCTTGTGGTAGGAGAGAAGACGACAAATGGCCCGATCGGAACCTGGAGTAGGACATTGGAGGATGGAATGAGCTGAATAAGACTTGTTTTTACAGTACATCATAGCTTATGTTGTATTGTCTTAGACGCCCTTTATTAGTGGTGGAGATTTGAAGTTTTTGTGTTCTCTAATGATACATTGATACGTACCATCTCCCAAGTATTGCCCACAGTAAGTCAGTTGGCCCTAACAGCACTGTGGGTGTACCTACACCAGATGGACTGCAGCGGTTCAAGATTGCAGCTCACCACCACCACCTTCTCAAGAGCAATTAGGGATGGGCATTAAATGCTGCCATAGCCAGCGAAGCCCACATCCCTTAAATGAATTTTTAAAAAAGTTTTATGTGCACAGCAGAATTATTAGATGTAACTCCCTGCGTATTATCCTGCTGCAAAGATGGAGCTTTGCATAACTTGGTCTCTCCCATAAAGATGGCACTCCATTCCAAGGACTCAAGCCCATAACCCAGGCTGATAGTCCAGTGCTGTATTGAGAGAGAGCTGCAGTGTCAGAGATGCCACATTTAGGATGAAAGGTTAAAACAGGGACCCCATCTTCCCTCTCAGGTAGACGTAAAAGATCCCATTGCACTATTTGAAGACGAGCAGGGGAGTTCTCCTCTGGGGTGTTTCGGCCAACATTTATCCCTCAACCAACAGCAAAAAAGCCCCCAAATTGTTTAGTCATTATCACAGTGCTGTTTGTCAGTCCTTGCTTTCCACAAACTGGCTGCCACACTTCCTACATTACAATGGTGACTGCTCTTGAAAAAGTATTTCATTGGCTCAAAAGCATTTTGGGACACACTGTGTCTCAAGAAAGGTGCTGTAGAGATGCAAGTCTTTCTTTCACGGTTGCATTGTTGTAAATAGCACATCCTGAGGTCACCTAGAGTGTAATTGCAAAAATAGGAACTGTTTCATAGCAATTAGAATATTAGCCACAAAGTGTTATAGGAACGTGTTACAAAGTGTGACAGGAAGCACATGCTTAATGCTTTTACATGTTTTGTAGCTATAACAGCCATCCCCTCCATTTCTGTAATTACCTTTCAAGTCTTCCTCACTTACTTATAAGGACAGTTGCTGGTTGGCTTCGCACCCCAACTCCAGCACTCGTGGCTGCTGCCACTTCCACACGGTACAGCACGCCGGCTATCAGCCCCCGCACAACTGTTGAATGGACAGTTCCATCAATAGACTTGTTGACGTGGAAACGGGTATCATTCCCCAGGCACCAAATCTACCAGAGTAAACAGATCAAATCAAGACCAGCGTCACTCATAGGAACAAAACATGAGTGAAGATTGAAAGAAATAAAAGCAGCGCAGCAACAAACAAATCTGCTTTTGCATTGGACACTATCAATGGGATCTTTTCTTTAAACCTAGTCTGTTTTGGAAATGATTTATAGTATCTAGAAAATCTCAATTACTTTGCACTCAGCATTCAGCCACATGGGTCACTGTGTAGCTGTGGGCAGTGAGCTGCAACAAGGCTTTGTGATAATGCCTTTTTTTTAGAAACAACAATTTAATTATAGAGTTATTAATGTGGGATTAAGCGATTAGGCAGTGAGCGACTGCATAACTGCCATCTATACCAATCAGCGGATTACCAAAGCTTCAAGTACAATGTAATTAGAATGTTATTAATTGCAATGAACACGAGAACATTGTGATATAAAAGATATTACTCTGAGTCCATATTAATGGTGTACGTACACATATCTACTACTATATAATTACAGAGTTATTTATAGTAACAAAAGTAATGTATTGCCGGATATTATTCTCCAACTGCCTTAATACCTGAAGATTAGGGTGTATTAGGAAGTCCAGACCTGAATTATATTAACCTGCTTTAAGGGACAACAGCATTGGGATTGGCTCTGACGGCCAATTTGACTGGACACTGGATACTGTGATGATTCTTTTAAAGAACAATTACAGGAAGAGAAAGAGGACATTTTGCCCTATGGAGCTCATCGTTCTAATTCCTACCAGTTTAGTCAGCTTTTGTCTGTCCTAGCCTGCCTGAGATTATTCTAAACATCCTTCACTCTGTGTGGAAATTTAACCCCAACCCCATCCCCACCGACCCCACCAAAAATGGGTGGGTTTGGTTTGGGTGAGGGGTTGGAGTGATAAAAATCTGAATCTCGACCCCAAGCGACCCACATCCACTTTTAATGTAGGCGGGATGGGTGGTGGGGAGGGAGGTAGGCAATTTAAATATTATAATGAGGCTGCGCGTCTCATGTTTCTCCACCATTTTAAATTTAACCCAGCAGCTGGAGGAAGGCGCGGATGGATCGAGGGGATGTGCCTTTCCATGAAGCTCCTGGATACAGCACACCTGCCCTGGCCAATCCCCCCCCCCCGCGATTCTAACCCCTTCTAACCCTTCCAATTCCCACCCCCTGACCTTCCACTGAACCTCTGAGATCTCCAACCTCCACTCGAGCATCTGACCTCTGCTCCAAGGCCTCAGGCCCACTGCCCGCGATTCCTCAGTCCATCAGGCGTTTGATCTCCGAACATCTCTCTCCACCCATCAGGGATCAGATCCCTCCCCCCCTTACACTGGAGTCAGGAATTGGATTGCCCTCCCCACTCCATGATTGGATGCTCCCACACCCTCTTCTCAAGTATTCCCCGCCGACTTGGAAGCCAAGCCCGTCAATCATGCACTTTGGTGGGAAGAATCAAAAGGCAAATTATTATTTAAATGGAGAGAGACTCCAAAAAAGTACAGCACAGAGGGATCTGGATGTTCTTGTGCGTGAAACAGAAAAAGTTAGCATGCAGGTGCAGCAAGTAATTAAGAAGGCAAATGGAATTTTAGCCTGTATTGCTAGGGGGTTGGAGTTTAAAAATAGGGAAGTCTTGTTACAGCTGTACAGGGTGTTGGTGAGGCCGCACCTGGAGTACTGTGTACAGTTTTGGTCCCTGTATTTAAGAAAGGGTATACTGGCATTGGAGGCAGTTCAAAAGAGATTCACTACGCTGATTCCTGGGATGAAGAGGCTGACTTATCAAGAATGGCTAAACAGGTTAGGCCTTTATTCATTAGAGTTTAGAAGAATGAGGGGTGATCTTATTGAAACATACAAGATTCTGAGGGGGCTTGACAGGGTAGACGATGAGAAGGTGTTTCCACGAGTGGGGGAATCTCGAACTAGGGGACGTAGTTACAGAATAAGGGGACACTCATTTAAAACTGAGATGCAAAGGAATTCCTTCTCTTGGAGGGTAGCGAATGTCTGGAATTCTCTACCCCAGAGAGTTGTGGAGGCTAGATCACTGAAAGTATTTAAAGAGGAAGTAGATAGATTTTTGAAATATCGGGGAGTTGAGGGCTATGAGAAGCTGGCACGAAAGAGGATTTGAGGCCTGGGGCAGATCAGCCATGATCTTATTGAATAGCAGGCCAGGCTTGAGGGGCTGAATAGCCTATTCCTGCTCCTATTTCTTATGTTCTTATGTTCTAATCAGGTCGGGGATCTCTAAAGCAGGGGGTGTGGAAGCTCCATTCCCAGTGTGTCCAAATTTAAATATTCTCCCTCTGTATCAATATACGGGGAATTTTTCTGACTGTGCTGCCTTGCCAGTGGGAGCACACATCGAACAGTTTTTTGTGGCTCCTCCCCATAATATCCCATCAATTCATTTTTCCGGCCAAAAGTTTGTTGGGGAGAATAACTGTGATTTCTGGTCCTGTGCTCCCAATGGGCGAGGGTCCTCATTGCGAGTGTTTATCTTCGAATATCCATTTTCATTATGCATATCAATTTCGGATTTGCTTTATACTTATTTTGTTTACACTGAAGCAATATTTTGGGTTAATGTCCATATCCTTCCCTCTAAACGGGAAAGCCTGGAGATGAAATGCTCACTGATTTTTCTTTTTCTTGGGATATAGGGGACATTAACAACACTCCATTTATTGCCCTTGACTAGTTGCCGTGAGTAGATGGTTCTCCTTCTCAGTAAACTCCTGCAAGTACATGTTGATGGTGGTCCCACAATGGTGTTAGAGAGAGAATTTCAGGATTTTGACTCAGTGGTGATGAAGGAATGATGATATACATCCAAATCAGGATACTGTGACAGGCTCCTTAGACAGCATCTTCCAAACCCACGCCCACTACCATCTAGAAGGACGAGGGCAGCAGACACATGAGAACACCATTACCTGGAAGTTCCCCTCCAAGCCGCTCGCCATCCTGACTTGGAAATATATCGCCGTTCCTTCAATGTTGCTGGGTCAAAATCCTGGAACCCTCCCTAACAGCATTGTGGGCGTACCTACACTATATGGACTGCAGCGGTTCAAGAAGGCAGCTCACGACCACCTTCTCAAGGGCAATTAGGGATGGGCAATAAATGCTGTTCTAACAGCGACGCCCACAACCCATGAATTAATTAAAAAAAACTGAGAGACTTGGAGGGGACTTTGGTCTTCTGGAGACACTGTAGCTCTTTCCTTACAGTGGACTTTCTGTCCATCCGCAAGTGACCAAAAACATTCAAGTGCTGAAAGCCTCAAATGATGATCAGTTCTGAATGAGTCAACAAAACTGGAGGAAGACTTAGATCTGCTGAAAAGCTGCCTCATCTGAACTGTCATTTATAACTTTATGGGGGGACAGAAGCATAGTTGTAATGTCACTGAACAAGTAATCCAGAAGCCCTGGCTAATGTTTTGGGTCATGAGTTCAAATCCAGCTGATAGAATTTAATTTTAATTCATAAAATCTGGAATTGAAAGCTAGTTTCAGGAATGGTGACCATGAATCTATCATCAATTATTGTAAAAGCCCATCTGGTTCACTAATGTCCTTCAGAGAAGGAAATCGCCCACCCTTACCTGGTCTGGCATACATATGGCTCCAGATCCACAGTAATGTGGTTGACTCTTAACTGCCCTCTGAAATGGCCCAACAAACTACTCAATTCAAGGGCAATTAGGGATGGGCAACACATCCCATGAAAGAATGAGAATGACAAAAGATGCATAGAAGAATACAGTATGACTGGTTTTAATTGCCTTCTTTGGGTCAGACTGGTGTGGTAGTACCTTCAAGGTGGTGGCATTAAATTTATGACCATGTTCCCACTCCTGTATTGGTGTTAGGAATGGATGGTCAGAGCAGCTGCCTCATTCAAGTATGCAAATTGGAGTCCTCTGACATACATATGACTGTGATGCAATTGTCAGAAACTGATGGGGCGGAGAATGCATCGTACATGTCTCACCCATGATACTGGGTTCTTAAAAGGACCTTTGTAAACCACTCACAAAAATGAAACTATGCCATGTTTTTTAAACGATGTTGTGGGATCAGTCCCTGAAAAAATCTTTGCCTCCATTTACTGTTCCCCCCCCCAAGGTACACCCACCCCACTTGAAGCTCCAACCTCTGGCTTGTCTCTGTGGATTTCCTTCCAGACCCCACCCCCAACCTCCCGCTCCTGACTGACAATCTGTCCCTGAATGCTGATCTGTAGCTCACCAATCAGATGCAAATGAGGCCTGTCCACCACAATGGCTCGGCCTCTCACCAGGGATACCGGGTGTGTGGTCCCGTAGCTCCACCCACTTCCTACCTGGTGTTCGCCTATCAATGAAAAGCAGCCCCAATAGTTTAAATGCACCAACTTTTCAGTGACTTTCTCAGCTTGTGGGGGTACCGCTCAACATGATGATTATTTCAGCTGTAGGCAGACTCCTTGTAAGTTTAAACCAAGATTACGTACAATATTTAGAGGAAGCATTTGCACCAAAGAGGTTTACTCGTAATAATCCTATCTCTACTCACCTGTACTGCTAATGCAAGATACATCAATAAATAAATTGTATTAGCCCTTAATGCCTGCTCACAGCTAAATCAGGCCCACTATACTCACTGTTTAAAAATGCTTTTGGACTTAATGGTCTATCCAGAATTTAGTCATAACAGCAGAATTGAACTGTAATTCCTCTTTTGCCATCCCAATTATAAAATTGAATATATCTTCATAATTATTGAGTGCTAATGATAGGATAGGAGTTACTGGACCCAACATTGCAAGGGTGTATTGAGTGGGTTTGAGGAAATTGGGTTATCATCAGTAGGGATGCGAATCAGTAACACAGGATGCTGAGGGAGGAGTTACTGAATGACAGTGTGAGGGGGCTGGATGACCATTAGTAGAGAAACATTCAGTAACACAGGATGCTGGGTGAGAGGTTGGGGATCTGGATGAACATTAGCGAAGAAACAATTGGTATCACAAAGGCTTCACTTTTTCTTCACCAGCTGGGTGGTAATCTGGTGGGGGTAGAACAGGGGGTGGGGCGATGAAAACACCACCCTGTATAGAACCTATTTAATTGTCATTCCTTTGAGATCAATGTAATGAAAATCCAGCAGTTTCTACAAAGGACAAGCGATGCGTCCAGCCAGAACACTCATCCAGCCGGTGAGGTTGATAATCCCACCGGCTGCGAATGGATCGTGTTACTGAGTCTGGATCTGAGGGAGCTGAACTGAAATCAGTAGACGTGGGTGATTGTTCAACTGGTTAGTAAATTTACACTGGCAGATGAGTCTCCATCCTCGTCTTCTCTGCTGTGTGGCGATTGAACTCCCAGCGGACTGAAAAGGCTGTTTCTCTCCTGAAGAACACCATCAATGATTGCCTTCATGTTCCGCTCTGTCAATCTGTCTTCTTGAAGTTAGACACAAGTTTAGTTCTTGACGGTCTATACTATGTAGGTGGCTGAACAAAACCCGTGGCATTTATTCAGGCTAGTTAGCTGACTGTGCAGAGCAAGGCCTGCATTATTATGTGTGCACTGAGTTTTGGCCAGTTTTCTGTTGTGTCTGCTATCGCATTGGTGTCTCTCCAATTTGAGACTAGCAAATTTGATGACAGCTACATTTTGTTTGGCGAGTGTTTAAATCTAGAAAGAAGATACTGATAGGAAACAATTCAACCGGAAATTAAGTGCTAAATATATCCCACAATTCTTTTGAAAAGGGTATGCATGACAAGACCCATCACCACTCCCCCAGCCCAAGACAGGCCAGCTGTATAGAGAATAAAGATCAATTAAAGTAATGAACATATGGTAAACAGTAACCTTAGCACGATTAAAGGCTCATTGTAAAAATGCCAAGTCCCCATGGATTTACGAGATTTCTTTTGTTTTCATTCTTCACCTCAGAACAATTATGATTAAATTCTTTAATTAACGTGTCCCAACTGTTGAGAAATTAGGCTAATATATTTCAGACCCAGGTCATTAGCTTCCCCTGTCCCACTGTTCATTTGATTTATCCCTCATGTGTCCCAGCTTACCCTGTACTCCTGGATGATTCCATTCTGTTCCTCAGCAGGGGGTGGCTCCCAGGACACACTGATACTGGTGCTGTTGCTCAAGCCAATTGTCGCCACGGTAACAGCTTGTGGTGCGGCAGCAGGGGCTGTTTTTGTTTTTTGTGCAGAGAAGAAAAGAATGTTTAAGTGAAGAGAAAGCACTCCGCAGGACTCTGAAACATCTCCTGCTGCAGCCAGTGCCTGAACATATTTGGGATAAAGTGAGTTCAAGGCTGTACAGTGGTCCTGCTGTGGGAGGTTAAGCTGGGCGAGTAGGACTCGGGCAATAGTTTACAGCAATATAACAAATTCCTGAATATTTTTAAAAATGACTTTTTACTAAAGAAACATAGAAAATAGTATTGTATTGAGAAACAAGTTCATGCAACATTCAAGATCAGTCGAGAACATTGCCATGCACCATGGGCGGAGTTTTACACTAGTGGGATTTTACAGTCCTGCCAAAATCAATGGACTTTTGAACAGCTCGCCGCAGTTTACAGCCCCGCCCTTACCACGACGGGATCATAAAATTCCACTCCGTGTATTGGCAGGTGACTGCATTTTCCATATGAACAATTCCGGGACTGAGAAACGGATATTCGCAACCTCGGGGCAACCTTGATCATGGCGAGCAAATAAGATCAGAGCACCTCCTCCCAAAAAACCAGGTGATGAACGGCTTGCTGTGCTTATTAATGACCCTGGGTGCAATCCCCTCATTGTTTCTTGTCAGAGACAGAGGGCAGCCATTACATGGAGCTGCTCTCCTTACATGTGGACAGTTCACTTCAGGCGGGGAAACCTAATGGCCCATCAAGTCCATTCCTTCCACAGACCATGTGAAATCCATTGAATCACGCTTTACCCAGACCATTTAACCTCTTGAGGAAAGCCTCGGGCCCAGTATAACATTAACAGACAGGATTCCAGCCTCCTTTACCATTACTTCAAGACAAGCTACTGTCTTTGTTTCATAGATTAAATAAATCCAATCCGCCAGTTAAGTTGTAGCATATCTTTGCACTCCAGCTATCAGACAAACTCTAACTGGGGCAGGGCTTGGATCGGAATTACTGATGAATGTCTGTAATCAGAGTTTTGCTAATGGGGACTTTCTATGAAAAAGGGTATTTACTCTGTTGGCATTAAATTGAATTCCCTCTCTCTCTCTCTCTCTTTCTTCCTTTCTTTTGGTCTCCTTGTGCTATGTGTACTCCACAGCTGGGAAACTGGACAGACAGCTTCCTCCCAAAGCCTTTAAAAACACTGATCTGAAAACAGATGTGAGGAGGAGATCTGAAGAGGAAAAAGCGGAAAAGAATAAGGAACAGGAGATTGCATGGTAGATTATTGGACACTGTGCCCTGTGATCATTCACACATTGTGTTATGGACTTCAGCTGATGTGCCAGTCCCTCCCCTCCAACTCTCTTGATCTCAGGTTATTGAATGAAGAAAATATGGCTATAAAATGAAACTTTCTAGGTAAATAGGTCATGCTTTACTTGATCTTATTTGACTCCACAGTCCTATCAACCCCTTGCTTTTGCATGTTAGAAACCAATTTGACACACAGCAGCTTGAGATCTGTTGACGTAATGATGCTGTTTCATTCTGAGGCCGTTTGTGCGGTACATCAAATAAGGTTTTCATTTCAATTTAAAGAGGAACTGCTTCCGTTTTAAATACCTCAGTCTCATGCCACGATGCTGTCAAGGTGTCAGTTAAGGACTAGTGTTACAAGTGAGGTTTATATGATTATTATGTTTTCCGACTATCTCTTTTGGTTTATAAGATTATCATGGTTTGGAACTGTGGGCAGAATCATCACAGATTTGCACTAAGTGCAGTAGCGGGTGGGAAAAAGAAGGTTTCACAGCCGGCCGCAATGGTGGCTTTTCACGCTGTATCACGCGCTTTCCACCCCGTTAGTTATGCAGCCACAGGAAACACGCCGTCTCGCTGGTGGGCGGCCTCTGAATTGCCCGCCACACCGTTACCTCACCATTTCCTGACTGGCTGCCATATCTAAACTACAGCTGCGCACATAGTTCTCAATGCTTGCAGCGCAGGACTGCTCCAGTGAAGACATGGCCCTGAAAGCCAAGAAGAGTTCAGTGACCTGTCACTGGAATGCCTTTTGGAGGCCCGCCGTGATGTCCTCCATCCCTGCTCTGGCCGCAGGAGGTCCAGCAATCTCACCACTTCGGCTTGGGAAGTGGTGGTCAATGACAATGCTGCACAGAAGAGGTTAGCCATTCAGTGCAGGAAGAGGATGGATGATCTCATCTTTGCAGCCAGGGTAAGGCAACCATCTCATCACTCTAAACTCTCACACTCACAAGCCCATCATACATTCACTGGCATCTCACTCACTGCCAGCTCAACGGACATCACCACTCACTCTCTCATACACATCCTCACATCTCCATCTGGTCTCATCTCCTCTGGAGACTGCATCCTCAGCCCTCACCATCGTGAGGCCACTTGCACAGATCAACATGTGCTCGCACACACCCTTTCCCCAGTACTGCCTTCGCCCTGCAGCCTCTTCCCTTGCCTGAGCCTCTTCTCCCTCTTCCCAAAGCAAGTCCTAGCCCTGTAGTTGTTGAAAAGCCACCCCTACCTTATGGCTGGTCTGGTAGATAGAGACCTGCCCGTGAGCTCCCCTAACAGTGATGTGGTGCTGCCTGTGAAGCCTGGCGCTGATGATTGCGAGTGCTGCCCAAAGCAAGGTGGGCAAACAAACCATAGAGTCCCGAGTGAAGTGCTGCTCACCAGGTACACGTTGCTTGTGTACTGTTGCGAAACACGTAGGTGTGAAATCACGCTGACGTGCCCGGATGGTGCAGGGTGGGGCAATCATTCCAGCGAGCTGGGCTTATAATGATATGTAGATACATTAAAATAACGTCCGGCGGCGGGAAACGCAGCCCACCATCGACGGGTGGAGCGGACGATTGCAAACTGGTTTCACGACACCATGAAACTGATTTTTGGCCTTCCCGCCATATTGTCTGCTGATGCCCAACGCCAATGGGGACAGAAAATTCCAGCCTGCATCTTTAAATGTAGGTCAAATGAAAGGAGTCATGTGACTATGCTGGAATCTGTCTGACAGTAAATCTGGGTGGTTTACTTGTCAGATCAAAAGGAAGGAGAGTCACATTGTGTTACTGAAAGAGATGTGCCAAACGTTAACACCTGGGGACAATGACAGCTGTTTGTTAAGTCCACAATGAGAAGACCCTAAGTCTCCAACAACCCAGAAAGGTGTTATTGATATCAACTCATAAATTGTTGACCTGCAACCTGTGCTGCGGTTTCTAAGATGAAAAGCAGTGGTGATAAGAGACAGCTGATTACCAATTCTGCTTGGATACAGGGCTAGTGTGTTTTTTGTTGCGATGGAATGGAGGGCAGAAGCCATTCTGAGATCAGATTACAGGCTTCACTATAAACTCAGAGGTATCACAGGCAGAAGGGGGGTTGCAGTACTGGCCTTGGTTAATCTTCAGCCAAATGTGAGGGGGGAAGCAAGATAGATAGATGTTGGCTAGGCCTGCACCTTAAGTAGAAAAATGCTGACTATGCACTACGCAGAATGCAGGTGGGAACTCATGCCCAGTTTGAAAATGTAGTTTATGAGGAATTGAAACAAGGTTAACGTGTTTGCCTAGCTGAAGCTGTAAGGGAGAATCCCCAGCAAAAACTCCTACTATGTACGATAGCGTTGGGAAAGGAAAAAGAACAGAGATAAAACCTTTGGGAGCTGTGAAACATTTTGGATTGGTTCCAGGAGATGTGAACATCTACTTAAGAGGCTGAGTAGTGTAACAAATTGCAGTTTTTGCTTGTCAGTATAAGTGGATGGGGAAATTTCTGTTCGGTCGTTTAAAGTATAGGCCGCCTACAAAAAAGGAAGCAGTGTTTAATCATTAGTTTTTTAGTCATTTGATACAGTAAAAGTTTGTTAAAAATGTGAAATCTTGTCATGTGTCCTTCTTTCAGCTAATAACTGGAAGTTCAGAATTCTCTTTAAACGTTACACCATCATTTGAATACATTAAAAGGAACAGAAGTGGCTTGTGCCAGTAACACGGAATGGACTCAGTGTATTGGCAGCCCATAAATACGGTGCACAATTTTCTATTCCACTGGTCAACGGAGATGAAAATTGAGCATGGAATAAACTGGGTTGCTAATTCACTATAAGCCTGTTCCGCAATACTGGCATAAACCAATTTCATCCCCAATGTATCAATAAGATAGAGCTTGGGTTCTCAGATTGTTATTATCAAGTCATAAATTGTTGACCTGTCCACAGATCACTCAAATGTCATGGTCAGGCACAAAAAAATAACCAAAAACTTTAATGCCTTTGTACCTTCCTCTGGTGTCCGCACAATGACAGATTCGCTGTCCATCCCTTGAAACTCATCAAAATATGGGCGGATCTTAATCTCATACTCAGTGCCTTTTTTCAAGTTGACAAGAATAGCCGTGCGTTCAGCCGGAGATTTCACATCCTGAATGAGCCAGGCACTCGTCTTGGTTCGGTACATCACCCGGTAACCCTGAATGAATTGGGCCTGGCGATCAACCTGCAATACAAGCATCAGACCACTTATAGGTTAAGTCAGATGGATTTCAACATGGATGGGTATGAAGTCATCCATTTTGGATGAAGAAAGAATAGATTCTGGTATATTTTAGATAGTGAAAAGCTTAGAACCGTGGCAATTCGAAGAGATTTAGGGGTCCATGTCCATAGATCACTCAAATATCGTGGTCAGGCACAAAAAATAACCCAAAACTTTAATACCTTTGCACCTCAGGAGGCACTACATCTTAGAAATGATACACCACTGGTCTTGGAATAAATGCAGCGTAAATTCACCAGAATATTACCAGGGCTCTAAGGCTTAAATTCTAAGGAAAAGTACTTAAAACTTGCTGCAATCCCTAGTATATAGGAGGTTAAAGGGTGATTTGGTTGAGAATTTTAGGATTTTGAAATGAAGATGATAAGGTAGATAGGTAGAAACTTTTACCGCAAGGTACCACAAGGAGAGAGGGGGGGGGAATATTCTTGAAATCAGAGCCATGCCATTCTGGAGTTAGAAAACACATCTTCACACAAAGTGTGATAGAAGTGTGGAACTGGCACCCACAAAAAACAATAGGTACTAGCTCAATTAATAACTTTAAACCAGAGATCAACAGATCTTTACCAGCCATGGGCATTAAGGAGTTTAGAGCCATGGCAGATGGATAGAGTTAGGGTTCAAATAAGTTATTCATTAAATGGTGAAAAAGTTTGAGTGGCTGAATGGCCTCTCCTGTTCCAATAAGCTACTGTCTGTAAGCTTCTTGGCTGGATAGTCTAGAACCAGCGGACACAGTCTCAAGATAAGGGGTAGGTTACTTAAGACTGAGATGAGGAGGAGTTTCTTGAATTAGAGGATGGTGAATCTTTGGAATTCTCTACCCCAGTGGGCTGTGGAAGCTCAATCATTGAGCATGTTCAAGAGATAAATCGATAGATTTCTGGATACTAATGACATCAACGAATGGAAATAATGGGAAAAATGGTGTAAGAGGTAGATGATCAGCCATGATCTGTTTGAATGATGGAGCAGGCGCAACAGGCCAAATGGCCTTCTCCTGCTTCTATTTCCTAAGTTCCTATATTTCTGGAAACATTCCCAAAGAATGCAGGCAAGGTATACATTTAATCATTGTAGATATCTCTTGCTCCAGAGGCAATGTGTTGCATTCATTGATGTTCTTGGCATTTAATGCTTGGGACACCAGTGTGTCCTGCATCAAGCACCTTAACCCTATTTCCGTATTAGTTTCCAATTAATCAGGAAGACAAAATGCTGCCACTCTGCTTTCTATACATACACACAAAGCTGGGAGCAACTGAGTCTTTTGTTGGACCTCTCTATAGATTTAAATCAGAGATGAGGAGGAATTACTTTTCTCAAAGGGTCGTGAATCTATGGAATTCACTACCTCAGAGTCCAGTGGATGCCGGGATGCTAAATAAAGTTAAGGAGGAAATAGACAGATTTTTACTTACTAACAGGTTGAAAGATTATGGGGAGAGGGCGGGAAATTGGAGTTGAGACCGAAATTAGATCAGCCATGATCGTATTGAATGGCGGAGCAGGCTCGAGGGGCTGAATTGCCTACTCCTGCTCCTAGTTCTTATGTTCTTATATATACAGGACTCTGAACCATCCAGATGAGTGGTGACTGTGTAGGTGTTAGAGTTTTGTGTAGGCATCCGAGCTTTACATATTCCAGAAACATGCCACGAGTCAATGAGATTCCAGAGTCTGAATCTTCTGGCTGGTGTGCGGGTGGCGGAGTCCACACACCAGCACTTGTCAGCGTGTGGCATCGTGATGTTTCGGTCGGCGGGCGCGCAATGCAGCAGGACGTGCGCCCGCCATTAATTAAAGGCCTTGTTAAGGCCATTAACTCTCTAATCGACGAGGATTTTGAGGAACCCGTGTGAATTTTGGCTCGGCGCACGGGCCCAACGGGCAGGCGGGTAAGTGATTTTTTTACAAACCTCATCCAGTGGCGGGATGAGGTTTGATATCGGAATTAAAATATTGTAATAAAGTTTTTGTGTATTTCATTAACATGTCCCATCTCGTGTGACATTTTCACATGAGGGGGACATGTTAATGAGTTTTTTATTTTTCTATTTTTAAAGTTTCCCAGCCTTTCAGCGATCTCCCTGAGGCAGCACTTAGCCTCAGGGAGATGTGTGCTCTTTCGTGCGAATGAGCGCACTCTGGCAGTTGGGGATTTCCCCCCCCTTGCCCGCACAGGGAGTGCATAGCGCTTCTTGTCGGGCGTCACGCTGGGCGGGCCTTAATTGGCCCGCCCACTTAAAATGGCGGCAGGGCCCGTTTCAGCAGCAGCGATTGGCTGCCCGCCCACCGCCGAGTCAGTCGGGCCCGCCCGCCCGTCAAGGGCAAAATTCTGCCCCATGTTTACCTTTCTCCATATGTTCATATTTCTACTCTTCATGGTCACCCAGATGGCACTCTCAATGGTTCGAGTGCAGACCACTACCACAATCAAAGGTAAAATCTTCAGAAGAATGATATGTTGCTTGATTTTCTGCAAAGTTTGATTTGTTCCAATGACCTTAGGCTACACAGATTTAATTGCATCTCTCCAGCATGGTTACTCCAGTGTGATACGTACAACAGAGTGAGGGACTGTTACAATTCTTGCTATCAATACATAGACACTACAATGCCTTCTGCAGCTAGGGTGCATTGAGTGTGGAGCTAGTCACTGGGCTAGGCTGATACACATGGGAGGAAATGACATGTAGCAAAAACAGCATCAAGTTGGGCATTGCCCATTGTGATTTTCTGATTTGCATGCAAGAGGTGTGCACAGCACTCATGACTGAAGTTACTTGTGCTTATGAAATGCCTCTTTGACCAGACACCAGTTGAAACCAATCAGACGATATTATACAAGGTTAATTTACATTATACTGATACTCATTCTTCCCCTTGACATACTAGGTCTCACTTTGCCCTTTCCTGTAAATGTAGCTGTGGGACACTGCTATATTCACTACTTACCGCCCAGGTGACCTGGATGGTTGTGGACGTCAAGGTGACAGGAGTCTGTAGCTGCACTACCACCTCCCCAAGCTCACGCTGTACTTGCCGATGGTCCACCCCTTGTCCTGTGGGACTTACATCTGTGGACAATAAGGAGAAGGGATGCAATAAATTTGTGCTAATACTTTTAAGTGCCTCGGTATCTACTAACAGTTATGCTAAGCACTTTAATGGTCCATTGCAGGATTAATTAATCAATAGAAACAACTGCGGCAACACAGATCCTGTCTAGGAGTTCAAATTAATGGTGCATGCATCAGTCACACATTTAACTAGATATCCATAAATCCATTAACTTTTTAATTATCATTCATTCTTACAATTAATACGATGTATGTTATAAATGGAATAATGGAGTAACTGGTTGTAATCTAATCAAAGGGGGAATAAACTGCTCAGGCACAATTTGAGAGATGAGTCTACAGTCCTGAGCTGGATTTCTTGGCATCTTGTGTTGGCAATTCTTTTCCGAAAGGTGTTAATCCAGCTCCCTCACACTGCCACCCTTAGTAATTTCTCCCAGCCAGTGTCCCATGATGATGACTGTGGGGTAAACTTTATGATTTGACTCTCTCGGTGCAGAGTGTGTGTTAGGATTTTAATAGGTGGAAAATTATGGAGTGGCAATCGAACTCAGCATCAACCAGTATTTTGAAACGGGAGCTCTCATCACTGGTCACCAAAACTAGTTGGAGCAGGGCTCCAACCTGTAACCTTGCAACTCAGAAATGGGAATCCCAGCATTGAACCAAAGCTCAATCACGCAATGCTATCATCAAAGCAACAAAGCCACTCTTGACCTCCCTCTTCCAGCCATTTTCAGAGCAGATTTGGACAAAGCCACCGGACAAGCTAGCCATGAAATGGTAAGCAGCATAGCAAAACCTGAAGAGGGTGGGAGATAATTGACTGTCATGAAAGTTCAGAAGTTCAGAATGGAGCGTTCGTCAAGCACAGCTTACCTTGAGTACGGACAGGTTCAGAGATGGGGCTGGGGTCTCCCAGGCCATACATGTTGACTGCACGTACGATGAACAGGTAGATGGTGTTGAGGTTCAGACCAGTCACTGTGTGTTTTTCCACTTTCACATACTCAGCCACTGTCTGCCATGTGCTCCCTGCAGATTGACTGAGAGAAAAAACAGATGAAAATCCCTTGTGGGTCACATGCTAGAGTTTTAAAAACAATTCCTCTTTTCCAAACCAAGCAATAGCTCAAGTGCATCGATTAAAGGAGGAAAATTATTAAGCAGCACAGTTTTAACAGCCATTTTGCTCACTGATTTTTTTTGCTGTCAAGCTTGTTCTGAAATTTTAGGATTGATCTAAGATGAACTAATTGCAGAATTTTCTATGAATTTGGTACATACCCAAAACTTCAAACGAGAACCAACAATTAATTATTGTCCATTTTCCATCATTTTAACGCCATGCAATGAGCTGATTTGCATTCAGTTATATGGTGCTACAGTTCTGAAAAGAAACTTCATTGATTGAAAATCACTTTGAGGCCAGTTTCCCAGCCAAATCAAAGCCCAGAATATAAAAACTTGGATGCTATAATTTGAATATTTGATGCATTTTGATATGTCGGAAGGCCGCTGCCCACCTCTATTTATCAGCAGTCTTTGCTCAGATATTCAGAATGTTAAATAGTGTTTTAATTTGAAATAAATTCATTCTGCCACTCAGTGATATTTTTATTTGCTATTCTTATGGCCAGTCAGAACCTAAGCCACATAATCCATCACACAAGGCCCCTTCAGTGGTTAAAGCTGATGGATGTTCCTCTGCTATGCGTTTGTTCTATGATCAAGATGAAGGTTGCCCTGGGGTGTCAGGAGAGAAAATGAGAGTCTCTTAGACCTCAAGGCTCTGCATCTATATAGCTTTTACAACTGTAATGTGTGAGGTTGCTTCATTGGAATTTCCAACTCAGTTAGTATTCAGAGGATTAGGTCACACCTTTATGGTGCACGTTAATCTTGACCGGGAATTGAAACATGGTATAAAACCTGTAACTAATCAGCTACTGAACTATTGGGTTTATGTTTTTGAACATTACATTCCACATTAATGGATGGTTAAGGGAGCATTCCATTATTCCACTGAAAGTCAAAGGAGCCCAGGGTCTCTGCTTCTCTTTTATATGCCCACAGACTCTCTGTTCTCTTTGTGTTACTACACAGACATCAGTTTTACACAATACGCACATGATGCAGAGCCAAAATCTATGGGCGTCTAAGGGGTCAGTTAAACATGACTGGAGGCCAATCTATACTGAGGAACCTATAGAGCTCACCTTTCACATTACTACACTTAAATATTGCACAATTATTATGTGGCTCTTGGTGAACTGAAATGAAGAGTTGAGCCTTACATATATATTAAAATGAATGAAAAGAAGGAAAAGCAAAGCTAAGAATAGACTTTGAATGGTACTTTGCTAATAAGCCCTAGTTGCACACCAGTACTGTTGCACTTAGGCTGGGAGTGTTATGTGTAGAAATGCACACAAAGGCAATTCTGTGTAACAGAGAGGATTGTAGGAACAGCTTAAAGTGACTTTACTTTTAATCAATCACACGAAAACCAAGGGCAGAATTTTACATTCCCCTGCTGGCAGGTTTGCAGGTGAGTGGGGGGGGGGGGGGGGGCCGTAAAATTCTTCAGATGGCCTTCCCACCCTTCCCGACCCCTCTACAATTTTACATCAGAGTGGGTGAGGCCCATGCCGGCTGGCCAGCCCCTGCCTCAATTGAGGCCCTTAAAGTGGCCACAATGACCGTTTTCCACCGAGCCTCAATTTTCAGGCTGGCAGGAGGAATTGAGCAGCAGTGGGGGAAGCTCAAAAAGTGATCAGGCCTCAGGTGGGAAGGGGGAGGTGGGGGAGGCACCCCCATCAATGGCCTCCTCTCAATATGCAGCAGTTTTGTGCTGTGGCTCAATCCTAAAAAGGAGCTTGGCTGAGACTGTCAAACCCCATTTGCAGGACCCTTATAGTCAGTAGACCTCACGACCTCACTGCTTACATTGATTATCTGTATGGCCGGATTTGGCCTCTACCACCTAGAAGGAAAAGGGCAGCACGGGAGCAACGTCACCTGAAAATTTCCCTCCAAGTCACACACCCTGATTTGGAAATATATCGCCGTTCCTTCACCGTCACTGGGTCAAAATCGTGGAACTCCCTCCCTAACAGCACTGTGGGTGTACCTACAACACACGGACAGTGGCAGTTCAAGGAGGCCATCACCTTTTCAAGGGCATTTAGGTTAGGGACAGTCAAAAAATGCTGGTTTAGCCAGTGACACCCACATCCCGTGAACGAAAAAAAAACTAGAAAATTAAGAGGTTACAGCTAGCTCACCACTCTCCATTTTGCAGTTTACTGCTACTGATTTTTTCTGCCTATAAAACACTGATAAGCATTAAAGACAATGAAAGTTTGATCTGTAATACTGGGCTATATCAACTTCCAGTTAAAGTGATTTACAAGCTAAAAGCACAAATCATCACTCTAGTCTTGGCAATTTCAGTGCTCTTTACCTGACTTCAGAAGACACAGCTGACAATGAGGGTTGAGAGCCTGGGACAGGGAGGCCACCCTGTTTCCATGACAGCAAACACAGATGTGTCTGGAATGCACACTCCAAGCCTTTATACCTGCAGACTCTCCTGGCCAGCCTCCTGCCTTCCGCCACCTCCCCCCACTACCCATCCCCACAGGCTCGAGGCCATCCAAAGCTCTCTGCCCATATTCTAACCCGCCATCCCTGTGCTTGTTGACTTATCTGGCTCACGACCCACCAATCACTCAATTTTAAAATTTTCATCCCGGTGCCCAAATTCCTTCACAGCCTAGCTCTTCCTATCTCTGTACCCTCCTTTATTTCGACAGAGCTCCAAGTGGGTACAATGCTTATGTTACTAGACTAGCAATCCCAAAACCTGGACTACTAGTCTAGGGACACGAGTTCACATCCATTATGGCAACTTGGGGATTTAAATTAAGTTAGTTAAATATGTATGGATTTAAAAAAAATATTAGCATCAGTAATAGTGACCATGGAACCAATGAGTTATCGTCCAAACCTAACTGGTTCCTTAATATCCTGTCGGGAAGGAAATCTGTTGTCGTTACCTGGTCTGGCCTATAGGTGACTCCAGACCCACAGCAATTTGGTTCACCCTTAACTTCCCTGTGAAGTGGCCTAGCCAATTACTCTGTTGTCCCAAGGGCAATTAGGGACGGACAATGATTGCTACCGTGGCGCTAACACCCAGATGATTTTTTTTTAAAACTTACATTCCTCCAATTTTGGTCTCTTGACAATCCCCCACTCCATTCATATCTCCATCGGTGACCGTGTGTTCAACTCTCTAGGCTTTGAAGTCTGTAACTCCTTAGACGTTTCAATCTTTCCACCTCCATTTCCTTCTTTAAGTGCCTCCTAAAAATCTGGCTCTCTGTCCAAAATTTTCTCATCTCCTGTGCCTTGATCTCCTTATTTGACTCATGCCAGCTTTTGATCTGATTAGACTCATTGGAATGTTTGCCTACATTAAAGATGCATTTTTAAAAATTCATTCACAGGATGTGGGTGTTGCTAGCCGGGCCAGCATTAATTGCCAATCCCTAACTGCTCTTGAGAAAGTGGTGGTGAGCTGCCTTCTTGAGCCGCTGCAGTCCATGTATACTTATACGTCCAAGTGTTGTTGCTTCCATAGGGATGAGCAGAGAGTGAATGAATCATACACATGCAACTTGAGTTTGCTCCATTTTTGTGACAACGCTCTCTATGTTTTAGCCCTGGCTGCAATTAAAAAATATTTTAATGTGGTAGTCTGCTTTTCACATTAATAATCTCTTTCTACTTCTATTTTGTTTAATGCTGTTTATAAAATTTTGAGAAAGATTTGGCCAAGGGTATCAATATTTTCATAAAAGCAAAATACTGCGGATGCTGGAAATCTAAAACAAAAACAAAAATACCTGTAAAAACTCAGCAGGTCTGACAGCATCTGCGGAGAGGAGTCAATGTTTCGAGTCCGTATGACTCTTCATCAGAACTAAGAAATATAGAAATGAGGTGGAATATAAGCTGGTTCAACCAGCCTTCAACTAGATTATATTCCACCTCATTTCTATATTTCTTAGTTCTGATGAAGAGTCATACGGACTCGAAACATTGACTCCTCTCCGCAGATGCTGTCAGACCTGCTGAGTTTTTACAGGTATTTTTGTTTTTGTGTTATCGATATTTTCAGCTGTTCTCATGAATTTTTTGTTTGGTTATAATTTCTATTGGCAGTCAATATTCCTTTACTGCAGGGACACATAGTGCCTTCTTTTGACTTCCTTCAATATTCCAGGAAGCTGAAGGAGTAGCTGTTGTGGCACAGGTGGGAATTCATGAGCAGGCATTCTTAATCCAGATTTATACCTCCCAGGGTCACCACAAACAATGCTCAAATATGTTGTTGTCTTGATTTAAAAGGAGACGTGTCCCCGTGATCCCTGCTGGAAAGGGTGTGCTGACATTAGGTGAGGAGAGTGCTCAGTTGAACTGCGATGATTTCTATGATACATTAGCACGCAGGTACTCACTGTCCCCTCACGCATGAAGGATGGATGCTTGAGTGAGATACTGGGATCTGCCCTAGAAGCTGTACTCCAGCAGGAGCCAGTACCTTCAGAAAGTGCACGCTGCTGAATAGAGAGATATGTTGCCAAAGCTTTTCATCTTGCACTCATCAGGATAAACATAAGAATGTCAAATTTCAAATGATTATATAAATGTAATATGATATATATTATAAATATATATCATATTAATCGTGTAAATTGTGAACATCTGAATTTTGGCATCCTTGCATTTGCCCTGACAAAAAAACTTTGGCAACACGTCTCTCTTTTCAGGAACCATCTGAAGAGGTGGAACATGAAGGGTTAATAAAAAATTTGTACACTAAGTAAATGGAGGCGCAGCTCCTTGGCACTCCAGTGCAACAGAACTGCTTTGGTGGTGATCTCTACCACATGATCATTCCACGGCGTTGGCCTGATTGATGTGGATGGAAGCTGAGCAAAGGCTATACATGGATAGTCTGTCCCAGCCAATGCCAGAGGCTCCCTAGCCTGGGAGCAGCCATCAGGACCTGAAAAGGTGCAAGGCATGGAAAGAGTTTGGTGGCTAGTTGCGGGGAGGGAAGCAGTGGAGGACAGGGGGGTGGTGGTGGTGAAAAAAAAACAGACAAGTAAATTACCCAAACAGTGCAAATATTCTACTATCTCTTCCTCCGACTTAATACCTCAGGCCATAAAACAGGGACCGGCTGTTCCTTCAGCGATGTTGCTGATGGGTTTCAAGACTCCTCTAATGCAGCCATCAATTGCCTCCCAGGAAAGCAATGTTGGTTCTGCCTCATAGCCTTTCCCTGTTAGTGCAGCGTATGTCCGACAGTAATTCAAGGCCATTCCTGTCATGTCTGTGACAGGAAAATCTCTCTTTGTGAACAAACACATTCCCCACCTGAGCGAGCCTCATAAATCTGCGAAAGATTGGCACTGAGAGCTGCCGCTTGCTAAATAACACCCTGCCCCTGTCTGCAGGGACGTGAAGCCTCTGTGCAACAATATTAATTCTCCGTTTTCCCAGCTGCTTGCTTTCTTCCTCCTACCTAAATGCTTCGATGATGTACGATGTGACTGCCGAGCCTCCGATGTGCTGGCTTGGCTGCCATGTCAAGGTGACACTATTACGGGTGACATCAGTGATCAGTGGCTTCGAGGGAGGGCCAGGCAGGAGGTCCGGTTCAGCTGACAGAATGCGAGTTGGGCTGCCATTTTCTGAAAGAAAGGAAGTAGTATTTTTCAACGAATGTCTTCATTATTTATCTAATCACAGGCAAACACAACACACAGTCCATGCATTACTCTATGACTGAAAATATGGGGCTTAAACCTAGCCACTCAATTCAACCTTCAGTTGGCAGAAGAGGGAGCAGAACGGAAAACAACCAATCAGATGGTAGAGCTTGACTTCTGGCTCCCTGATCGGACATTGAAACTTCAAATCAGCTAATAAGATGGCTGTAGCAATTAAATGCAATTGTGATGCACCTCGTGGCCAATTAGCCAGTGCAATATTTGAGACCTGGCAGTTCTGGCTTATACAGAGAGAAGGGTTGGATAGGTGAGGTAACAGAATGGCCCGTAACCCAGGATCAGGCTGCACTTTGATAGAGAAGAGTAATGAGAAGAGGTGGATTGGTCTGTCCAGCTCACTAGTACTTATTTATTTATTCCATATTCATTCTTAGATGTGGGCATCAATGTCAGGGCCAGTATTTATTGACAGTCCCTCCTTGTTCTTGAGAAGGTGATAGTGAGCCCACCTTCTTAAACCACTGCAGTCTATCTGCTGTAGGTACACATGATATTAGGAAGGATTTTGACTCAGCAACAGTAAAGGAATGGTGATATAGTTCCAATCAGGAAAGTGTGTGACTTGTAGGGGAAGTTGCAAGTGATGATGTTCCCATGCATCTGCTGCCCTTGTCCTTATAGGTGGTAGAGGTCATGGGTTTGGAAGGCATTGCCAAAGGAGGCTTAGTGAGTTGCTGCAGAGCACTTTATAGATGGTACACACTGCTGCCACTGTGTGCTATTAGCAGAAAAAGTGAATGTTTTAGGTGGTGGATGGGCTGCTGACCAAGTGGTTGCTTTGTCTTGGCTGTGTTGAGCTTCTTGAGCGTTGTTGGAGCTGCAATCTTCCATGCAAATGGAAAGCATTCTATCACACTCCTGGCTGGTCTCTTATAGATGCTGGACATGCTTTGGAGAGCCACGAGGTGAGTTACTCGCTGCAGAATTCCCAGCCTCTGATCTGCTCTTGTAGCCACAGTATTTATATAGATGGTCAATAGTAACCCCAAGGATGTTGATGGTAGGGTTTCATTGATCATAGTACCATTAAATGCCAAGGGGAGATGTTAGATTTTCTTATGTTGGAGATGGTCATTGCCTGGCATTTGTGTGGTGCGAATGTTACCTGTCATTTATCAGATTGGCCTGAATGTTGTCCAGGTCTTGCTGCATATTTACTTGGACTACTTTGAGGATCAGAGGAATTATGAATGTTGTAGAATATTGTGCAAGCATCAGTGAACATCCCCACTTCTGACCTTATGATGGAGTGAAGTTTATTGATGAAGCAGCTAAAGATGGTTGGGCCTAGGATATTATCCTGAGGAACTCCTGCAGTGATGTCCTGGGACTGAGATGATTGACCTCCAACAATCACAACCATCTTCCTTTGTGCTGGGTGTGACTCCAACTGGTGGAGCGCTTTCCCTGGATTCCCACTTACTTTAATTTTGCTAGGGCTCAGTTAATGCCATGCTCTGTTAAATGCTGCCTTTTTGTGAAAGGCAGTCACTCTCACCTCACCTCTGAAATTCAGCTCTTATGTTTGGGCCAAGGCTGCAAGGAGGTCTGCAGCTAAGTGGCTCTGGCAGAACCCAAACTAAACATTGGTGAGCAGGTTATTGAGTAAATGCTGCTTAATAGCACTGTTAATGACACCTTCCATCACTTTGCTGATGAGGGTAGAATGAAGAGGGGGATTTATGGAGGCATCCGGGGTCTTGCCTGTCAACCGGAGAGCCAGTAAGAGACCTGTGTTGCCTCCTCCTGGAAAACCAACCAGTATTAAGTGCCTCTCAGGCTCTGAAGTGGCCACTGGCCTTCCCGAGGATCAAGGACCCTGGGGGCGGAAACCCTGCCACCTGAGAGCTGCCGGCCAATCGGAGGCCGACAGCTCATTTATTCAGAAGCGTCACCAGAGAGCAGATGGCTGCTGCCAGAGTGACCCAGGCCTGGGGTAAGTCAAGGCAGGAGGTCTTTGGTGGGGGAGGCAGTGTCAGCAGCAAGGGCAGGGGTGTGGCTCTCAGCTGGCATGCGGGCTCCCTCGATCAGGCACTGAGCGTCTTTGACCTGCCCTCCGCCAGCGCCGGAGACCACAATCAGCTCACACAGGTTTGCTTGCCATGCACGCCGCATGGCGATAGGCCCACAACTGGGTTCATACAGGCAGCAGTGAGCTGAGGTGCGTAAGAGGTCATTAATTGCCACTTAAGGGCCTCAACTGGCAGCAGAATGGGAAGTCTGACCGCAAGCCTTCCCACCCTGAGCTTAATTTCTGTGGAGGTGGGAAGTTGGTGGGGTGCTCACACAGCACCTTCCTGACTGATTAAATGTCCTCCTTGCCTCCAAACTCCCTCTGGCCATGGGCCAGGAATTGGCCAGATTAGATTTGTCTTGCTTTTTGTGGGTAGGACACAGCTGGGCAATTGTTCACACTGCCAGCCAGTGGCAGTGTTGTAGCTGAACTGGAAAAGCTTGGCTAGGGGCACGGCTAGCGGGATGGGATTTGAATTTATACCTCCAAAGCATTTGTCCAGGCCTCTGGATTACTGGTCCAGTGACATTGGCACCAAGCTATTATCTCCTTAAAGGTGAGGTTAAGCTTTTCTGTCTGAAGGATGCCCAGAGGCCAACTGCAACTATAAACACACAGCCAGGAATACTGTGGAAACAGTGGCATTCTTCACTCCACCATCCCTATAGGCACAATCCCTGGGACTCCACTCCCATTCTGCATTCTGATTGACAGAGATGGCTACTCAAAGACAACAGGAGTAGCATGCTAATAAAACAACAAATATTAGTAGAAACAGAAACCTGAAAGGGAGCTCAGCAAATACTACCTGGACTGCAGTTTTATTACCGACATCCAGTTTTGCCACTGAATTTTCCTCTCTGACATCATCTCACAGTTGACCCCAGTTTGAATACATCCAGCTTCGAAACTGTTCGGAAATTGTTGGGATGGATGCGAGTCTTGTCAGACTGTGCTATGAAGTCATTCACAAAGTCTAAAAGCCACCAGCTGCCTACCACAAAAATCAACTTGTGCCCACCAGCTGGCAAAAGCACACACATGTGAACCAGAAACCCCCTCACAAATGCTACAGGCCATCCCTTTAAGCTCCAACTACACCACAGGCTTGCACTGCCTTATCCTCTTCACTCTTTGTTTCAAAGGCCATCAGGTTCCGTAATGCATTGCACAATCAAACATATTTGTTTAACCTCTGACCTGCCTCCATTCTAGGTCAGGTTGTGACACTGAAAATCAAACCAGTCAGTGATGTACGGGAGGGCAAGTTCATTTAAGAGCAATTATAAGGAAAAGTCAGCCATTTATCAGGGGCTCTATTAATATTTCAGTCAGGGATGGCTTACGGGCTGGTAGCTCCCTTCTGAGCTGCTCTCCTTTGTAACTGTCCAGGATCATCCTTCATCCTTCCCCCACCTCTCCAGTCTCCTCCCCCTCCTCTGCTTAAGACCCCCTCTCCCTTTCAGTGGGTGCATTTTAGTTCAGTCTTCAAGTTCAAGCTACAAGTTTTTGAAAAATATGCAGGATTTTGGCATCACTAGCAAGACCAGTGTTTATTGGTGGTGAGCCTTTCTGGATCGCTATAACAGGATGGATTTCTGAAAGTCAGAGGGTGGTTGAGAATCATCCATGTTGACGTGTGACAGAGAGGCCAGACCAAGTAAGGGTGGCAGGTTTCCTTCCCTAAACAACATTTCGTGATCTTTTCAAACAACCCAACACTTGCCATCAGCTTTTTATCTTCACATTTTCCTAACTGAACAAACTGCTGCTGATGGACTTGATTCTGCTGAGATTACCATTCTACTACACTACTGCCCCCAAGTTTATAACTGCCTGTGTGGAGTGTCACTAAAGTATTCACTAAAGAATCTGAGAGAATAAATCTTAACCTCAGCATTGGCAGCAGATATCCCTTTTGCTTCGAATGGTGGGTGGTCTTCATTGTCCTTGTGCTTATTTATTAACTGTGACACAAGAAAAAACTTTTTCACACAACGAGTGGTTCAGGTCTGGAATGCACTGCCTGGAAGTGTGGTGGAGGCAGGTTCAATCGGGGCATACAAGAGGGCATCAGATGATTATTTGAATAGAAACCATATGCAGGAGTACAGGGAAAAGGCAGGGCAATGGTACTAGGACATAATGCTGATTTGGAGAGCCGGTACAGACATGATTGCATCAATGGTCTCCTTCCGTGCCATTAAAATTCTGTAATTCTGTGAAATAATCTCTCGTACTTTGAATTTAGGCTGTATATACCTGTAGTTTTATCTTTCCATTTAGTTCTAATTAAACAGGCCATTCTGGTGACCTGTCCTGTCGACTGTTTGCTTCCTAGCTGACATAATGTGATTTAACTGTACTCTACCTTGCACTTCCAGATAGCCGCTCCAGGTGGTCTCCCCACTTGATCCTGTGGCGACGCAGACATACATACCAGTATCGGTTACCTAGCAACAAAAAGCAGTCAATTGGATGTTGTCCTTGCTTGTCCCGGTCACTGCAAATTACATAGTGGGCACCACTCGAAGCATCCTTAAGACTAATGTACAAGATTAATATTCTGTTTTAACTCCTTTATAATTACAAAATCAAACGTGATATGGAGGGACATAAAAACAGAAAATGCTGAACTCAGCAGGTCAGGCAGCATCTGTGGAGCAAGGAACAGAGTTGAGGGGGGGAGGTGGGGATCAGAACCAAAGGATAGAGATCAGCCATGACCTAATTGAATACCTGAACAGGCTTGAGGGGCTGAATGACCTTTTCCTGTTCCTAGAGCTGATGTTTTTATGTCGATGACCTATCTTTAGAATGGGGTGGTGTCTGAGATGAACAGCTTTTAAGTGAGTACAGATGCACACTGCCATCCTGTCTGAGATCAGTGGATTCAGTGCAGGGAAAAGGGTGGAAGGTAACGAACCAAAGGGCAAGTTCTGCGCTAGGATAGAGGGCAGAAGTAATTAAATGACCAAAGGGATAATGGTACAAGGAAGAAGAATGTGACAAGTAAAGAAACAATATTTCCCAGTTCTGATGAAATGTCAGGGACCTGAAATGTAAACTCTATTTTTCTCTCTCTACAGATTGTGCCTGATCTACAGACTGTATCCACAATAATCTGCTTTTATTATAGAAACTAAAGAGGGGTCTAGGGGAAGTGTAAGTGGTTACAGCAGAATAGCAGACAGGGAGGGAACCATGAAAAATTTGGTAAAGAGCAGAAGGCTCCTGCCACATAGGAATGTGGCAGAAAAAAGACCTCTAGACCCCAGGTGTGCAGACCACTTCGCTAGGCGTGTGCCCATAGGAGATGGTCATCCCAAGCACTGTCATACATCATCTCCACTTCCAGTCATTCTGGTCCCGCATCCTCCATTACAAGCCCTTATTACCTGGCTGTAAATGAGAGTAGTGGTTCAGGTCTAAAGTTGTTAAACTCAATGTTAAGTGCAAAAGTGCCTCGTAGAAAGATGAGCTGCTGCCCCTTGAGCTTCTGTTGTTACAAGCAACAACGCCACTGGCAGATGTGTGATCAATCATGCCACTCAATGTACTCTGTCCAAAAACCATCAGTTAGACTCTAATAGCATTTTCCATTTTTCTGGAACACATTATGAATTTTTGAACATTGTTTAGCTCTTTTCCCTGCTGCCCTCTCTGTCTTCTCTTCACCCAACTCCTTGCTCTTCAGTGTTTTTTCATATGGGAACTCTGGCATTGAATGTCAGCAGGCCTTCAACCACAGGGGTTAGAAAATAAGGAAAAAAAAGACTTGCATTTGTATAGCATCTTTCACAACCACTGGATGTCACTATACAGCTAATAAAACGCTTTCAAAGTGCAGTCACTGTTGTATTGTAGGAAACGCAGAATCCAATTAGTGTACAACACGCTCCCACAAATGGCAATGTGATAATGACCAGATAACAGTGCTGATTGAGGGAAAAATATTGGCCAGGACAACAGGGAGAACTACCCTGCTCTTTTTTGAAATAGCACCATGTGATCTTTTGCATCCTCTTTCCTGGCAGACAGGGCCTCAATTTAATGTCTCATCCAAAAAAGGGAGAACCTCTGGCAGCCCAGCACTCCCTCCACGCTGCGCTGCAGTGTCAGCCTTAATTTTGTGCTCCAGCCCAGGAGTGGGATTTAAATCTGGAACCTTGTGATTCAGAGATGAGTGTTTACCAACTGAGCCATAGCTGACACCTAGATAAATAGGAGGAGTAGGCCATTTAGCCCCTCAAGCCTGCTCTGCCATTCAATGAAATCATAGTTGGCCTTCTTCCTCAGTTGCACTTTCCCACCCCATCCTCATAACCCTTAATACCTATAGTTTCCAAAAATCTTTTCATCTTGGACTTGACTATACTCAAAGACTGAGCAATCATAGCTCTCTGAGGTAGAGAGTTCCAAAGATTCACAACCCTTTGATTGAAAAAACTCTCCTCGTTTCAGTCCTAAATGACTGACCTCTTATTCTGTGATGTAAGTCCCTAGTTCTAAACTCCCAAGCCAGGGGGAACCTCCCAGCACCTACCCTGTCAAGACCTTTCAGAATTTTATGTTTTAATGAGATAATCTCAAATTCTTCTAAATTCCAGGGAATAGAGACCTTTCTACTCAATCTCTCCTCATCTTCTCATTCCAGGACTCAGTCTAGTGAACCTTTGTTGCACTCCCTCTAAGACAAGTATATCTTTCCTTAAGTAAGGAGATCAAAACTGTACAAAGTACCTCAGCTGTGGTCTCAATAAGTCCTTATACAATCTTTACTCATGTTCCAATCTCTTTGTAATAAAGGCTAACATACCATTTGCTTTCCTAATGAGACCTAGTTTCTGTGATTAATGTACCAGAGCATTCAGGTCCCTCTGAATACCAACAATTCCCTGTCTCTCACTATTTAAAAAAAAACATTTTTCTTTTTATTTTTTCTTCCAAACTGGGTAGCTTCACATTCCTCCACACTATAGCCTCCACACAATATTCCACCAGCCATGTTCTTGCCCACTCAGCCAACCTGTCTACATCTCTTTGCAACCTTTTTGTGTCCGCCTCGCAGCTTACTTTCCTGTCTAACTTTGTATTCTCAGCAAACTTGGATACATTACACTCATCTAAGTCATTGAAATAGATTGTAAATAGTTGAAGTCCAAGTACTAATCCTTACGGTATTCCACTGGTTATAGCCTGTCAACTCAAAAATAGCATGTTTATTTCTACTCTTTGTTTTCTGTCCATTAACCAATCCTCAATCCTTGCTAATATAATCCATTGAGCCCTGCACCTTATTGAATGTTTTCTTTTTAAATCCAAGTGCACAACATCCATTAGTTTTCCCTTATCTTCTCCATTAATTAGATCCTCAAAAACTCAGGTATGTCAAATATGGTTTACTTTTCATAGATCCACAATGACTCTGCCTGATCATAAGTACCCTGTTATCATGTCCCTTTAATAGATTCTAGCATTTTTCCTACTACTGATGCCAGGCTAGTGTCCTCTCTCCCTTCTTCCTTGAATAGCAGGCTTACATTTCATTATTCAAAGACAAACCTGATCCTGACTTCACCAGGCATCCATCTCCAGTATGTGTCGCTGGCTCGCAATCAGGAGGATGAACTCAAGCGGAGTTTCTCCTTCCTAACCTGGGACACCAAATTTAATCCAGTCTCTACTGCCATCCTGTCTGAGATCAATGGGTTCGGTGCAAGACAAGGAATTGAATTGGGGGCTACCCAGATCCATATGGCTCAGTTAGTCACTAGTTAAACATTGAACTGTCAGTAGAGCTCACTATAGAATAGGCAGCAGAGAAGGAGAAGGGGGGGAAAAGGTGCCATGATTCTGAAGAGCAATCCCCATATCCCTGCATCTTTTTCTCTGTCATCCCTTTAATATGAAATCCTTCTGGCCAATGCCACTCAGCCAAGGGTCTACTTGTTTTTCTGCCAGGCTCTCTTAAAATTGTGCAGATGTGCACTGCAGCAGCCTGGGGTGATCTGGCCAGCAATTTCCCTGCCTTTTATGGAGTGATGGTCTGTGAACCAGCATATGGAGAACTCTCAGCAGGAGGCCCTATCCTCCCACCCCCTCTGTACTGAGAAGAACCCATTTCCTGGAAACAGCAGATGGCAGTTCAGGAGAAGTGCACTCACACGGAGCATTCGCGCATCTGAGAACGTAACCTCGATGTTTCTACTTGGGAAACCATGGCTGGAAGCAAAGCCAACTTACTGCAATTTTAATGCAGCTCAGGGCTGCAGGCCCGATCCACCGAGTAGGGAACTGCAGGGAATTAATTTTGTTTTTTTAGAAAAAAACAGGAAAAGAATCAACTTCTGTACCCAGGCATAGAGGGCAGAATTTTACTGGCCCCCTGGGTAATGAGGAAGGAGGCAGGAGGGGCTGGTAAAATAGCGGGGCGAGCCACGTCAGAATAGCTTCCCAGCATAACCCTGTTGCTGGGAGGGTTCCCAGCGGTGGGCTGCGGGGCTGATTGCATTTGCACTATCAAAGGCCCGCTTGAGGGGCCGCCAGCATTTTGTTGACAACGGAGTGGACCCCGCCATGTGAGGGAGCCACTAGCTTCATGGAGGCGGCCTTTCTGTGGCAGCCGGGGGAGGGGGTTGCTGTCCGAACTTAGCTGGAGGCTTCTTAGCTGAAAGACAGGGCTACAGCAGGAAAGGCAGTTCTTGTAGCCCCAACGATAGTGCCCCCCCCCCCCAACCCCCCACCTCAGAGGGATTTGCCCTGTAAACGGTGGGCACCTCCCTCCTCAGGGAACCTGAATTTTGATTTGCACTTACCTCTTCAAGGGCACCTTGCGCCTCCCTCCTGAGGCGTCCCCAGGGTCTCCTGCCTGCTCCAGCAGCACCCACCTCTCCCGGTGCTGCTGCTGGAGATTCAGAACTGCCGGCCCTCAAATTGGGATGGCACCACCTGGAGATTTGTCATCTTCAATCGGACGATGAGCCCACAAGCAGCAATTAGGAGGCTGACTGCAATAAAATCAACAAGCAAGTCCTGCTGCCAGCAATTGCAGGCTAGGGACCTGCTTTTCAGCCCAACTTTGGGGCCCTGAAGTCTGTGGTAAAATTCAGCCCACAGCCCTTAACAGCCTTCGTGACTTGATTTATCGAAGTGCATTACAAATAATTGAGTAGCTCTTTCAAAGAGGCAGCACAGGAACAGTGGGCTGAATGGCCTCCTTCTCTGATTCTATGAAATTTTCTCATCTGTTTAACAACTAACCTGGGCCATTCTGGCTTTATCCCGTCTGATGACGAGGGTGATCATGAGTCAGCAGCCTCGTTTACATCAACTGACTTCAATGGGAATATAGGACAGAATTCTCCCGTCTGGGACTAAATCCTGTGGCGGGGCTGGGACAGGGAGTCTTCCCTGTAGTGGAGGCCGATGGAAAACCCTGCAGTCGGGAGTTTCCCAACATCTAGCTGGATGTGCGTGCCCCGCCATCATATCCGGCCGCCATATTTAAAAGGTGCACAGACATCCTCACTGTCAATACTACCGACTGAGGTGTCTGGCAGGGGAGGTGAAGGTCCAGCACCCAAGCTCAGTCACGCCTCCCTGCGCGTCTCCGCAGTCATGTCGTGGTCAGGCGGGATGTATCCTACCCAGCTGATGGGAGGAGGAGGCCAAGCAAGGAAACTAACCCTGCATGGCCGATGCTGTAAGTGCCCAGGCTGTCCATCACAGGTCAGCCATACAAGCTCTGAGCTGGAGAAGTGGAGGCACAACTGGCAAGACCAGGTGAAGATGGTGGTGGGGGGGCGGGGTGGATGGGAGGTGGGGTGCCCACATCTGAGAGCTCTCCTGGAGTTTGAAGAAAGGACAGCCCAGTTGGCAGGTGTGGAGCAGTATCAGGCAACTGATGATGGAGAGCTTGGACTTGGGCCTCCACTCAATAAGGGTCTATCTTACCTGAGGGCTAAGTGTACCTCCATGTTGGAGGCAGCTCAAGCTGTCACTCGCTCTCTCCTCTCTCACTTACATGTGCCACCAGGAACAGGCCAAGTCCCGAGGCAGAGGACTCTCTGTCAGGCCTCAGCAGAAGCCCTAGCCTGGAGACGAGCCAGGAGAGAGGACAAGAGGAGAGATGTTCACCTGTAGAGACGTCACAGCAGACGCCTGCACCCTCCACCAGCCTAGAGACCAGAAACCTGGGTGGGTATGAGCTTTAGCACAGGAAGGGTCTTACACTCTGGTGGTCTTTGCACAGACACATATCCACAGCAGGAGGAGGCAGAGCTCACCGGCACTCAGAAGTCTGCTGGGAAAGAGGCGTCTGCGAGGTCCGAGTCCGATGACGGGCTTCTGGAATTGGCCTTCCAACTAATGGTGGAGAGTCAGCAAGAGACAGGGGAACATCAGGCAGAGGTGGCAAAGGCCCTCAACAGGCTGCAACGCGAGTCGGAGGAGTCCGTCCACCTCCTGGCTGACGAAGTGGCGCCAGCCTGTGTGCGCATCGAGGTCTCTATGGGGAGGCTGGCGGACTCCATGGAGATCCCTGGTTCAGCAGGCCCTGCCAGTGATGCGCGCAGACCTGCACTCCACCACGGCAGTCATGGGGCAGCTGGGCACCCCTGGGTCATCCACTCAGGAATCTCAGATTCCCTTCCAGGTCCCCTCTACCTGTGACCTCTTCAACCTAGTCCTCTGTCAGCGCACAGGGAACAACTGGCCTATAGGAGGACAGCCAAAACAAGTTGGGGCCCTCCAGGCCTCAGCTCTCCAGAGGATGGCCGCCAAAGTCATCCAAGGCAATAGGGCCAATTAGTCAGCAGGCTGCCTCCACCCCTGCTGCGGATATCAGGGGAGCACCTAGAAGAAGTGGAAGACCAAGAAAAATAAAGAAATTTTGATCACAACTGATTGCACAAGTGAACAAATGATTGTCACAATTATAAGTGATGGAAATATAATCACTTTCGTTGCAATAATGTCGACTGTCTTGTTTCAGCGTGGTTCTTAAGGCTTAATGCCACCCTGTGCCACCCCCCTCACCCCCCTGCAGACACCAAGTGAATCTGTAGGGAGAAGGGTATGTGGCAGGGCCTTTGCAAGCCATGTGCAAGCACTCTCCCTCTCATATCCCAGGTCCCTAGCATTGTCAACACTGCCTGCAGGAGATCCCTTTCAGTTGTCCAGCTGAGATGACCTGCATCTCCGCCCATCCACTGACCCAACTCCCATGCAGCATCTCGGGATCTCCAACATGAAGCTCTGCTTAGTTTCAATGTGACATTCTTCTTGCGCTCCGACACCATTTCCCCACCCCCAGTCAGTCACCCATGCCCTTTCCCCCATTACTAGTAACACCCCTAGCATTACATTACTCCCCACTGTTACCCTCCAACCCAAGCTCTTTCCCTTTGACAATGTCCAAGTAAACGTACATGCTCCCTTCCTCCTGAGAATCCCGCCCCTGTAAATATTGATCTGCCTGCCCTTCTGCCCATCCATCCCAAGTCCATGTGTATCTACGTGTTCCCACCAGCAACCCTTCCCTTGACGCCCCTTCACGTGACACTGTCGCACCCTCACCCTCCCACCCTAATGGCTCCCTCTGCCCCCTGTAACACTCATACCTACCCCAAGTTTGCTCCCCAGGAATCAACAGTTGACTCTGACTCCTCCCTGTGAGCCTCTTCACACCTGGACACCCCTTCACACCTGAGCAGAGCAACCCCTCACACTTTACACCTGGACATAAAACCCCCCTCCCCTTCACAGCTGGACATAACTCCCTACCTTCCCCTTCACGGCTGGACATAATCCCCATAAACCCCCTCCGCTACCCAGCAACAACAGGCCCTTCCCACCCTCCCCCTCCGTTCCCTCTGCCATCTTGCTACAGCCCTTTCCAGCATCCCCAGCTTCCAACCCTCCACCTCCCCAACCACCTCTTCAGTCCTCTGCTAACCTTCTTTAACCATCCCCCCCGACCCCCAACAGTCCCTCACCATGCCGAACAGTACCTACTGCTGTCTTCCACCTGTAGCTCGAGGACCTGATCCCTTAGAAGTTCCGGATCCATGGCTAAGTCCCTGGAAGAAGGTCTGAAGGTTGAGCGAGGTTGCTGCGTAGAGAACTCCCATCTTCTGGAAGCTGCTAGGTGGAGGAGCCACACAGATGAATCTCCGCCCACCCGGTGTTCCCATGGTGCTCCAGGGTCTGGTAGCTGGAAGTCTCCATCTTCTCCTCAGATGTCCGCGAGTTGACCAAGGCCCTTAAGGTAAGTCTGACTTTTGCACGGCACATTGATCCAGACGTGTTCCGGACCAGCATGTTTTCCCACAGGTGCTGCGGAGAATCGGGCATGGGTGGGGGGTGGTTGGTAGTATTCCGGTTGGGCCTTCATCTGCATCCCATTGGTGGGAAGCAAATCAGTTGTACGTCAGCCTCCAGCGGGAATCATGATCCACCATTGCGGCCGGGAGCGGAAGATTGCACCCTCATTTTATACCGGCATGAAGCCGATTTTTGGACCTCCCGACGAATTCTTCCCCCCCGAGCCCCCCCATTGATCCCACTGACAGGGGCACGGGAGAATTCTGCCCATAAGAGGGTTCCGGATCCCCAATCACTCGTTTTACGCTATGGCACAGTCAAAATTATCCCGAGTATACAATATTCCTTCAAACGGACAATACTTAAAACTTTGAAAGTTTGCTGGGCTTTGGCTTACAGGTTAGGCAAAATCAGACATTCATTCACAGGAGTACGCCCCAAGAAGGAAGGTATAAATTTAATTAGCAAGTTGCTACATCTACGGAGAAATGTTTCGCACACGGTGGCTGGAAACTTCCGTCTTTGAGGAGGCGAGGGAGGAGGCGGATGGGCTTGAAAATTTGGCAGCTGGCATCGGGACCAATACCTGACCTGTTGCCACCTCCACTGGAGTTAAGTTCTGGACGGGAAGACCCAAGGTCGACCTTCCCATCCCGCCTCCACTTGAGTCCCTTTGCCGACCAATTAGCAACCACTTAAGGGCCTCCTCCTGCCTCCAATACAACCTTCCTAGCTCCAAGCAGGCTTGCCGACATGTGGTCGGCAGGACTGGTCAAACTGTGTCGGCTGGAGGAGGGGGTAGTCCCCCAATTTACACTAATCTGTGCACGATTGAGGGCATGGACATGGAGCAGGGGGGTGGCCACTGACAGCCGCCCCCCTAGACTTGCTGCTGACCCCCATGGGCCGCTCTCCCCATGGTCCCCTAGCACCCTGTGAGATCCCGCTCCCCCCCCCCCCCAACAGCACTTACCTTTCTCATGGGTCACTCTTCCGGATTTCTAGAGGTGGTGGCAGGGGTGGTGGTGTTGTTCCGGCAGCAGCCACTGCCTCCTCCATGGCGCTGCCGAGTGCAAGAGCTGCTGGCCTCTGATCGGCCGGCAGCTCTTGGTTGGTGGAACCCTCAGTCTGGAGAAAGGTCCACTGATGTCCACTTAACTGCCTAATGGTCAGAGGATACGGCATGCCTTCCTCCGCAAAGTCAGTGCGAGCGTCTCGCCACTTTTTCAGGCAGCGGGTGAGACACCCGCCGAGAACGGGAGATCCTGCCCAGTGTATTATTTTAAAGTGGGTCGCCATTGTAAATAAGAAAATGTGGCCTCTATTTTGAGCACAGCAAGATCTCACAAACAGCAACGGAACAAGTAACCAGTGTTCATTGAGGAAGGAATATTTGCCACAACATCAAAGGAAATCACTGCTCAGAAGATTATTAACGTAAACCTGAGCTAAATAAACACTCAGAATGACCACCTCTCATCTAAAGGCTCATGTCTTTGACAATATGTCACTCCCTCAATACTGCATTGAAATGGAAGTCCTTAATTACGTGCTCAAGTTTTGGAAAAAGTTTGGAACTCACAAACTTAAGTACATACTAATTAGGAGGAGTGGGCCATTTGGCCCCTCAAACCTGCTCCACCATTCAATAAGATCATGGCTGATCTGATTGTAACCTCAACCCCACATTCCTGCCTACCCCTGATAACCTTTCACTCTCTTGTTAATCAAGAATCTCCCTAGCTCTGCCTTAAAAATATTCAAAGACTCTGCTTCCACCGCCTTTTGAGGAGGAGAGTTCCAAAGACTCATGACCATCAGAGAAAAAATTCTCCCCACCTCGGTCTTAAATGAGCGGCCCTTATTTTTAAACAGCGACCTCTAGTTTTAGATTCTCTCACAAAATGAAACATCCTCTCCACATCCACCCTGTCAAGACCCCTCAGGATCTTAAAGGTTTCAAATTAGTCGCCTCTTAATCCTTTTTCTTATTAACTCTTCCAAATTCCAGTGGATACAGGCCTAACATGTCCAGCCTTTCCTCATAAGTGAGCCCGCCCATTCTTGGTATTAGTCTGGTAAACCTTCTCTGAACTGCTTCTAACACATTTACATATTTATTAAAATGACGAGACCAGTACTGCACACAATACTGCAGATGTGGTCTCACCAATGCCCTGTACAACTGACGCATAAGCTCCCTACTTTTGTAATCAATTCCCCTCACAATAAATGATAACATTCTATTAGCTTTCCTAATTACCTGCTGTAGCTGCATACTAACCTTTTGTGATTCATGCACTAGGACACCCAGATCTCTCTGAATCTCAAAGCTCTGCAATCTCTCACCATTCAGATAATAAGCTTCTTTTTTTTATTTTTCCTGCCAAAATGAACGATTTCACATTTACCCACATCATACTCCATTTGCCAGATATTTGCTTAACCTATCCATTACTTTGTAGCCTCCTTATGTTCTCTTCACAATTTACTTTCCTACCTATTTTTGAGTAGACAGCAAATTTAGCCATCATTCCTTCGGTCCCTTCATCAAAGTCATTTATATAAATTGTAAAAAGTTGAGGCCCCAGCACTGAACCCTGTGGCACACCACTTGTCACATCCTGCCAATCAGAAAAAGGCTCATTTATGCCAACACTCTGCTTCCTGTTAGCTAGCCAATCTTCTATCCATGTCAATATGTTACCCCCTACACCATGAACTTTTATTTTCTGCAATTACCTTTGATGTGGCATTTTATCAAATGTCCCTGGAAATCTAAGTACAGTACATCCACCGGTTCCCCTTTATCCACAGCATATATGACTCCTTCAAAGAGCTCCAATAAATTGGTTAAAGAAGATTTCCCCTTTACAAAATCATGTTGACTCTGCCTGATTGTCTTGAATTTTTCTAAGTGCCCTGGTGTAACATCTTTAATAATGGTTTCTAACATTTTCTCTATGACAGATGTTAGGCCAACTGGCCGAGTTTCCTGCTTTCTGTCTCCCTTTTTGAATAAAGGATAATTTGCTATTTTCTAATCTAATGGAACTTTCCCAGAATCTAAGGAATTTTTGAAAACTAAAACCAGTGCATCAACTATCTCACTAGCCACTTCTTTCAAGACCTTAGGGTGAAGTCCATCCGGACCTGAGGATTTGTCAGTCCACAGCCCCAACAATTTGCTCAACACCACTTCCCCGGTGATTGTAATTTTCCCCGAGTTCCTCCCTCCCTTTCATTTCCTGATTTACAGCAATTTCCAGGATGTGACGTGTGTCCTCTATAGTGAAGACCGAAGCAAAATACCTGTTTAATTCATCCACCATCTCCCTACTTTCCATTACCAATTCCCCAGACGTATTCTCTAGAGGACCAATGCTTACTTTGTTAACTCTTTTCTTATTTAAATATCTATAGAAACTCTTACTATCTGTCTTTATATTACTAGGTAGCTTTCACTCATACTCTAATTTTTCCCTCCTTATTAATCTTTTTGTCATTCTTTGCTGTTCTTTATATTCTTTCCAATTTTCTGACCTGCCACGTGTCTTGGTGTAATCATATGCATTTTCTATAAGTTTGACACTGTCTTTATCCTTTTTAGTTAACCACGGGTAGTTGGCCCTTCTCTTGGGAATTTTCTCTCTCATTGGAATGTACTGTGTGTTCTGAAATATCCCTTTAAATGTCTGCCACTGAACCTCTATTGACCTATCGCATAACCTCATTTACCAGTTCACTTTAGCTAGCTCTGCTTTTATGACCTCATAATTGCTCGTATTTAAGTTTAAAATACTAGTCTTGGACGCACTCGATCCCTCAAAAAGAATGCAAAATTCAATCATATTATGATCCTGCTACCTAGGGGTGCCTTCACTAGGAAGTTATCAATTAATCCCATCTTGTTGCTCAATACCAGGCGTAGTATAGCCTGCTCTCTGGTTGGCTCCAGAACGTGCTGCTCTAAGAAACTATCCCGACAACATTCTATGAACTCTTCATCTACGCTATCTTTTCCCATCTGATTTTTCCAGTCCATATGTAGATTCAAATCTCCCATGATTATTGCTGTACCTTTCTGGCATACTCCCATTATCTCTTCTTTTATACTCTGTCCTACTGTGTAGTTACAATTAGAGGGCCTATACACCACTCCCACAAGTGATATTTTTGCCTTTATCATTTCTCGTCTCAATGCAAACCGCTTCTACATCCTGGTTCCCTGAACTTAGGTCATCCCTCTCTAATGTGCTAATACCATCATTAATTAACAGAGCCACCCCTCCACTTTTTCCTAACTTCCTGTCCTTCCTAAATGTCACATACCCTTCAATACTCAGGTCCCAATCTATGACATCCTGTCGCCATGTCTCTGTAATGGCTATCAGATTGTACTTACTTACTTCTTTTTGCACTATCAATTCATCAGTTTTGTTTTGAATGCTATGTGCGTTTAGATACAAAGTCTTTAATTTTGTCCTTTTTTTTATTTTTGTAGCGTCTAGCCCTATCTGCTGATTTACTCTTAGATTTGTACTTTCTATCCCTTCCTGGCACAGTCTGTTTATCATTTCCCATATTAATACCTGTCTCTCATGCCTTGTCTCTACTCTTTAGTTTACCACATCTTCCCAAATTTGATCCCTTCCCCCACTATTCAGTTTAAAACCCTCTCTACTTCTCTTGTTAGGTGGCTCATGAGGACACCAGCCCCAGCACAGTTCAGGTGTAGGCCGACCCAACGGTACAGATCCCACTTTCCCCAATACTGATGCCAGTGTCCCACAAACCGGAACCCATTTCTCCCACGCCATGCATTCATTTCTCTAATCTTATTTGTCCTACGCCAATTTGCACGTGGCTCAGGTAATAATCCAGAAATTATTAATTTTGAGGTTCTGCTTCTTAATTTAACTTCTGAGTCACAGGCAGTTATGCTACCAACTGAGCAAAGCTGACACTCTTGAGTGTGAATTAGTGACACTGAGAGTGAAACACAATTTTGATGGGGTGTAAATCAGGCGTCAATAGATTTGCAGCTCATTACACACCCCTTGCTACATCCTGCCCACTAAATATTGTGCTTATTATGCATCTTGTCTGGTGTACACCCAGCCCACTACACACCCACTCATTACACACACACACTCAATACATACCGACCTGTTACACACCCCAACCATTAGACACCCAGCCCATTACACATACACCTGTTACACACCTGCTCATTGCACACCCAACCCTTAACAAGCCCACCTGTTACAAATGAACACATTACATGCCCACACATTGCACACCCATCCATTACACACCAACCCATTACACACCTGCTGTTTACACTGCCAACCCATTAAACATCCTGGATGAAGTTTTTTTGCATTGCAGTCCATGAAAAGCAAATCATTGCAAAAGGAGAGAGTTTTATTCCACTAGTGTGGTCTGGATTTGAACTCAATGTGGTTGACTATTAAATGGTCTCTGAAATGGCCTAGCAAGCCACTCAGTTGTATCAAACTGCAGCGAAGCCTATAAGGAAGGCGGACTTGAATTGTCCATCACCAGGAGTGACTCAGCAGCACCACTACTGACAGAGTTAGCCGAGTCCTAAAGGACTTAGCTGCGAGACTGGGTCTGCAGCAGGTGTTGAGGGGGCCAACAAGAGGGAAAAACAAACTTGACCTCATCGTCATCAACCTGCCTGCCGCTGATGCATCTGTCCATGACAGTATCTGTGGCAGTGACCACCGCACAGTCCTTGTGGAGGGCAAATCCCGTCTTCACATTGAGGATACCCTCCATCGTGTTGTGTGACGCTACCACCATGCTAAATGGGATAGATTTCAAGCAGATCTAGCAACTCATGATTGGGCAACCATGAGGCACTGGGGAGCATCACAGCATAGAACTGTATTCAACCATAATGTGTGACCTCATGGCCCGGCATATCCCCCACTGTACCATTACCACCAAGTCAGGGGATCAACACTGGTTCAATTAAGAGTGCAGGAGGGCATACCAGGAGCACCACCAGGCATATCGAAAAATGAGGCGTCAACCTGGTGAAGCTACAATTTAGGACTACTTGCATGCCAAGCAGCGTAAGCAGCACGCAATAAATAGAGCTAAGCGATCCCACAACCAACGGATCAGTTCTAAGTTTTGCAGTCTGGCCACATCAAGACACGAATGGTGGTGGACAATTAAACAACTCAATGGAGGAGGAAAATACCCCAACCTCAATGATGGGGGAAGCCCAGGACATCAGTGATGGAGGGGGTCACCAACAGTGCTATCAAGCGGTACTTGCTTATCAATAACCTGCTCACTAATGCCAAGTTTGGGTTCTGCCAGGGCCACTCAGCTTCTGATCTCATTACAGCCTTTGTTCAAACATGGACAAAAGAGGTGGACACCAGAGGTGAGGTGACAGTGACTACCCTTGACTACAAGGCAGCATTTGACCGAGTGTGGCATCAAGGAGCCCTGGTAAAACTGGAGTCAATGAGGATCAGGGGTAAACTCTCCAATGGTTGGAGTCCTACCTAGCAGAAAGGAAGATAGTTGTGGTTGTTGGAAGTCAATCATCTCAGTTTCAGGACAACGTGGCAGGAGTTCCTCAGGGCAGTGTCCTCAGCCCAACCATCTTCAGCTGCTTCATCAATGACTTTCCTTCCATCATAAGGTCAGAAGTGGGGATGTTCACTGAAGATTACACAATGTTCAGCACCATTCGAGACCCCTCAGATACTGAAGCAGTCTATGTCCAAATGCAACAAGACCTGAACAATATCTAGGCTTGGGCTGACAAGTGGCAAGTAATATTCGCACCACACAAGTGCCAGGCAATGACCATCTCCAACAAGAGAAATTCTAACCATCACCCCTGGACATTCAATGGCATTACAATTGCTGAAACCCCCACTATCAATATCCTGGAGGTTGCCATTGACCAGAAACTGAACTGGACCAGCCATATAGATACTGTGTTTGCAAGAACAGGTCATATGCGTGGAACCCTGAGGCAAGTAACTCATCTCCTGACTCCCCAAAGCCTGTCCACCATCTACAAGGCACAAGTCAGGAGTGTGATGGAATACTCTCCACTTGCCTGGATGAGTGCAGCTCCAACAATACCCAAGAAGCTTAAACACTCCTTTCAAGTGAAGCAGCATTTCACTTGCATTTCCCCTAACTTAGTCTACTGCATTCGTTGCTCCCAATGCGGTCTCCTCTACATTGGAGAGACCAAACGCAAACTGGGCGACCGTTTTGCAGAACACCTGCGGTCTGTCCGCAAGAAAGACCCAAACCTCCCTGTCGCTTGCCATTTTAACACTCCACCCTGTTCTCTTGCCCACATGTCTGTCCTTGGCTTGCTGCATTGTTCCAGTGAAGCCCAACGCAAACTGGAGGAACAGCACCTCATCTTCCGACTAGGTACTTTACAGCCTTCCGGGCTGAATATTGAATTCAACAACTTTAGATCTTAAACTCCCCGTCCCCCCATCCCCACCCCGTTTCTCCCCCCTCCCCCTTTTTTTTCAATAATTTATATAGATTCTTCTTTCCCCACCTATTTCCATTATTTTTAAATCTAAAACTAAAACCTTGTTAGTCTTTCCACCCCACCCCCACTAGAGCTGTACTTTGAGTGTCCTGTCTTCCATTCTTAATTAGCACTTTTCTTAGACAAATATCACCACCTTCAACACCTCTTTGATCCTTTTGTCTGTGACATCTTTTGATTATCTGCTCCTATCACTGCTTGCTTATCACCACAATCACCACACCCTCAACTTCTCTCTCCCCCCGCCCCCCCACCTTAAACCAGCTTATATTTCTCCCCTCTCCTAACTATGCTTCAGTTCTGCCGAAGGGCCGTGAAGGCTCGAAACGTTAACTGATTTCTTCTCCACCGATGCTGCCAGACCTGCTGAGTTTTTCCAGGTAATTCTGTTTTTGTTTTGGATTTCCAGCATCCGCAGTAGCTTTTAGCTTTTTGTTTTTAAGCTTAACACCATCCAGAACAAAGCAACCCACTTGATTGGCACCCTATGCACAAACATTTACTCCCTCCACCACCGACACACAGTGGTGTTAGGAAATAGAGATAGTGTAAGTAAGTTATATGAGTATTTGGGTGTGTTAAGAATAAGGTTTATCTTTCAGTTAAGTTTAATTTGTATTTCTGTGTTTGTGTGTTAAGAAAAAGGGGGAGTTGAATTTTAGTTTCACTTTAAAAGATGCAAGCATTTTAATGAAGGTTGACAGCTCTTGCAGGAAGTTAAAAACAAACACAAGGTAAAAAAAAACTGTGCTGTTGCCTAGCAAAAGAGATCCAGAGAGAGGGACCCTCAGAGACAGAGAAAACTAGGAAAGCAGTTTCAGTTCAGTTGAAGCCAGGATTCCCGATAGGCTGGGCAACAGAGGGACAGATAGCCAGTCTTAAACAAAAGTTGAAGCCAGTTTCCTGGAGAAGCTGGACACCGGAGAAGGAACTGTAGTACCAGGGTCCAGAAACTAAAGGTGAAAGTCCCAAAATCCAGGATAGTGGAACAGGAAAGGTCAAAAGAGGACAGACTAGTCAAAGGACAAGGACAGGAACTTGGAAAGCTCCTGTTCTGTGAAAGTGAAAGTAAGCAGAGAGGAAGGCTCCAAGCTCCAAGCTTGAAGAGAAAGAAAGCTGCAGGAAGTAGAATTAAAGCAAAAATGGATTGCGAGAATCCAGAAGGTCCAAGGAGACAGCTCAAGGTCTGTAACTCTTTACTATGGGCATGTGACGCAGTGGTGTTCTGTTGGCACGGCTGAGTCAGTGAGAGTGCATGGAACAAAGCTTGAATGGACATGGCAATCCAGGTGAGAGGAACATTGGAAGGAGAGTTCGAAACCCTGGAGGTGGATCCTTGTGGAAGGTGTCTGGTGGAAAACATTGTTTGGGAGAAGATTCCAAAGCGAGTTCTTTGAGAATGGAAATTGGAAACCCTCGTGTGAAAGGTGGAGTTCAGTGAGACCAATTGGCTCACAGTGTGACAAGCATCTTTGGGGGGGGTGGGGGGACGGGCAGGGGAAGTTGAGAGATCCATAGCACCTGACTGGGGTCACCTGTCGCTTGGTTTCAGAGAATGGTGTATCTGACCACAGGTCGACTATCGGTTTACATGGACTGTGTACTTTCTGTGAACATTAGTGTACAAGATAGCTTATGTAACTTGTGTTATCCTTACAAATCCATATATATCCATGTAGGTATAGTTGTGGGTAAAGGAGTGTTGTAATATAGTTAATATTTTCTTGTTTAATAAATGATTTATTATTTTGTTAAAAGTTCATCAGCTGATTCCTGTGACTCTGTTCAGTAGCCACTCTCCATGTAGCTAAACAAAAAATAAAAGTTAGGATCTATCAAGCTGGCTTCCATCTTGAGATCTGGCCTGTCCAGCAGTAACATCAGCTGGGATTATAACAGTGGCAACAGTGTGTACCATCTACATCCCACCAAGGTTCCTTCGACGACACCTTCCGAATCCATGACTACTACCACCTAGAAGGACAAGGGCAGCAGATGCATGAGAACACCACCATCTGGAAGTCCCTTTCCCAGCCACACACCATCCTGACTTGGAAATATATCACTGTTCCCGAACTGTCACTGGGTCAAAACCCTGGAACACCCTCCCCAACAGCATTGAGTGTACCTACTGCAGCAGTTCAAGAAAGCAGCAAGCACTACCTTCTCAAGAGCAATTAGGGATGAGCAATAAATACTGGCCTAGGCAACAATGCCCACATCCCATAAATGAAAAAGGCCATATGGGGAGATGTTAGCTTAGTGGTTATATAAACTAGTAATCCAGAGGCCCAGGCTAATGTTCTGGGGACAAGGGTTCAGATCCCACCACAGGAGCTGCTAGATTTAAATTTACTTACTAAATCTGGAATATAAAGCTATGGAGATATCATCAACTGTTGTAAAACCCATCTGGTTCACGAATGTCCTTTAGGGAAGGAAATCTACTGTCCTTACCTGGTCTGACCTATATGTGATTCCATTCCCACAGCAATGTGGTTGACTCTTAGCTGCCCTTTGAAATGGCCTTGCAAACCATTCAGTTCAAAGGTGATTAGGGATGGGCAATAAATGTTGGCTTTGTCAGCGATGCCAACAATCCACGAAAAGATTAAATTTAGGAGCAAATCAGATTTCCTTCCCTAAAGTATGTGACAACTGAACCAAATGGGTTTTAATGACCATCCAGTGGTTACTACTGAAATGAGATGTTTTATTTAATTAACTGAATTTAAATTCTCCAGCAACTCATGGTGGGAATATGAACCCATGTTTCCAGGTCATTACTCTGGATTACTAGTCCAGCAACATAATCACCGTGCTCCATACTTCAGGCTGTTCACTGCTGCATGTGGGAGTTTGCTGTGCACAAATTGGCTCTTTCCCACATTATCACAGTGACTACAATTCAAAAATACTTCATTGGCTATAAAGCACATTGGGACTCCTGAGGTCATGAAAAGTGCGATATAATTGCAATTTTTCCTATCTAGCAATTCAATTGGATTTCTTGGGAAATAATCAAGCATGATACAAAAACGCAAAATCCCAGTCAAAAAAATTATGCTCCAGGGCTGAATGACGTACAAGATCATATGCAGGGGTTGTCATTGTCACCAGTGATAGCCCAAGAATTGGATGGCGTCTGTTTACAACTGCACCTATTTTTCTCATATCTCTGCATCATGTTTCTGGATCAAGATCCTGGGATCATCGCTCCACAGGAAGGGCTTGCATTCTTTGTTATTTAGTGTAAGGGGTCACCAAACAGGCAAGCTCCCAGCCCCCATTGCAAATTAGCATCTGTCATAAGGAAATGTCATTCGCTACACAGCCTGATTAAAAGTCAAAGACAGTGGCATCATTCTGCCAGCCCATAATGCCAGAAAAGGTCAAAGTTTGTACAAATACTCTCTCCAAGGACATTAAATTGAATCATTTTATAAAGACTTGAACTATGTCAAGTCCAAACAGTGATTGATTCAAAGTGTGAAGGTCCCTCATTCAGTATAACAGCAGAAGAAACTGAACACACACAAAACAACCCTTTCATCTCATTTACTATTTGAAGGGGCTTCAAGTCACAGAGGCATCCCAGGATAATGTGGATAATTCCTTGTGATAGTTGTAAATAATGATTCATATGATCTTAGTGGTACAGAGAAGGCAAACTGCTAAAGGTTGGACAATGATTAATACTGCGTTAAGTGAGTACCAACCATTTAAAACAATACTCCGTTCACCCAGTCAACAGGAAAAAAAGACACATAATCCACGAACAAAGGAAGGAAATAGAGTGACAATTATAGGGTGCATGTTATGTACCTTTCCCTCTTCCCTCCCGTTGTTCTCCTATACTGTTTGCTAGCCAATTGCTGGGATAGCCTTGATTAACTCTTCCTTGATGCTTTTCCACCCATTTTGAAAGGAAACCTATCCTATGTCTAATGTGAAAACACTTCATGGAAGAAATAGCTTTACTCTGCAATTATCTGGTACTGTAGCTGACCTGAAACAGTTGGTGACACAATGAAGAGGGGTCTTTTTATTCGTTCATTTATTGCCCATCCCTAATTGCCCTTGAGAAGGTGGTGGTGAGCTGTCTTCTTGAACCACTGCAATCCTTGTGGTGCAGGTACACCCACAGTGCTGTTAGAGAGGGAGTTCCAGGATTTTGACCCAGCGACAATGAAGGAAAGGTAATATATTTCCAAGTCAGGTTGGTGACTGGCTTGGAGGGGAACTTACAGGTGGTGGTGCTCCCATGCATCTGCTGCTCTTGTCCTTTTAGATGGTAGTGGTCGTGGGTTTTAACGGTGTTGTCTAAGGAGGCTGTTCTTGCAATGCATCTTGTAGATGGTACACACTGCTGCCACTCTGCGTTGGTGGTGGATGAACTGAATGTTTGTGGATGGGGTGTCAATCAAGCGGGTTGCTTTGTCTTGGATGGTGTCAAGCTTCTTGAGTGTTGTTGAAGCTGTACTCATCCAGGCAAGTGGAGAGTATTCCGTCACACTTGTGCCTTGTAGATGGTGGACAGGCTTTGGGGAGTCAGGAGGTGAGTTACTCGACATAGATTCCTACGCTCCAACCTGCTCTTGTAGCCACAGTATTTATATGGCTAGTCCAATTCAGTTTCTGGTCAATAGTAACCCTCAGGATGTTGATAGTGGGGATTCAACAATGGTAATGCAATTGAATCTAAAGGGGCGATGGTTAGATTCTCCCTTATGGGAGATGGTCATTGCCTGGCACTTGTGGGGCACAAATGTTACTTCCCACTTGTCAGCCCAAGCATGGATATTGTCCAGGTCTATCTGCATTTGCACGTGGACTGCTTCCATATCTGAGGGATCACGAATGGGCTGTACATGGTGCAATCATCAGCAAACATCCCCACTTCTGACCTTATATTGGATGGAAGGTCGTTGATGAAGCAGCTGAAGATGTTTGGGATGAGGACACTACCCTGAGGAACTCCTGTAGTGATGTCCTGGAACTGAGATGATTGACCTCCTACAACCACAACCATCTTCCTTTGAGCTAGGTATGACTCCAACCAGCGGAGAGCTTCCCCCCGAATTCCCATTGACTACAGTTTTGCTAGGGCTCCTTGATGTCACACTCGGTCAAATGCTGCCTTGACATCAAAGGCAGTCACTCTCACCTCACCTCTGGAGTTCAGCTCTTTTGTCCATGTTTGAACCAAGGCTGTAATGAGGTCAGAAGCTGAGTGGCCACACAACATGTTGGAGGGCATCCTCAATGTGAAGACAGGACTTGGTCTCCACAAGGACTGTGTAGTGGTCACTCCTACCAATACTGTCACAGGCAGATGCATCTGCGGCCGGCAGGTTGGTGAGGATGAGTTCCAGTATGTTCTTCCCTTTTGTTGATTCCCTCATCACCTGCCACAGACCCAATCTAGCAGCTATATCCTTTAGGATTTGGCCAGCTCAGTCTATTGTGGTGCTACCAAGCCGCTCTTGGTGATGGACATTGAAGTCCCCCACCCACACTACATTCTGTGCCCTTGCCACCCTCAGTGATTCCTCCAAGTGGTGTTCAACATACTGGAGCACTAATTCATCAGCTGAGCAGTTGTTTGGGAAGGTGGGGGGAGTTGTTGGCAGTGGGAGTGCTGGTACGTGGTGGTCAGCAGGAGGTTTCTTTGCCCATGTTTGACCTGATGTCATGAGACTTCATGGGGTCCGGGTCACTGCTGAGCACTTAAAGGGCAACTCCCTCCCGATTGTATAACACTGTGCCACCGCCACTTCTGTGGTGTCTGGGATATTATCTGTAAGGTATGATTCCCTGAGGATGACTATTTCAGGCTATTGCTTGACTAGTCTGTAAGACAGCTCTCCCAATTTCGGCACAAGACCCCGGAGGTTAGGAAGGAGGACTTTGCAGGGTCGACAGATTTCCAGTGCCTAGGACAATGACAGTTGGTCCGTCCAGTTTCATTCCTTTTAGATTTTTTAGCAGTTTGATTTTCCCTATGAGGGTGGGAAACAGAAGTTGGGACTGTTTACAACTCCCAAACCCACCCCCAGAACAATCCCTTACGTGGCCTGTAGACAGGTTCTCTGTTTAATTAAGGACATCAGGTGGGCTTCGATGCTGGAGCACCAGTCAGAGGCCTTTCAACACAAGAGGAGCAAGTGGTGTGATGGCAGGTGAGCAACAGAGAACGCTTCGACTTGGAGAAGCCCTCTCACCAAATCTTTCAAAACTTTAATTTAAAAATGGTCCTTGCAGCCAGGCCAACATTATAGCTGTGGAGGTGGAGACCCTCTATAGGGCAGCATGTGGCTTCTTTGACACCCAGGCAATCAGGGAGGGTTTCTAGGCCCTGGATTGCACCAGCCTGTGCCAGGGTGCCTGCCTTCAGGCACCTAAACTGGCCCTCGCCGATACGAGAAACTGAAGGTCAATTGGAAAATTCCAGTTGCCCTCCCTTAATGACATTTAACAAGGCTCTTAAAGAGCCCAATCAGCTACCTGCATTTCCAGACCCTGTCTGCCTCTATTCCCCTCCATGGTCGGGCCATAAAATCCTCCCCTCACTGTCTGGGCTAACTGGAGGACTATCAATGCAGCTTCTGCCACCATCATTAGTAAAGGAATGGAAAACATTTGGATGGTAATGAATGAGGGAAGGTTGTTCCAATGCTCTTCACAGTAAAACTGTCATTTGTGAAGTGCACAATTATTGGTCTTAAAGGTAAAAGCACAGTCAAATTGTGCACGAGTAAATTCCACAAACAGCAGCGAGATAAATGAGTGAATAGCTTGTTCCTCTTCAAAGAGTCACTTACATCCACCTAGCATTTAACAATATGGTGCCAGCTCTGCACTGAACTGAAGTAAAGGAAACCTGTCCATGGAAGACAATACTATAGATCATAGTACACAGCCTGAAATAGTAACCAAAACGCTACATTAAGTCAGTAAGAATCTCTACCATGCCTATATGTGAGAACATAGACTACATCTATATCAGTAATATATATCGTCCCTATATCATTGAAATATATGTACCCTAAATCAGTGGGAATATATACAACTTTGATATTAATGTATACCACATTAACCTGATGTGTTCTATTGATATCAAAGGCAATGTGAATGAAAACCATCCCTATTTAGATGTGGAAACCTATGAACAATGTATTTCTTTTGTAAAACAAATGTTAAAATTAAAACACTTTAAACTTGATCCCTTAATTGTTTAAACATCTGCCTAATTTCCTGTTTCTTTATAATGTTTGGTTTCTTGAAATGTTAATTAAAAAGACAATGTTATCATACATATGTTGGCTTTAGAGGTGACAGACTGGAATGGGAGCCTGACATTACCAATCAGCAACAGGCCTCAGTATGGGAGATGTTAATGAGCCTGCTCACTTCCATGGGAATTGTGCATAAAAACCTAGGCAGAAGGATCTCTCGCCACTCAGTGGCTCTGTATTCCCAATTCTGAATGTGTTCCAGTGGCAGATTGTCCCTTTCTGTGAGCTCAGTCACATGACCTCCCCTAGTACCCCCTGAATCACTCTGACCTGATGAGGCTGTCTCCCAGCGGACCATTAATTCATAGTCGTCTCAGAAACTGCCTGACAGCTCTAATTTTTTCTGGGCAAACAGCCACAACAGCAATAAAATGATGCTATTACCCGCACAGGGACAAGGAAGATGCATTAACCCCATGACTCCGGGACAACGAAAGCACAAAAACGTTAAATATTTCACTCCCAACAGACTTCAGCATCAATTTTTAACTAAATGTTCAGCATGACCACAAGCTTTTATGACTAATGTATGACTGGCCTCTGTTTTACCTTGTTGGTGAATGTGATTCTATTGCATGAATGCCAGTTATAACTATGCAGCTGGAATAGCAAGGTGGCAGCCATTTTGAGCATCATTGGTGCGAAAGAATTTAAAACAGCATCTTCTTTTTGTACTGTGATAATTGTTTAAAAATGGTTTCATCATAGATTTGAAGATTAAATATTGTGTTTTTAACCCCGCTCTTCCCCACCTAGTTCTATCAGGCTGCAGCTAGGCCTCTTATCTCCTGATGTACAGTTATTATTATGATCGAAGGTTTATTTATTTAAAAATCAACTTGTGTCTCAGCCAAGGGCTGAATTGAGGTAATTTTATTAGCAATTATTCCAAGTACAAAAATACAAAAATTACTAGAAGGAAGAGTAGAATAATGCACAGATTATATTAGGATCTTTAAATTAAAGAAAAAAGGGTAGAGGAGGGACCATTTCTGTACAACAATAACAACAACTTGCATTTATTTAGCTCCTTGAACATAGTACAGTATAAAGCACTTCACAGGAGTGTTATAAAACAAAATTCAACATCGAGCCACATAAGGATATATTAGGACATGTGGCCAAAAGATTGGACTAAGGAGTAGGTTTTAAGAAGAGAGCGGTAGAGAGGTGGAAAGATTTCGGAAGGCAATTCTGGAGCTTATAGGCTGGGCAAGTGCAGGCATGGCCACCAATGGTGGAGCAATTGGGGATACAGAAAAGACCAGAGTTGGAGGAGAGCACAGTTCTGAGGAGAACACAGGTCTGAGGATAGAGTAAGCTTCAATGGAAAGGAACAGCCCTAGAAGGAACTAGGGGAAAGGTGAGGAAAGATGTTAGCCTTTCCCTTCCTTGTGAAAAATCAGAAGCTATTACACTGTTTTTCTGTTGGTACAAAAACAATTTCACAAGTTTATTTTTCAATCAAAAATCAAGTGCAGTGCAATTGTTTCCTTTGTGCTGATGCATTTTCACTTATGCACCTTGGCACTAGGTTCTGGGATCTTGATTAGGGGACAGACCTTCTATACTTACAACATGAGCTGGGAGCCACTGCCTACAAATGGATTCTGCTGGTTACCTAAAGACTCAGAATTCAAAACGCCTGGGAATGAGCCCCTGGCTCCATTCTCTTCTAGGGTTTCCAACTCTGGCTGGACAGAATCCGGGAGACGGTGGCAGAAGTGACATCACAGAAAGCTGACACATTCCCAGGGGATCTCTGCTCTAAACATTAGGCTAGATGTCAACAGGTACAGAAAAATAAACAAATCTCATGGGCTGGAGGACTCCACTGGATTTCCAACGGTTCAGGGGCCACAGTTTCAAAAGTAAGCAATGGAAATCAATAACGAAAAGGGCAGCAACTGTAGAAAAATAATAACTCAACCATGCTGAATTTATTTAATTAGAGCTTCTTCAGGTTATTGTAAGCAACCAGGAGATTTAAAACCTACCAAGATCATCAGTTTTTTTAAAAAAAGTTTCATTCACGGGATGTGGGTGTCCAAAATGTAGACTGAAAACGCTGGAAAGACAGCAATATCTGGACGGGGCTGGAGGGGGTGGTGGGAGGGAGAGACGACTGTTTTGCCATTTTAACAAAGGAAGCTCCAACCCAAGCTCTTTTTATGAAAATAAAACCTAATGTTTTGCAATTTGAATTCAAAATCGGATTACTAGTCAGTTGGGAAGCTTAAACTCACCAACAGTCATTTGTGTACAGCTACTTCACATCTCCACAGTCACCACCAACAGCATCCGAAATATCTCCCTGCCTAAAGAAGTTAACACGCGGAGTGTACATTACTCTGCAGATAAGCCCCCACCCCTGGTTTTGGGCTGTCCTGGGTAAAGGGGTATCCCACCTGTCAACGCCCAACTCCAGCTCTGGCTGCCCCTGGATCGTTTAAAGGCCCTGGGCCGGAGCTGCTGTAACCAATCAGAGCCCAGGCGCTACAATGTTACACGCACCACTCGGAAAGCCAGAGGATATTACACTTCGGAAATGTCCAATCAGCAATGGGCTGCAGTGTCTGAACATTCCATTGGGTTGCGATTGTTGACACCACTGAGGGTGCAGCAGTAGGCCCCACACATACAGTGTCAGCTACCTGCATTCAAGATGGTGCAGACCAAACCAAGAGGGGGAAAAAAACTCGGCCTTGGCAAAGTCGGGTCTGCACGCCGCCTCCCTTCGCCACCAGTGTTAAGGTTTAAAATCTCCTGGAATGCTTTCTTTGGCCACCGGGAGATTGATGCCGATTCCGGTAGCCTCCTGGCCATTCCTATTCATTTCACCAAATCAGTGGCCTTCTTGGGGCCATGAAGCTGTCAGCGCCGAACCTCGACTGCCTGCCCCACTGCAAGATTCGATAAGCTCCTCGCTGATGCAAAGTTAATGAGCTGAAAAGCAGAAGATCCGACATGAAAACCTGCCCCGCCACCCAGCGGGTATCACGCTGGTTTTCCTGTCTGCCACCACATTTAGTCTCCAAAATGGAAAATTCCACCTATTGTGTTTTTAACTCTGCTCTTCCTGACCCTGAGTTCTATCAGGCTGAGGCCTCTTATCTTCTGATGTACACCTATTATTAGTATCAAAGGTTAATTTATTTAAAAATCAACTTCTGTCGCAGGCAAGGGCTGAACTGAGATAAATTTTACAATCCATCATTCCAAGTATGAAAATAGAAAGGGCAGAGTAGAGTAATGCATTGATCATTATATTAGGATCTTTAAGTTAAAGGAAGAAGGGTAGGTCAGGTTGGGCTGAAGAAAATGCACATCACTGCATCTGGAAGCACTTGCGGAAAAGATTAACTTAATCTGCAAAACACTCTTTGCAGTCGCTGTGAATTTTAATGACACAATATCACGAAGGCTGTCTTGTTTTAATGGAACCATCTTGTGATCTCAATGATCAGTTTATTAAAGCTTACTTCTGTTAAAAATAATCTGAGGCTGCATCAAATTCAACATGAGGGAGGGGGCTAATGGAAGGCATGAGAGCGACACTAACAACGTCATTCTCAGAAATCATAGTTGAGAGCCTACCGTACTCACAGTTTTATTATGGAGCAAAGCAAGGCATTCCCACGTTTTCATTGAGAGAAATCTCAAGCTTACAATAGCAAGCTGGTTCCATTTTGTAAAGGCTCTTGTTCACCTTTTACTGCTTTGAAACTTTGAAAATATTCAGATAAAAATGTAAGTCAGTCTTTTGGGGACACCAAATAAAGGGAATTTGCAAACTAGTCGATGGAGTACGGAATTCAGGAACAGGAATGAGCCATTCAGCTTCTCGAGCCTGTTCTGCCATTCAGTTAGATCATTGCTGTTGTGGACCTCAGCTGCAATTACCCACCTCGGTTGCATCATCCTCAATACTCTTGTCTGTCAAAAATCTACCAGCCTCAGTTTTGCTAGCTCCAATTGACACAGCACCAAAAGCTTTTTGAGGGAGAGGAGTTCCGGATTTCCACTACTCTTGGCATGAAGAAGTGCTTCCAGCCATCACCCCCCTGTGACCTAGCTCTAATTTTAAGATTATGTCCACTTGTTCTGGACTCCCACACCCCAGGAAGTAGTTTCTCTCGATCTGTCTCTGGAGATCTGAGGTTGTGCTGTACTAATGGAGATGTGTTTCATGTGAAAAGTTAAACTGAGGTGCTATCTGCATGTGTATGTAAATGATCTTATGTACTATTCAATAAAGGTCTGGGGAGTTGTCCTGGCCATTTATTTTTCAACCAGCACCACCAAAAACATTATCCATTCATTCATCCATTGGTTATTCTGGGAGCTTGCTGTGTACAAACTGGTGCTGCATTTCCTACATTGTAACATTGACTGTACTTCAAAAGTACTTTCATGGCTGTGATGCACTTTGGGGCATCCTGAAGTTGTGAAAGAGGCTACATAATAAAAGTTATTTCTATCAATGTGTGACATGTTGGAGCATTCCTGGGAAATCGTGATAAAGTAGGTATTGATATGAGTTCCTTAAGCAGCAATTGGCCTTCCGCACCTAGTCTCCAAATCAGAAAATTCTGCCCATTGTGTTTCTAACCCTGCTCTTCCTGCCCCCTAGTTCTATCAGGCTGAGGCCTCCTATCTCCTGATGTTCACCTGTTACCAGTATCAAAGGTTCATTTATTTAAAAATCAACTTCTGTCACAGACAAGGGCTGAACGGAAATAAGTTTTACAATCTCCCTCACATTGAATTTGATGCAGCCTCAGATCATTTTTAACAGAAGCTCCCAAACACATAACCTCTCCATGGAGAAGGGCAAGGGGAGCATGTGCATAGGAACATCATCATTTCCAAGATCCTCCTTAAGCCACCAGACAACCTGACTTGGAAATATATCGCTGCTCCTTCATCGTTGCTGGATCAAGATCCTGGAATATCCTAGCTAACAGCACTGTGGGAGGACTCGAAACGTCAACTGTGCTCTTCTCCGCCGATGCTGCCAGACCTGCTGAGTTTTTCCAGGTATTTCTGTTTCTGTTTTTGTTTTGGGTTTCCAGCATCCGCAGTTTTTTGTTTTTAGCACTGTGGGAGTACCTTCACCGCAAATACAGCTGCGGTACAAGGCAACAGCTCACCCCCAACCCCTTCTCAAGGGCATTTAGAGATGGGCAATAAATGCTGGCCTTGCCAGCAACTCACTCATCCCATGAATGAATGAAATAAATGTTCGCAGTGCTACCCATGGTTCCTGTGAACTGTCTTGGCACAGTGCTACACTCTCCTGATCTGGCAAGCAAAGGTTAATTAATTTGCAGTCAAGTCTTGCTTTCTATCAAACAATTGGAAATGAATAGTGTTGGGATTCCTGTGACTGTATTTTATCAAAACAAAGGGTAGTTTAATATGCTAATGTAGATTGAATGCAGAATCTAAGGGGATTATTGGGTAAACAGTATCTTTGATGGCTGACTGTTAATTACCAGCCATTGCACAGGTTATGGAAGCAAGACATCCCATTCAATTCTAAAACATTCTAGGTGATTAACATGCAGAGGACAGATTTGACTGACTTGGGTGTCTGTGGACTGAGCCACTGATTTCTTGCCGTTCCTCTGATGGATGTTCTGTAGCCAGGAGCTTCCAATTGCAGGTTTATCTGAAACTCCAGTGAATCAATTTACAATTTGTAGCTGCTGAAGAAACTGCTTTTATTGTGTAATTTTAATTCCCCATTCCACTCTCAATCTGACATCTCTGCCCTCAGCCTCCTACTCTGTGCTAATGAAGCTCAACAGAAGCTCAAGGAACAGCACCTCATCCTTTAGTTAGGCACTTTACAGTCTTCCAAATGTAACATTTAGTTCAACAATTTCTGATCATTACCACTGCTCCCATTTTGTCGGTCAGCAACCTTCTCATTTCCATTTCTGCCATTTCCATTTACACTTACACCTCTGCTCATCACATCTTTCATTTCTTTATTTGTCCCATCATCACCACTCTTGCCTTGCACCATTATCTCTTTTGTCAATTAATCTCTCCTGCCTTTCACCCTCTCATACACCTTCCCTCTGTTCTTTTCCCGCTCTCCCCCTTTCCCTGCCTCGAAACTTGCTTAAAACCTGCTGCACCTCGAACTTCCTGTCATGCTGGGGAGAGGTCATCGAACTGAAACACTAACTTTGTTTCCCTCTTCTCAGATGCTGCCTGACCTGCTGAGTGTTTCCTGCATTTACTGTTTTTATTTCAGATCTCCAGCATCTACAGTAATTTGCTTTGGTTTGAAGAAACTTGAAGTAGTGTGACTGTGTGACAATTGTTCACTGTGTAAATGACCATTCATTTCCAAGCCTCAATTAATGCATGTCGAAAAATTGCTCAGGGAGAGACACCTTTATAATCAGAAAGGAGAACAAAATTGATAGATTACTGTAAATACTGTACACTGTGCTGATTATTGCTCTGTCTCAGGTAAATAAATGGTTTGCACATGGAGTTCAGTTTGATCGTATGCATGTTCCATTTGGTCAGTGAAAACAACAAGAAGCATATGATGCATTCCAAATGAACCAGCAAACAATAGCAATGATTGTCTTACTGATCCCTGGGTCTTACATCAAGATATTGAGCTAGTAAAGGTCCACTCCAGTTTATAGGGGACATAGGATCTACTTATGGGGGTAATCTGTGTTCATAAACATAAGTGGGTCTTTTGATCTACAAAGGTCATCACATAATACATGAATAGTGCATTCCTTTGCGTGCTATTTTTATAAAAGTAACAATTAATGCTTGCATAGAAATAGCACATACAGCAAGGGTAGGTTAATCCCTCACACCCTGCAATGTTAACCTAGAGAATGATAGGTACATGGAGTTATTCTACACACTTGAAAAGACAGGCTTAAATAATAAGGATGAAGCTCAAATAGATGCTGAATATCACATAATTAAAATTAATTTTTTTGTTATGCCACATCAGACGATAGTTACAGATAAAGAAAGCCTATTTCAGTTTATCCATTACAGCAAGTCAGATTATTTCTCAATTTTAAATCGCACATGATCAAGATTAACATCAAAGGGCCTGCTGTCAAGTATAAAGAAAAGCAGTGAAGCACACCTTCAGCACTGCACTGGCATGCTTTCCTGGGTTTTGTGCTCAAGTCTATGGAATGGGATTTGAACCCATAGCCATCTGACTCAGAGTTGAGGATGTGACCAATTGACATTGCTGATACTCAGAATATCACTGGAAATAAGCAATCTGTGATCCAGACATGTGCCCAACAGTCCATGGATATTCCAGGGATTTAACTCCTCCAATAGTGAATAAGCCTTTGCTAGCCTACACTGGGATTTGGATAATATCATGGGAACATGCAAATACCCCTCCAAGTCAAGCACACCATTTTAGGTGTGGCATATTTTACAAATCCTTCACTTTCCTTGGGTCAATATTCTGGAATTTTCTACCTAATAGCGTTATGGGAACATTTTCACCACAACCACAACAAGGAGAAGGTCCATCACCACCTTCTCAGGGAAACTCGGAATAGACAATAAATGTGGCCCGGCAGCATCATTTACAGTGCTTATACTCTCTACAACCAGTGTCCATAATCTCCACAGTCAGAACCCCCGCACCCCACAATCAGTATCCATAATCTCCACAATCAGAAACCCCTGCAGTCCACAACCAGTGCCTGTACTCTCCACAATCAGAAACCCCACACCCTACAACCAGTGTCCATAATCTCCACAATCAGAAACCCCTGCACTCCACAACCAGTGTCCATAATCTCCATAGTCAGAAACCCCAACACCCCACAACCAGTCTCCATACTCTCCACAGTCAGAATCCCCCTCCCCACCACAATACACAACTAGAGACTCTACTTTCCACAGCCAGTCCTCTTACTCTCCATATTCTTCCAGTGTTTCAAGATCTAGAAAAGGTCCTTTGTGGGAACTTTGTTGTGGGCAACCATGAGGGGTTGTACAATGGTAAAGAGGCACACCTGGACAACATTAGTTATAGGAATAGATTGGAGAAGCTGATGTTGTTCCTTAAAGAGGAGAAGGTTGAAGAGAATGCATAGAAGTGTTCAAAATCATGAGGGATCTGAGCAGGGTAGATGGAGAGAAACAATTTCCCCTTGGCAGAAGGGTCAAGAACCAAAGGACATCGATTTAAGGTGAATGGCAAAAGAACCAAAGGTAACGTAAGGTAAAACTTTTTTTATGCAGTGAGTGGTTAGAATCTGGAGTACACTGCCTGAGAATGTGGTGAAGGCAGATTCAATTGTGGTTTTCAAAAGAGAATTGGATAATTATCCAAAGAGAAAAAAGTTGCAGGGCTCGGGGGAAAGGGTGGGGGAGTGGGACTCGCTGAGTTGCTCCTGCAAAGAGCTGGCATGGAAGAAATGGCCTCCTTCTGTGGTGTAACAAAATAAGTGGCAGCCATTCACTGACCCATTCCTCAGGGCAATGCCTTGACCAATCAGGGTAAAGCTGCCTGATTTAAATTTCAAATAATGCTTGGCAGTTAACTGTCAATCACCATCACTGGTGCACTTGCCATAGCAACGCCTCTACCAATCGGAGTCCACTTGCCAACCAATCAGCACTCTCTTTTCATACAGTATAAATTGTTGTTTTCCCCTTATATGTGAAGTGTCCTGATCAGTGCAAGTTGAAAAGCTTCAACATGTCTCTTTTCTCAGCAATACTGTAACTATTCTATGATTCCATGATTTTAACTATGCTTTGCTGATCTTTAGCTGAGGCATTGGCCAGTTTGGAGAGTTGCTCGATTGTCCATGTTGCCTGCTAACTCAGGTGTGAATAGAGCTCTGACATGACTTAGCACCCTCAACTATGAATAACATCAGCGTAGAGAACAAGACAATCATCTGTGAAATTATAGATAAAAAGTCGAAGGTTTTTAATGAAAATGGTCAAAAAAACAGTTGAATAAACTAGGATGTGAAAAGGGCTATAAGAGTGTAAGAATAGGAATCATTTAAACGCCTAACAACCTGCTGGAATTTTGTCATGTAAGCATTTTCAAAATTTGACAGACAGTCATACAGTTTTACAGTTTTAATTCTTCATACTTTGATAGATCGGTGACTACTTTCACCTCCTGGGCTTGACATCTAAGAGCCAATTTATGAATGTGTGGCTCCAGGAGCACATTCCTAATGGCTAGGAGCACACATTGTGAAATCATAGGCAGGTTTGCTGAAATTTTACATCTTTTAGTTTTAATATGCAGAATATGAGGTTCTGATCAGCCCAGGTGCCATTCCATAAAAAGAGCCCTTTTGTGCCTTTGGAGTGTTCACTTTGAAGTATAGAAAGTGAAGAGCAGACAAAAAATTACGCTAACAATTTCCCAGGAATTGGGAATGATGAAGGAAAACCCATGATGTTCCCCAAAGGCTGATGCAATATTAAGTGCTGACAGTGTCCAGGTCCTACCTTTACACTGGTAACTTGGAGTGTCCCATTATCCAGCATGCTAATGCGAGGGTCATTACCCAGGATCCTCTGCCCATCCTTTAGCCAGTGCACGCTAGGAAGAGGATTCCCAATCACATGACACTGAAGCTGCGCTGTGGAGTCAACGGCGAGTGTTTGGTTAGCGGGTCCCTGGCGAATGATGGGTGGTATCCGATCTGAAGAGACTGGAACACAAGAAGGAGACAAGTGAAAACAAAACATTTATAAAGCTGGTGTTAATAAGTGTGTGGTACACAGAGAGCTGTACAGACTGAACAATATGTTACACAGCGACATATGTATACTATACAGTGTGTTACACAGGGAGATATGTGTGCCGTACAGTGTGTATCATGTAGATATAATGGACAGAACAATGATTAGACAAGGAACTTGCACTCAAAATGAGGAGTGCATTACACTGTCTAAATGGAGTGTACGGTATTTTACACAGGGAGGGGTATAGACTAAACAGTGTATTACACAGGGAGCTGTGTGTACTGAACAGTTTGTGACACAGGGAACTGTGTACACTGAACAATGTGTTACACAGGGAGCTGTGTGTACTGAACAGTTTGTGACACAGGGAAATGTGTACACTGAACAATGTGTTACACAGGGGGCTGTGTGTACTGGACAGTTTGTGACACAGGGAACTGTGTACACTGAACAATGTGTTACACAGGGAGCTGTGTGTACTGAACAGTTTGTGACACAGGGAAATGTGTACACTGAACAATGTGTTACACAGGGGGCTGTGTGTACTGGACAGTTTGTGACACAGTGAACTGTGTACACTGAACAATGTGTTACACAGGGAGCTGTGTGTACTGGACAGGGTGAGCTGTGCATACTGGACAGTGTGTTACACAAGGATGTGGACTGATCAGTGTGTCACACAGGGAGATATAATGGATAGAACAATGCTTTAGACAGGGGAACTGCACTCACTGAATGGTGTGTAACACAGGGGAGCTGTACCAGTCTATTCCACATGATACAGGTGAACAGTATAGAGTGAATAGTGAGTCATGAAGGAGCAGCAGTGTTGTTGGAATGGTGCATTACATGATGAAAGGATTGTTTGACAAACTAACAGCGTAGCCAGTAGCTTCAGCTTGTCAGCCCAAGGCAACACTAAACAGACAGGACAGCCTGACAGGATCGCAGTGAAGCTGATTGACTGTTCTCAGCTGTGCTGCTTTGAGTGTTGACTCTTCAAATCGACTTTTCACTATTGGTTGAAAGGCTTGGGAGATGGATTGGTGTCTTCCCCTGTTCCCGTCACACAGCCACAGGCAGAGACTTGATCCCTTTCACACGGTAAGACAGTTTGACCCCACCCCCCATGCAATAATTAAAAAAGTCAGTTAATGGTGAACATTAATTTGCTGCTCTTATAATATATGACTTGTTTCCATAGGCAGTTGAAGTGTCAGTAAATGTCTCCAATTGGACCGACATCAATCGTATTTAAATTTTAGGCATAGACACTTTAATAAGTTACCAATTTTATAAGCAGTCTTCGGGCCTGGCACATATGTTTTAATTCAAACGGGCCTTTAATCTGTTTTATGTAAAATATGTTAAGTTCCTTGTTCCAGTTTTAATTAAGCTGCTTCAGTGCAAGTCTAAATGTCAAATACATTGGGGCTTTGCACCAGGTCATTTTATTTAAGAATTAATATGAGACTCCAATTGCTCCTCATTATATCCCAGTTACTAAATTATTTTATCAGAGTGCCTTGATGCTTTATTCCACCAGTCACTGGTGGTGCTGGCCAATTAGTTCCCGTGTTCAGGCCCTAGTCTGTGCTGATTTAGCTGAATCTGCTTGCATTTGGGTTTGAGGTTACAATTGCCCTGGGATAAGCAGAGTAAACATTTCAGCTGGGTCCCTGCCTCATCGAGTAGATTTTGGTGGAAAGTGCAGATCCTAAATAAGGACAGGATCAGGGTCGGATGTGATGGTTCCTACAGTCAAATAGCCTACCAGGGCTTACTGTCAGGGCTGACGCTTGTGGCTGGACATTTGGACTGCTGATGTAGTCTAATAAAACAAAAAACTGGGGATAAAAATAGCCCCTTCTCTCTTTTCTGATCTCTCCCCACTCACAGTGCAGATACCAGCCTGTTTTCAGTGAGTGGCAGATACGTATGTGCAGCTCGAGATTATCGTCTCTCTGGAGGGTGGTGGGTCCTTTTAGGAAATGGGTGGTTCTTTTCCTTTGGGAGCCTGGCTTCAAATCTAGCCCTGGCTGGAAAAGGGTCCGCTGCAGGTGAAATGAGTTAACTGCAGGCTCACTTCCAGTCAGGTTACAAAACCTCAGCTTCAATCGCCACTAAACCCACAGCAGCATGCAGCAAAGTGCAAGGACCCAAACTGTTGCGTTGGTGTAGTCAGGGCTGAGGGGTATTGTTGTGTCAGAGTAAGGGAAGCTTTACTTTGTATCTGATCATGCTAAACCTGACCTGGAAGAAATCATTACAGACCTCATTGGGCTGCGGTGCCAATTTTAATCCCGAGTGCACTTTGGATTGGTGGGGCTGGAGCGATTGTGATATAATTCAGTGGCCTAAATTTCAGGACCCAGGGCGTCTTAATTCCCAGGATTCACCTGCACCTGCCAAAAAAGGTGAACAAAGCAGCTGGCCAGTAGGTGGGAGAGGAAGTCTGTGGGGTTGGTAGCTTCTGACACTAAAGGGTAGACTTGCTGTCTCAGGGTAAGCCTCAGGGAGCGGTGTCTGGCACGGTCTCACAGCAATGGTGGTGGGGAGGGGGTGGTTGTGAACATCGGGCAGAGCAAGACTGAAAATCTCCTTGTGATCTCCCTTTGTGAGGCTCATCCTGGTCCCATTAAGGATATTTTCACACTGACCTCGGAGAGGCCCTCGTTACTCTTACATAGAATTACAGTCCATTCAGTCCAATGATTCAGTGGCTCCCAGCATTTTTCATCTAACCATCCCCACGTAATCTTTTATTCCTTACCCGCTATCTAGCTTTCCCTTATATGAAGCTATGCTGCACACCTCAGTTACTCCTTGTGCTTTTGAATTCCACATTTTAAAAATTCATTCTTTCATGGGATGTGAGTATCGCTGGCAAGGCCAGCGTTTGTTACCCATCACTAACCGACCCTTGAACTGAGTGCCTTGTAGGCCATTTCAGAGGGCTGTGGGTCTGGAGTCACATGTAGGCCAGACCAGGTAAGGACAGCAGATTTCCTTCCCTAAAGGGCATTAGTGAACCAGATGGGTTTTTATGATGATCAATGATAGTTTCATGGTCACCATTACTGAGACTAGCTTTAAATTCCTGATTTATTTAGTAATTGAATTCAAATTGCACTAGATGCCTACCATTAGCCTGGGCCTCTGGATTGCTACTACATCATCGCCTCTGCCCTTCTAACTATTATCTAAGTAATGCGATTTCTCCCGGATTCCTTATTGGGTTGATTAATCGACAATTTTACATTTAAGTTCCCCAATTTTTGATTCCCTCACAAATGGAAACATTTTCTCTACACCTACCCAATCAAACCCCTTCATAATTTTAAAGACTTTTAGGTCATTAACCCTTTTCGTTTCTAGAGAAACGAAAGTCTGTTCCGTCTTTCCTGATATTTGCAACCTTTCAGTTCTGGTATCATCCTTGTAAATCTTTCTTTCCACCTGCTACAGAACTTTCACCTTTTTGTAATATGGAGACTAGAACTATAGAACGGTTTCTCCGCACCAGACCAGGTTAAAAAGAAATATGGGCTATGATATAATAGGATCATAATTTGTATAAATTAATGATGGCCTCACTCCTGCCATCCCCACTTCCCATCAACCATCCTCCCCATCCCTGCTTGCTTTAGAGGGGCACCTCATGTGCCTGCAGGACCTTGCAGGTTAAAATGGTGTGAAAGGTTTGCCATTGGAGTAACCTGCTCACTTTGAACTGCCCACCTTTCCAGTTACCCCTGTGTGGGGAAGGTTAAAAATTGACCCCAGGGTGTCAGAAATGTTTAATTGCCTAGCGCTATCACTCCTTAATTCTGATGCACTCAAACAAAAATTAAATTGAGTGTGTGTGTTTTTTCTTATATGCTAAATGAGAATAAATTGTACCCAAATTGTACCCAACTTCAGCCTAGAATTACTTTCCAGCAGATGGCCAACTGCATCCCTTATCCAGCTAGAACTATCTCCATTCAGGTCCATCCAAGTGGCAGGGGTAACAGTTCCTGTTATGTCACTATGCCACAACCAGCTTAGGGGGTAGACAAGATAGACAGGACCAGTCAATTTAACACCAACCACATTCACAAGGGTGCCCAGGCTACAGTCACACTGTGCTGAGCAATTCATTAACAGTGATTCTGACACAAATTATTACAACAACTTGCATTTCTAAGGCAGTTAATGGTCACTTCTTGACAGTTGTTTTCTTGTCCTAATGCAATGCAAACACCTCATAAAAATAGTCAGCCAAGAACATAGGAACAGGAGTAGACCATATAGCCCCTAGGGCTTATTCCACCATTCAATGAGATTATGGCTGATCTGTGGCCTAACTCCATGTACCCACCTGTGCCTCATATCCTTTAGACTTGAGGTAACAAAAATTTATCAACATCAGATTTAAAATCAACAATTGAACTAGCATCAATTGCCATTTTGTGGAAGAGAATTCTAAACATCTACCACCCATTGTGTTGAAGTGTTTCCTAATTTCACCCTGAAAGGTCTGGCTCTAACGTTTACACCATGTCCATTAGACCTAGACTCCCCAACCAGTTTCTCTCTACCTAACCTGTTCTCCTTAATATCTTGAAAACTTTGGCCAATCATCGCTTAACCTTTCTAAATTCCAAGAAACATAACCTTAGTGTGTGTGATCTCTCCTCCTAATTTAACTCTTGGAGTTCAGGTATCATTCTGGTGTGGCTTTTGGTTCCACATGACAATATCATTAAAGCTTAGGAGAAACAAAGCTGTAAGAAGTTCCTGAGTGTAAACATCATATAAGCATTATAAATATCCTCACACAATGAATAGCTGTTTGAAGAGCAGTGACTCTTGTTATGTAGCCAAATACGGGCAGTCTGTGGCCTTAACATCCTCCCAGCAACACAATTCCCAGTTAATCTGTTTTTGTGCTGGTTGCAGGAGGATGGTAGCCCAGGATATTGGGTGAACTTTCTACTTTTCTTCAGTTCCACCTGTATTTGTTTTTTATTCGTTCATAGGATGTAGGCATTGCTGGCTAGGCCAGCATTTATTGCCCATCCCTAATTGCCCTTGTGCATTTAAGAGTCAACCACATTGCTGTGGATCTGGAGTCACATGTAGGCCAGGCCAGATAAGAACAGCACATTTCCTTCCCTAAATTACATTAGTGAACTAGATGGATTTTTACAACAATGGTTTTGTGGTCATCGTCAGACTTTTAATTCCAGATTTTTATTGAATTCAAATCTCACCATCTGCTGTGGTGGGATTCGAACCTGGGTCCCCAAAGCAATACCCTGGGTCTTCTGGATTACTAGTCCAGTGACAATACCTCTATGTCATCACCTCCAAGACAAGACCTTAAATTGTTGTCTTGAACAAAACCTCTAACTGTGCAAAACTCCCTCATTACTACACTGAAGTTTCATCCTGGATTATGCCTTGGATGTGGGGCTCAAATTTACACCCTCCTGACCCAGAGGAATGAGTGCTCATAATGGAACCAAGTCATTGTGGTTACTCTGGCTTCTTAACTTTGAATGTTCCATGCAGCCCCTGTATCCTTCAGTCTCTTTCTTTGTATGTTATTCCTGTTATTCCTCTTTGTGGAGTTATGAGAGTTGGGAGGAAAGCTAGGATGTGCTTTAATTCTGCACGCCCCCATAATCTTTTTTCATTTGGGGGTATTAACAACCTTATTGCACTTGTTGCTAGATACTTTACCCCTTAAACCAAATCCAACAGCCTCACTTAGAGACACATTTCACTTCCCCTCCTCCCTCCACAAACACCTGTCCATCCTACCCTTGGTTGACAAAATCAATTCTAGCATCCCCAACAGCTGCCCTGCTGAGACCAGCCAATTCAGTACAGCTCAGGGTTAGAACCTCAAACTCTCCTGGTCCCTCTGGCTCAGAACCATAGAGCTAGCATACTGACTCTTTGAATGCCTTGCATCACAACAGTGACCATACTTCAAAAGTGCTTCACTGGATGTAAAGCACATTGGGATGTCCTGATGTTGTGAAAGGTGCAACATAAATGCAAAAACTCTGTCCTCTTTCAAAAAAAAATCACTTTTATGTTTCTTCAGAGAGTTGGGCGATCTTTGATTTCCACACGGCATAAATATTAACCTTTCAGTGAGTATATTTTGTGATCTTCTGAGACACCAGGAGCCACCTACAGTCAGGTGGTTGTTCTTTAAGAAAACCTTTGTTCTGCCATTCCCATTTCTCTTTATTGACAGGGAAGGATTCCTTTGAAGACCTTCGACAGAAGGCCTGTACAGCGAGTGCCACAAGGATATACGTTACTCAGAAGGCCCCAGTCAAAGACAGAAAGCCAATAGCAACTTAAACTGCCACATGTACTACTTGACAAGGATTACCTGAAAAATTCAAGACTCCGGCCTGGTTGAAAACTGAAAGGCCTCAATTCCTGAAAAGGCCCCACAGTGGGATCCTTCTGGGAGAGATTTTGTTGCAATCAATGGAAATTGATTGTACAGCGGTGAGCAGTGACATGGTGAGAAATGAGATGGAGTAAGTGTCAAATTGATTTCAGGCCAGCGAAACTGCAAAACGAGCGGGCATTAAACTGCAGGGTAGTCAAGAAATAACAAGATTAACTCGGCCCTTAATAGGCTCCAGTAACAGTTATGTTTCATGCCACTGTACTTGATAAATAGGCCTTTTTAAAAGATGAATTATTACTTATTACTAGACTAAGATAAAACTGAATTATTAGCTGTGTGACAGAGGGTATGGGAAGGGCACAGGGAGATGCCAGACTAAACCTCTAGAGGTCAGACATACCAGTAGTTGATGATATTGCAGAGACCAATATATAGTCAATGGTGTGCACTCAATGACCTCAAAAGACTCTCATTGGGATAAGCTACATTTTGAACATTGTAGTTAAGGAAGATTGCACTGCTGGGCTCAGTAAACTTAACAATAGAGCAGGGTTTTACAATCATAGCTGGACCAAGGGAATGGCCAACATGTTCCAGAACATGATTTCTAAACTCTGCCCCCCACTCTCACCGGAAGAACAGCTTCTTCCACAAGCTCTTTGCAATCTGCACAGTGTAGGCTTGTTGGCATTTTGTTTTGGACTTTTTCTTTTAAACAGAATAAGAATCTAAGGTGAAAGGGTGAAGGTCAAGAATTAAAGTGCACCAAACAATTACATTTGAAAATAGTAGGAAAGATGGTGGTGAAGGCTGAGTGCTGCCAGGCTGGTGTTTCAAATGTTGAAAGTAGTAACATGAGGAAGAGGCTGAAGGGAGTGATGGGACTCTACAACTTTGAAACCTTAAGAGAGAATGACTTAGGCAATGAATGCGCAGCGAGTGCTGATTTCAATAAAGCGAGAGTGTAAGGAAGAGGAACGAGCATGTACGAAACATCCACTCCCTCCAGCATCAGTGCACTGTGACCTTCAGGGTATACTGCAGCAACTCACCAAGGCTTCTTCCACAGCACTGCTCAAACCCACTGCCGAAAAGGATAAAGGCAGCAGGTGTATGGGAAAACCATCAACTACATGTTTGCCTCTAATTCGCACACCATCCTGACTTGGACGTCTATCACTGTCCCTTCAGCATCGCTAATTCGAAATCCTGAAACTCTCTGGCCAGAATCTTCCGTTCTGACATGTGTCCCGAGGTCAACACGCGTCATTCCCATCCTCAGTTCGGCGGGCACGCACCAGAGTCGGCTGCGCATCCGCCGAACTGTCAAAGGCCTGTTAAGGCCATTAATTAACTAATTAAACTGATTGTCAGGGTTGCCCGTCCAACCTTAAGGTTGGCGGGCAGGTGAAGAGCCCAGGCGGCCTTCGTATTTCTCATGAAACCTCATCCATGGGCGGGATGAGGTTTCATGAAGTGTTTATTAAATAAATAAAATGTGTTCTGAAAATTCATAAGCATGTCCCAGCTCATGTGACAATGAGGGGACATGTCTGAGTAATTTTACTACTTCTTTTTTGCGATGTTTTGTTATTAAACTAATCTCCCTGAGGCAGCTCCGTGCCTCAGGGAGATTTCTGCACTCCTTTCGCGCTTGCACGAAAGAGTGCAGGCCCCGACTCTCCCTCCTCCCCCCGCCCGCACAGGTAGCACTAAGCGCTTCCGGGTGCATATCACACTGGGCGGGTCTTAATTGGCCCGTCCACGCAAAATGGCAGCGTGCAGCCGATCTCAGGTGGCAATTGGCTAAGCGCCTGCCCCCAAACTGCCCGCCCGACAGGGAGAAAATTCTTCCCCCTAACCCACAGACTGCAGCAGTTCAAGAAGGTGGCTCACCAGCAGCTTTTCAAGGGCAACTGGGGTCGATAATAAATGCTGGCCTTGCTAGCAACATCCATTACCTGAAAATAATTTTTTTTTAAAAAGAGAGGATATTTGCATCTTAAATGTTGACACTCAACAATCATATCAAATAATAAGATGACTATCTGACAGGCACTGGTTGGTGACACAGTCACACTGTCAATATAAATGCTACTTTGAGAGAGATCTGGGTCCTGTCCCAGCCTTGAAATTGGGGCCATGACCACCCACTCACTGGGCCGATACACTGACGTTCCTTCCCAATTGTGTGAGAGTTGTGACTCGCGATGCTCATGAAACAAGCAGAGCACAGTTTGACGGAGAGAGTTTGCTCCGGTAGCTAAAGATCATGCTTGGAATTAGGGTGCTTGCACATGAATGCCTCAATCACCATGGTAGCCCAACACACTAGAATATGATCTGTTGATTTATTTACAAGAGGCAGAATGAAGCCGAGGTTCATTTTATAAGTCAAAAACAGCCACCTTGTATGAATTGTAATAAATGCTAAGTTTGAAATGTAGGCCAGGTCTGTATCCCATGGGGACAAGTCAGATCAGTTGGCTAGATGGCTAGCTTGTGGTTCGGAATAACGCTAACAGTGGGGGTTCGATTCCCGTTCTGGCTGAGGCAGTGTTGGGGCCTGCCTCCTCGCCCTGCTTCGTAATAAGCGGAAGGCAATGACAAACCGCTATTGAAAAAGATGAGCCAAGGAAATGGCTCAGGATGAAGCATTAACAGATGAGCCAAAGGCCTGATTTTCAGCACAGCACACGTCACTCACACTGTATTTCATACCACCTTCAAGGAGAAGGATTTCAGAAACAGGGCCTGCTCCCCCAGCTATGAAACCCATGTTTCAACTGCTCAGAAGATTTGCACGTTGACTCCTTATATTTCATCATTTATGCTTTTATGAATATAACCTTTAAAGTTCACTCTTGACTTTTTTTCAGACTTTCTTTCCTTTCCACACCCACCGATAGCAACTCATAGCTCATTCCGTAGCTCCTCCAGTAGACTGCCCATTATACTGGAGCGTATGTTCTTCATATGGGAGTCTGAAGGGTGAAGGGTGAAGAAAATATTTGCAGGTAAAATGAGTAAACCTTGCACTTATTGGCCATCTCTTGTTTCACTGGAAGGTGACGCTGGGCCTTTAACTTGAACTGCTTCAGATGAAGTATAAAACAGAGGAATGCCACATAAACGTGGTAAACATTCTAATTAGCAGTAACCTTTAGGCTAATTATAAAGAAATAACTTGCATTTACATTACGCCTTATAAGGATGTCCCAAGACTCCTGTAATATTAGCAGCTACATACTAGCAATCGTGCTTCCTATTGTGCAAGCCAGATGGGGTATAAAAATGAAAGAGGGCACAGTACACAGACACTCTCCCCAAATTCTATTTCCTGCATTATTTACAGCACAAATTATTCCCCATCGATTTGGGAGCAGCGACAGGGCCGATGAAAGCTCACACTCAATTGAATTTCCCAGCCTCAATCTGCAGGAAGGGGAGAGAAAAAAAATCAATCACCGTTAGTGGCTCACCCTGGGCAGAGATCGTCTAAGGGAGGCCTGTCATCCTGTCAGCTATCACAGGCTGTGCTCATCATTCACAATGCCAGAGGGGTTTCACTATTCTATCAGGGCTAGGGGAAGTCAGCCCAAGATCATTCGGGCTGACACAAGACTGACAACGGTTTAAAACGGGGCTGTGGGAACCCAGGTGATTCCTCTGAACTGCACATCCTGTTTGATACCCAGTTGTATTTCTTTAATGGTGCGGTAATTTATTTCGACATCATCAATTATAGCTTCTGAAGCTGATATGGTCGGTGTATCTGGAGGAGCAGTGCTGTCAGAAACTCCACTGCTGTCCATACTTTTAACTCATTTTCTTTTGCCGGGCATGCCTTCAGCTGCCAATGCTCTCAGCTCCGCGATTCTTTCCGACACCTCTCCAACTCTCTTTCCTCCTTTAAGACTGTCCTTAAAACCTACCTCTTTGACCAAGCTTTTGGTCACCTGCTACAATCTCTCCTTATGTGGCTCAGTGTCAAAGTTTGGTTGATAATGCTCCTGTGAAGCGCCTTATGTTTTACTAAGTTAATGGCTGTATATAAAAAGAAGTTGTTGTTCTGATGGAAACTCAAAAGGAGAAAATCTGTTTTAAACTTTAGTTTTTGGGAGCGAAACCGTTCTGCATGGCTCACAGTGTAGGTAGCCCAACCTCTTTGGGGTCTGAGTTTTCTGTAAACTTCTAAAGCTCCTCCAGAAATGAGTCCTGTACGTTTCAATGTACCTTGATTTACACAGTAACTGTGCCCTGGTGACAGCAAATTAGACGGTCAATGGCTGGAATAAGAACTGAACAGGCAACCTGGAGAAGCATGGAATGTCATAGCGATTCAAGGAACAACCCATTATCTTCTGCAACCAGAGTTTGAAACCAGCCCAGTCTGCCTGCTGAAGGCATCACACTTTGGCCATTCTTAGTGATCATGGGCCCATAACACAAAACTGTCGCGAATTTCATACCGATCCAAAAACTTTATTCAAACAGAGGTCAGTGTTCGTTGGTGAGAGCGATAGAAATTTCATACTGGTGCACTGGGTGCTCCTCTGGACCACTGAGCCACTGCCGGAGCTTAAAGCAGGCTTTGCAGGCGATTAATAATTTTTGACTCCACCCCGCTGACTGACTCCAGGTTTAGTGGGTGGGCTATGTGGAAAAATTAGACACACTCTTCCGCTTGAAAAAAAAAATGTCTTAACGTTAACTTCATTTAGATCTGTCTAATGATGATCAGGAGTTTAATTTGGGCTCTTACCCCTCCCTAGCAGGCAGAAATCTAGCCTGCGCTAACTCACACTCCAGCATGACCTATTTCACTACAGAATGATTGTTGCCCAGATATTGCTGAGATTCAAGCCAAACACCAGGAGGGAACTGGAAAGCAATGAAGGTGAACAGGGCAAAAGAGACAAATCGAAATCCTGCCGGAGAGAAGAGCAATACTTCTTCAAGGTAGGCATTCCTGGAAGAGAAGTGGCAGTGGCAGCTATTATCACATTCTGCTTTCTTACCTTTGCCACTGTCAGCACCTTTTTTAGCCCTTACCACTACCATTAACACTCCCTTTGTCCTTTTGTTCATGGCATCTTTGTCAATCTCTCCTTTGCCACCACCTATTGCTGACCTTCTATCCAGCTTCACCCGCTCCACCCACCTTAAACAGTATCAATTTCATCACATTCCTACTTCTCTGTAGCTCTGAAAAAGGGTGATATGGACTCAAAACATCAACTCTGTTTTTCTCTCCACAGATGCTGTCAGACTTGTGGAATTTTTCCAGCATTTTCTGTTTTTCTTATTGCTGAGATTCAGCCTCCCAGCGCTGAATTATTTTTTTAACTTTCAAGAGAAGTATAATTACGAAGCAGAGAGACCAAAGAATTAATTCGGTTTGTAGACTTACAAGGCGTTCCCAATTAAAATATGTGCAATAATTTCTAAGTTCTGTTTTGCTACCGTGGTGCGAATGCACTATTACAGTCTTTCACTCTAGATTTGTTGATGAAAATCAATCCATTTATTCCAATGCACAAAGGCAGCAGGGGAGGGGATATCAAACGTGCTTGGGCTTACCATCTTCTACCTCGAGGAGTGCCTTGGACAGGATGCTGCCAGCCACACTGATTGCCTGACACATGTAATATCCTGAATCGCCTGACTGGACGTCGGTAATTGTCAGTTCACCTTTCGGAGAAACAGAGAAACGCCCCAAAGGCTGAGGCTGGCTGGGAAAAAGCAGGATCTGTAGCAAAGAAACATAAGTATAATTTATTACAGTAAGAACTGCACCCTGGCAATACAAACTGAATTTCATATTTCATACACAAACACAATCTGTCCCGCTCCAGTCTCAACTACACTAAAGAAATGAAGAGCTCAACCATAAACTAGTTCAGTGTTGTGACCATGTTTATCCTGTGCATTGGCATCAAGATGCAATAAGAAAACTCATTTAACCCCAAATACTTGAACATTGTAGAAGAGACTTCACATGCCCCTCACCTGTAACAGAAACAAAAACAAAAATTGCTGGAAAAACTCAGCAGGTCTGTCAGCATCTGTGGAGGGAAAGACAGAGTTAACTCTGTCTTTCCCTCCACAGATGCTGCCAGACCTGCTGAGTTTTTCCAGCAATTTTTATTTTTGTTTCAATTTTCCAGCATCCTCAGTATTTTCCTTTTATCTTTTTGCCTATAACAGACCCATTAACACCCTTACTTCATCTTGGGATTATACTGAACACAATGATGGAGTTTCCTACTCATTCATTTCACTGGAGTTAAATTTGGGAGCTGGTGAGCACAGAGTTAGAAAACTTATGGCCCCTTTCGCCAGAGCCACACCTAGCATAGAGCAATTACATTTAGAATTGTATTGCTGGGTGTTCAGTTAACCCAATGCAGTCTGACATTTTCCTAATTCTTACTTCATAGGGTGGAATTTTGTGGCCCTGTCGTGGCAGGGGCAGGGCCATAAATTGCGGTAAGCCGTTCAAAAGTCCATTGACTTCAGGGAACCGTAAAATCCCGCCAGCATAAAATTCCACCCATAGAGTCGCACAGCACAGAAGGAGACCATTCAGCCCATCGTTCCTGTGCTGTAAGAGTTATCCAATTAGTCCCACTTCCCTTGCTCTTCCCCCACAGTCCTTCATGTATTTATCCAATTCCCTTTTGAATGTTGCTACATATATTCTCCTCATCTCCACTCTGGCTCTTAAATTACCTAAAAAAAACCCCACAATCCGCACAATGTTTAACATAGAGTGCATGAAAGGCAGAATTAAGTAGGGGGTACTTGCTAAACATTGAAAGAATGACTTGCAGCCCTATACAACGCTACGCACCAACAAAACACGATTTTCAGTTTCTAACCTTCTCTTTTCCTCAGCCCCAAGTTAAGTTGGCTGTAATCAACAGAAAATTAGTTAGGTTGGATGTTAACAGAGACAAGCACTGGAGGCCAAGAAAATAAAACTGAAGACTATCAGATTTATAAATGCACAATGGCACTCCATCTGATTCAAAATGGACACCATTGCTGCTAAAACAAGCTCGACAGCAACAGCTAAGCTCCTGGCAGCTATCAGGGTCAAAGTTGTTAGGTATCTATCCTTCTGACAGTTGCCTGCCTTATTCTCAATTGCATGATCCCTCCAGCTGATTGAAACACTCTGCTATCCCTCATATTTTAACCAGGCTGTTGTCCAATGTTCCAGGGTGAAACAAATTGCAATATACATTACAGTTAGGGTAATCAACAGATTACCTTGTTGAGGTGGAATTGAATGCTCTAGGATGCAGTTACAAGCTCCATAGATGGTTTTACTAGGTAACTACATGGAGCCCACCCGCACCAGGTAGATGCCAGGTTCAGCCTCTGGTTTGGCTGGTCTCACTCAGGGTGAAGGAGGAGCAGTTTAGCAGAAAGAGGAGGGGAAGTAGGGTGGGTGGGAGAGAAGAAATCAGCCCGTGCTGCTGCTCCTAATTTTTCTTTGCTAGAAAGAGTATGTGTGGATGACACTTGAGCTGAGCATCGGATCAGTTCTGCCCCACTCCAACTATCAAATCGTCTCACTCCAGAGATCTGAGCACATAACCCATGGTAACAGTCCAGCATAGTACTGAACGTGTGCTGCATTCTGAGGTGCTATCTTACAGATGAGATGTTAAATTGGCCTCATCTGCCCTCTCAAGTGTATGTGAAAGATCTCAATATTTTGAAGAAGAGCAGGGGAAGTTCTCCCCAGGATCTGGTCAATATTTATCACTCAATCAACATCACAAAAACAGCTTATCTCATTGTTTGTCGAACTTTGCTTTGTGAATATTGGTTGTCGCATTTCTTACATCATTACTGCTCAGATGTATTTCACTGAATGCAAAGTGCTTTGGGAAAGATCCTCACGTAAGTCCTTCTTTTTCCCTTCCCAAAAACAAGACTGGTGCATGACCAATGGCTGGTTGGCTGAGGTGTGGGAGGGCAGCTGGGTGCCCATGGAACTATACCCCAGCAAGATGTCAACATTTTCAGGAGAGCAGGAATGTGAATCAGATATAAATCAGGCAGGGACCAAAAAACACAACACAGGGTTTTTCCTAAGTTATGGCCAATATTTCGTGTTAATTTTTTACTTTATTACATTAAGTTGTTCTGATTATTTTCATTGCTTCTTATGGGTCCATGTACATTTTCCTTACAATCTCCTCTTCGGTGTTTTCCACCTTAGGGATGAATCAACCTCCAGGTATCCTCCAGGAACGAAGTGGTTCTGGGTGCAGAGGTAATTCCTGCCTTTGTTTCAAAGCTCCACTTCCAATAACAGAATGACCTAGGCTTGGAACTCTACATGCAAATATTTGGATGATAATTTTCTGATGAAACCTATATTTAGAAATATCAGAAGGATCGAGCTCTTCGAATGGTTAATGCTTCAAATAATCATACACGTGAGTGAAGAGCGGGGCGAATGGTCAAAGTTCCAAGGTATTTAAAGAAGGGTCAATTATCAGGACAAGTTGAAGAAGTAAAATGGGTAAAAGACTCTGGATTTCATTCTTTAAAGGATGCTTTGTTGAATCACTGGGAATGATCCTATTAACAGCAACAGGATACATCTGACAGCTGGGCTAGCTTTACATAGTAATATCTTCATTGTCTAAATGTAACAGTTAACCCCAGAGACCATGTCCCAAGGGCTTAGGGCCTTGTAGTTACAGTAACTGCTCTGCAGAACAGTATTTGCCGAGGCACTTTCTCTACTCAAATTCTTAACAGGATCACTCATGTGGAAGTCCAACAGCTCCTGAAAGGCACTTGAAAGCCCAGGAAACTAGTCTCTGCACGCTAAAGCTTAGGATCTCTTAAAAGGGCCTTTATCGTCTGCAAACAAAGAAACTCATGGGAAGAGTTGCCCTGTTTGTAAGTATGTCACTTGTCATTTTATGTGCTCATCGAAGAAAAGGGATCTTCGTGCTGGGGTGGGGTGGGGTACTCTCTCGTTTTGGGTGGCCGACGTCAGCATCAATTACACCCAGCTCAGGTTAGGGTGGTTAGATGCAGATGAAAACTTCTCCCCAGGCCACTCTGTTCTGACTATGTGCCTTGACCTGAAATGTTGACGGCTCCACTCTCCGCAAAAGCTGCCTGACCCACTGAGTATTTCCAGCATTTTCTCTTTTTATTTATATTTTAAATATACATTGAAATGATTGAACCACCAAGCCCACCAGGTGAGAGGTCTGAATTATATCTCATGTTCTCCTGTTCAGTCTCCGCCCGCACGACCCCAGACACTCGCCTCAGAAAGATCTCCAGCTCCTTTTTTGTTTGTTAGGAACTATACATGAGTTTGGGTTTCTGTTACTGTGGCAGTATAACTGGGACAAATCCCACCTGGCTTCCTTCCTTTTGCCAGAAGACAGCTGGTGGAGGGTTTCCCTTGGTCTCACAGAGGAAGGTCACAGAGCGGCCCTGAGCTACAATCTGGTCCCGAGGTCGCACGACGATCTGTGGTGGCACTGCGGAAAGCATAAAGAGAAAAGAGCATTACTTTAAAGAAAAAACGGAACTCCAGCAACAAAGCCCAGTCTATACAACCAGTAAAGATTTCAGTCAGGTCGTTCCCAGGATACTGAAAAACTCCACGAGTTCAAAGAGTTACAGGCTTTACGCAGATTAAAATTGCAGAAATGAGGCCTAATTCACCATTAAATTCTCTCTTGACCTTCAAGTTTTTTCTTTTTAAGAATGCCATCAATACTGATGTCAATGTCCCAAGACACTTTCAGCAGTTTTATGTCATAAAGAGTAAGTTTTGATGAGCATTTAATAAATATCTGTCTTTGAGACTAAATATTATTCCACTGAAAATGTGCCACAGCTTTCCAGCACTGACGGGGGAAAAGACATCTTTCCACATCGGAGCTCAGTGGCCTGCACTGACCTCCTCTACAGGCAGGCCCTCAGTGCTGTGACTTTGGGGATTCTGCCGCTTCTACACTGAAGTTATGATGGATAAGTGGGAGAACCCCATAGAAATTCCTGTGTGACTTCTATCCAGGTAACTGAGTCAGTGATTGTATGTGTTTATGTGTATGCAAGGTCGAATACATGTTTCCTTTGACATGTCATTATTGTCGTACCAATTCACCCACAATTTAACCATGACTAATTTGGGCTCCCAGCAATCAGAGCATTCAAAAGTACCAAAGGGCAAAGGGGCAGGTTTTTTTCCTTTTAGTCTTAGTTTAAATAACCAGTTGGGCAGAGTGTACGGAAGTGAATCGGGAGTGGGAAAGTGCTTGTCTGCATCAGACACTGTCCACAATGCCATCAATTTAAATTAATGAGCAGAAGTTAGGGCTGGACTTAATCTGAAATTTATTTCTCCTTATACGATATTCATCAAACTCATCTGTCCAGGTGATAGCTTAAGCAGAGGAAAATCTGGCCCACACATTTTTACAACGGAAATATTATAGTAAATACAGTGATTACTTGGTACAGAGTGCCGGAGTTGAGTGCTTCAGGGAGATAAGTGGAGGAAGGAAAAGAGGTGTTTGGTTGCTTTTGCTTAAACTTTTTCAGCCTCCAGGAATTGATTCCTGCTCTGCTATATTAGAAAAAGCTGGTTACTTGGTGATTATCTGGCAAGTGATTACGGTTTATTCTATTCCTAAGGCTCAAAATAGTATATTGTGAGCAAGAGGTGAGTGGGAGGGGATAAAAGGCCTGGATCGAGAGGCCGACCTGCAGTGAGACCAGCAACAGAGTGATGTCACGAACCACCATGTGACGCGAGTGCAGGGAAAGCAGCTGATTGGTGAGTAGGATTAGTGAGTATTTCTAATCTTTAAAGTAAAAGTAAGGTCTTCAGTTTGTGTTTATGTCTCTAGTCTCTTTTCTCTCTTTCTTAAAAATAACTTAAGAGCAAGATTGATACTGGTGTGTAAAAAAATTAATTACAATAAAGTGTAAAGAGTGGGGGATTCTTCAACTGTAACGAGCAGGGAAACTAGGGTAATTAATTAATAAATTAAATAAAATACGATACTGATGGCAGGACGGGTGTTGTGTTGCTGCTGCAGCATGTGGGAGCTGCTGGACATCAAAGTGATCCAGAGCGAACACATCTGTAATAACTATTTGCAGCTCGAGGAACTTCAGATCCAATTTGAGGAGTTGGAGTCTGAGCTGCAGACATTGCGCCACATCAGGGAGGGGGAAAGTTACCTGGACACTTTGCCCCAGGAGGCGGTCACACCCGTCAGATTAGGTAACTCAAATTTGGTCTGTGATCAGGGACAGGAGGGTGTGACTGCAGGTGAGGCAGGTATGGGGATCCAGGGGGTAGCATTCGAGGAGCCTCAGCCCCTGCAATCACCCAGCAGTTATGAGGTTCTTGCAAGCTGTGTGGGTGAGAGTGGGGGCTGCTGGGAGGATGAGCGAGCTGACCATGGCACTGTGGTACAGGGAGCCATTCAAGTAGGGGGAGGAAATAGGAACATAGTAGTGATAGGGGACAGTATAATTGGATATTATAGATGCTGTTCTCTGTGAGTGTGAGTCCCGAAGGCTGTGTTGCCTGCCTGGTACCAGGGTTAAGGACATCTCCTCAGGGCTGGAGAAGAACTTGGAGTGGGAGGTGGGGAATCCCATTGTCATCGTCCATGTTGGTACCAAGACATGGATAGGACTAGAAAGGAGGTTCCACTGAAAGAATTTGAACAGTTTGGAGCTAAATTAAAAAGCAGAACCTCTAAGGTAATAATCTGGGATTATTACCTGAGCCATGGGCAAACTGGCATAGGCTAAATAAAGTCAAGGAATTAAATGCGTGGCTCAAAGATTGGTGTGGGAGGAATGGGTTTCTGTTCATGGGGCACTGGCACCAGTACTGGGGTAGAAGGGAACTGTTCTGGTGGAATGGGCTTCACTTGAACCGTGCTGGGACCAGTGTCTTGGTGAATCAAATAACTAGGGCTGTAGAGAGGGCTTTAAACTGAATACATGGGGGGAAGGTTCTGGAGAGGGGATATGTAGGCTTACAAAGCAGAAGGATATGGCAGCCTTACAGGGCAGCTATTCAGGTAATGATACCCAGAGTGTGACAGGAAGGGACAGAGTGTACAAACATTAAAAAAAATGCAGCAAATAGGGTCAAAGGGGGAAAAAATGGTAAAAAGGCAAAATTAATGGCTCTTTACTTAAATGCACGTAGTATTCAGGACAAAATAAATGAATTAATGGCACAATAAGAGGCTAATGGGTATGATCTTATAGCCATTTTGCAAATATGGTTACAAGATCAAAACTGGGAACTAAATATTCAGGGTTGTGTGATTTTTTGAAAGGACAGGCAGGAAGGAAAGGGTGGTGGGGTAGCTTTGCTAGTACGAGATGGAATAAGTACGATAGCAAGAAATGATCTTGGATTGGAAGATGAAGAATCCATATGGGTGGAGGTAAGAAATAACAAGGGGAAGATGACACTGGTGGGAGTAGTCTATAGGCACCTGAACAATAGCTATACTGTAGGACAGAGAACAAATCAGAAGATAATGAGCGCATGTAACAAAGGTAGTACATTAATCATGGGTGACTTTAACCTTCATGTAGATTGGGAAAATCAAATTGACAGAGGTAGCCACAAGCAAGAATTCATAGAATGTATGCGGGACAGTTTCCGAGAACAATATGTTGTGGATCCAACCAGAGATCTGGCTATTTTGGATCTGGTAATGTGTAATGAGGCAGGTTTAATAAATGATCTCAGAATAAAAGATCTCTTAGGAAACAGTGACCATAACTTCGAAGAATTTAGCATTCAGTTTGAGAGTGGGAAACTTGGGTCAGAAACAACTGTGCTAAACTTAAATAAGGGTAATTACAAAGGAATGAGGGCAAAGTTGGCTGAAGTGGACTGGGAAAGGAATTTAGCAGAAAAGATGGTTGATGAACAATGGCAGACTTTTAAGAAAATAGTTCATGGCTCACAACGAAGATATATCCCAGTGAGAAAGATGGATTCGAGGAAGGGGATAAACCAACCACGGTTAACCAAGGGAGTTAAGGATAGTACCAACTTGAAAGAAAAAACATACAACATGGCAAGGATTAGAGCTAAGGCAGAGGATTGGGGAAGTTTTAAAGATCAACAAAAGGTGACCAAAAAAAAAAGAGGGAGAAAATAAACTTTGAGGGTAAACCAGCAAGTAATATAAAAACAGACAGTAAGAGCTTCTTTAAATATATAAAAAGGAAGAGAGAGGCCAAAGTGAACATAGGCCCCTTAGAGAGTGAGGCTGAGGAAATAATAATGGGGAGCCAGGAAATGGAAAAGGAATTGAATAAGTACTTTGCATCAGTCTTCACGGTAGAAGACACTAATAGCATTCCAAAAATACTAAATAATCATGGGGCAAAAGTCAATAGAGAAAAAGTATTAGGAAAACTAATGGGGCTAAAGGCTGATAAGTCCCCTGGACCTGATGAGTTGCATCCTTGGATATTAAAGGAAGTAGCTACTGAGATGCACTGGCAGTAATCCTCAAAGAATCCTTAGGTTCTGGAAAAGTCCCAGAGGATTTGAAAACTGCCAATGTAACACCCTTATTCAAAAAGGGAGGGAGACAAAAAACAGGTAATTTTAGGCCAGTTAGCTTAAAATCTGTAATTGGGAAAATGTTACGGTCTATTATAAAAGATGTAATAGCAGAGCATTTAGAAATGCATAATATAATCAAGCATGGTCAACATGGCTTCATGAAGGAGAAATCATGCCTGACAAATTTATTAGAATTCTTTGAGGAGGTAGTAAGCAGGATAGATAAAGGGGAACCAGTAGATGTAATATATTTGGATTTCCAAAAGGCATTTGATAAGGTAACGCACATAAGACTACTTAATAAGATGAGCCCATGGTGTTGGGGTTAGTATATTAGCATGGATAGAAGATTGGCTAACTAATAGAGGAAGAGAGTTGGGATAAGGGGGGCATTTTCAGGATGGCAACCTGTAGCTAGTGGAGTGCCACAGGGATCAGTGCAGGGGCCACAATTATTTACAATACATATTAATGACTTGGATGAGGGAAGTGAATGTACTATCGCCAAGTTTGTGGATGACACAAAAATAGGTGGGAAGGCAAGTGGTGAGGATGACACAAGGAGTCTACAGAGGGATATAGACAGGTTAAGAGACTGTGCAAAAACTTGGCAGATGGGATATAATGTGGGAAAATGTGAAGTTATGCACTTTGGTAGGAAGAATAGAGGAGCTGAATGTTATTTAAATGGAGAAAGACTGCAGAAAGCTGCAGCATAGAGGGATTCGGGGGTCCTCGTGCATGAATCACAAAAAGCTAGCATACAAGTTCAGCAAATAATAGGGAAGACAAATGGAATGTTCCCTTTATTTCAAAGGGAATGGAGTATAAAAATAGGGAAGTCTTGCTAAAACTATACAAGGCACTGGTTAGACTGCACCTAGAATACTATGAACAGTTTTGGTCCCCTTATCTAAGGAAAGATATACTGGCATTGGGGGCAGTCCAGAGAAGGTTCAGTAGGTTGATCCCAGGTATGGAGGGATTTTCTTATGAGGAGAGGCTGTGTAGGTTGAGCCTGTACTATTGGAGTTTAGAAGAATGAGAGGTGACTTTATTGAAACATATAAGATTCTTAGGGAGCTTGACAAGGTAGATGCTGAGAGGTTGTTTCCCCTTGTGGGAGAGTCTAGGACCAGAGGACATAATCTCAGAGTAAGAGGTCACTCATTTAAGGCAGAGATGAGGAAGAATTTCTTCTCTCAGAGGATAGGTAGTGAATCTATGGAATTATTTACCATGGAGGGCTGTAGAGGCTGGGTTGTTAAGTATATTCAAGGGTGAGATAGACAGATTTTTAATCAGTAAGGGAATCAAGGGCTATGGGGAAAAGGCAGGAAATTGGAACTGAGGATTATCAGATCAGCCAGGATCTCACTGACAGAGCTGACTCAATGGGCCGAATGGCCTACTTCTGCTTTCACGTCTTATGGTCTTATAGAGGCAGATGCTAAATGGTGAGAATTTGATTTGCTGTTTTTGTTGCAGGACTATGAATTATTCAAAGTTCACTTGTGTCTTCGTTATCAGATTACTCACAAACTCGCCATTTTACAACTCCGCACACGTACAGAACTAGTTTGAATATTGAGTTTAGTTATTCAATAGAAACCTAGAGAAAAGTATTTTGTTATGATTTATTATTCTTTGTGCTTTTATTGAGTTACTAACTCTCTCTGGAACCTCCTTCAACTTTATATACCCTCCTACCAATCTTCCAATTGAAGCTTGAGAACCCTTCATCAAAATGAGTTAATCTCTTCCTCATGTTTCATCATGATAACTTGGTTTTCCTGTGCTCAGATGCTGATTGGCCTGTTATGTATTGAAGCATTTTCTGTTTTTAATCTCAAATTTGCAGTGTTTGAAGATTAAGCCCTGGTGATAAACGTAAATGTTCCTAAATGAAGAACTATAGATCTAAGACAGAAAAAAATGAGGAAGAACTTCTCTTAATGATGTGTTTTTCCCCATCTCAGGACATCTCAAAGTGCTTCACCATCAATGAAATAACAACCAGATGATCTGTGCTGGCAATGTTGATTGTGTGATAAACATTGGCCAGCATAACAGAGAGAACTCCCCTCTTCTTCTTTGAATGGTGCCATGGGATCTTTGACATTCACCTGGGAGGGAAGACAACTATAGTTTGGAGTGCTTGAGATGATAAAATGAGGGTCAACATTGAGGCTTTAGCACATAGTCCTTAGTGTTCTAACATAAAACAGACTCTTAAAATGTAGGGTCAAGCCTTCAGTAGACCACGCAGTGAGCTCAGTCAGGGTCGTTGAACAGGCTGCACAAAGAGGCATGAGGGTTAGAACTAAAGTGCCTTGCTGCTCTGTGTGGCACTGATCTATAGAGAGGAGTTGGTACCAGATACAGCCCTAACCCACCTTTAGCTGATCTTAGTTGAGGCTATAATTTCCATCATTGTCCTAGGGCAGAGAGGGCAAAATAGTCAAGATTCCCACTCGTGTTGGAAAGTAGCATGTGTCCATGGGACATGTATGATGTATAGTGTGTGAGCATGTGTTGGTGTCTTTGTGTGATAAAGCCATGCTTTATCTTGAAAATGACTTTAATTATTGGGCTGAAACTACCAGTTTGAGTTTTAAAAGACTGAATCAGCATTCCAGAAACTTAAAACAGCAGCTTCTAAGATGGATGAACATTTATATAACTGTACCTTACACAATCCAAAGCTATTAAAATGAATCCAGCTTGTCTGGAAAAACCCGTCAAAGACAATCACCTTGAAGGAGTGTGAATGGATCATCTCCTGACCCATTCACAAAACACCCAACCTGTGTACTCAAGTGGGTGGGAACTAAGCATTTTCTTCTCCACCGATGCTGCCAGACCTGCTGAGTTTTTCCAGGTAATTCTGTTTTTGTTTTAGACATAACCAGTTCGGACAACAAACTCTGGCTGAGAAAGGAACTCATTCAGCCATTATCTAATCATGTAAAGCATGGACCTAGAATCAACTAGCTATGACCATGTTAGGGCAACTAGCCATCTAACCCCATCTTTTGTGTTTAAGAAACCACTTTTCTCCAGGCCTCAAAAAGAAGCAGAAGAGACACCGAAGAAGTAAGACCCCAGGCTGCATTTTACTGCCCCCATTGACCGTGTTTTTGGTAGGGAGGGGCATTTAAACAAGATTGGGAGCCCACCTCACCATCTTCCCACCCACCTCTGAGCTCACCCCCATAATACCAGCCTACCCACCATATTTAAATGAATACTCAAGGTTCAACTGGGCTTGATATGACAATATGCAGTCGACGCCATAACACAGTTGCCATGGTCAGGCAGCTTTTTTAAAAAGCCTTTTCAAAGGGCAGGAAAAAAGAGGCGGGGGGAGGTGCCCTTTGGATCGTGGGGCAAACCCCCTAAGATAGTACCCCCCCCACTTTCTTCCTATCTGCTTGTTCCATAAAACACACCACACTCCCCTCCCCTCTCTAATCTGCCTAAACCCTCCCGGCCTAAGACGCCAGGCTAACCTGGCTCCAGAGCCCATATCCTTCTTCTTGCTCCTGTTGCAGTCCCAGGAGTGCCCGCCAAGGAGATCTTGGCGCTGCTGGGATTGGCCGGCAGCCCCCGAGGGTGGGACTTGCTCGCAGTGAGGGATGAGAGCCCTACACTGCCCTCAATTTAGGCTGCCTGCAGCCACCCCGTTATGGCTGTGGGGCGGACTAGTGTTGAGCAGATTGGGTCCATGCCTCATTGACTTCCCAGGGGACGACCTGCCTGTGCCCACCACCCCCTTCACCCCCTAACCCCCCCCCACCAATGCCCCACCCCCGCAACCGAGTGTTTCTCTCTCTCTCTCTCTCCATCCAGCTGCTTGTTGTTTGACCAACTACACGTCACAGTCAATGTTTTAAGAATCAACCCAGCAGCTGCTGCCTCCAGAAGAAAAAGATATAAGTCGTCCCTCAACATCTTTAAATCGTCTCGATGCTGAATCCAGGAGGACCATCGAGCTCAGCCTGAAACCATCAAAGTCATCAAACTACAAGATCTGTATACTATTGATTTTTAATGGACTTTAAAAGCTGTTTAATCTATCCTCCCACTTTCTAACTTATGTGTGTGTGTGCACGTGTGTACATATGTGTGTGTGTATTTGTGTATGTGTGTGCATGTGTGTATATCTGTGTGTGTGTGTATTTGTGTATGTGTGTACATGTGTGTATATCTGTGTGTGTGCGTATTTGTGTATGCATGTGCATGTGTGTATATCTGTGTGTGTGCGTATTTGTGTATGCATGTGCATGTGTGTATATCTGTGTGTGTGAGAACCCTTGAATGCAAATGTGTGAGAGAGTTGAAGATTTTTGTGTTATTTTATTTAGACCTGGCATTAACTACAATAAATACTATTTATTTTCTTCTTAAAAACTTCCAAGGAAGCCAGTCTGTCTATGTCTTTTACAGTCACGGCACATAAACACTCACTGAATTGAGAAACACATCCTTTTAAAAAAAAACCTGTTGTAGTCAAACGAGGAGTGGGAAAAGAGGGGAGCCATTCGACCCCTCCTCACCTGATCACAACAGTATTGTGTATGTATATGGCACGTTTGTATAGGTACGTATTGTGTTGATATGTGATTATGACCTGTGTCTGTGTCTGTTTATTTATATAGTGCCTGGGTTTGCATTTGTATCTGTATGGTGTTAGTGTGTGCATGTATGGTGTTGGTGCATCTTTGTATGGAATTAGTGTGTGCTTCTATGGTGTTGGTGTGTGTTTGCATGTTGTTTGTGTGTGTGTATGTGTGTGCTTGTGCTGTGTGGACTTCAGGTGAGGACAGGCCAGCTAGCCGGTCAGTGTTTAGCATCTTCGCTCTTACATGAAGAACAGCCACTTGGCAAGCACACAGAGATCTCTCGGCAACTGTGAACTTCCCCAAACAAGACTCAAGAGAGTCAGTGCCAGATTTCAAGAGGTGGTGGGGGAAGGTGGGGGGTGGTGGGGGGTGGGGGGCACAGGAGGCCTGGGCAGCAGTGGGGAGTTAAGGAAAGAAGATTAAGATAATAAGGGTATGAACCCAGCTGTAAGTATCCTCACACTTAGTTTGGAGCTCATTTGGAAACATGAAAGATATAGTGTGCTGCTCTTCCCACTAGCCCTCCTGTTTAGAGAGCAGTACATTATATAGAGTATTACAGAATGTGAAGGGAAAGGTATAAATAAGGAAGATATGAGAGCGATCTCTTTATTAGCCTGTCATACTAAATACAACACACGGACAAAGCAGCTCAATATACCTTTGAGTGAGTAGAGCTTCCCATAGTAAAAGGTGCTGAAAGATATTGACATCTGGCCTACCCTGAGCTTATAACTTTCGAGCTGGATGTAAACGTCTGCTGAAAGGAAATGACAGGACCTGCAGCCCTGTAATCAGGAGCCTGCTCCTGAGAGATGTCCTTGAATGAAAAGGCTTTAATCCATCAACTCAACACGAGAGGCTTCCAGAGAAGAGCCTTTTAAAAGTATTCAGTATTAAGATTATCACACCCAACAAAGAACAATTACAAAAAGATATGAAAGCCAGATGTTTAGAAAAAATGGCTAGGGCAGATTTTCATGTACAGGTATTCAGGACACTCAGCCATGCAATTCCTGTGAGTCTTACCTTGCAAAAGGGTAAAGTGTAAATATAAAGAAAGAAAGACCAGTGTTTCCACAGTGCCGTTCACAGCCTCAGGATGTCTCAAAATGCTTTACAATTATTTGAGGACTCTTCACGTGTAGCCATTGTTGTAATGTAGAAATGCAGCAGCCATTTTGTACATTTTGAGTTTGAGTTTTTAACAAACTCCCTCAAACAGCAATGCGATAATGACCAGATAATCTGTTTTAGTGAAGTCGGTTGAGGGATAAATATTGGCCAGTACACTGGGAAGAACTGCCCTGTTCTTCTTTGAGACAGTGCCCTGGAATCTTTCACATCCACCTGTGAGGGCAGAAGGAGCCTCGATTTAACTTCTCAGAGCCGACAGTATCACTCTCTCACTATTCACCGGAGTGTCAGTCTAGGTTTTCAGTTTGGGTCCTTGGGCTTGGAGGCGGGAAGGGCATTTAATTAGGCGGGATGGTGGTGTACCGGAACCCCGCCACCTTCCCGGTTCTTCCAGAAATAAGTTCTGGGTGAGAAGGCCCATCGTTGACTCACCATCAATTAAGGCCCTTGGGTGGCCAATTAGTAACCCCATGCTCTTATTGGTTGGCAGCTCTGAGTAGACAAGACTTCTGTTCCCAGGATTTTAACTCCAGAGGAGGGCCCACCATTGCCTAATTGGCGTATGGTTTGGCGGGCCTACCTGAATAGAGGCAGCCCAAGGCTCTCGCCAAATCTCCAGCTAGCAGACAAGACCCCCAGCACCTCAGCAAGATTGCCCCAATGCTGCGGGACTTAAACCCACAACCTCTGATTCCGAGACATGTGTGCTAACACTGAGCCACAGTTGGCACTTGTAGCAGGGAGCTGTACAACAGCAAAGGGCACTGGAATGGGCCAGGATGGGAACAGAGTCCAGAAAATAGATACGTCTACCATTTTCTTATTAACCGTTCAGACTGTTGAATCCAGTTGCAGATACGGCCATTGTTTAGCAAGTGCATTTTAAAGCTTTGTGCATTTTAAGTGTCTGCCTGGAGGGTGTTAGAAGATTTAAATGTGAATTGATTTGCTGACAGATTAATTTAAAGTGATTATACGATGCTCACAGCAGCTGATGTTAAGCAACTCGAGTTGGTTAATGGAGTTTCTTTAAAGGACTCCAAACAAGAGACAGTTACAGACACACTCACACAGACGTACACATACAGGTCAGAACAATCAAAGATAGTTACTCACAGAGAGATAAGGTTCAGAGAGACTCACACACACACACGCACACACAAACATACAGTCAGAGGATACTTCATACAAAGGGCAACATTTTGAGGTTGTCGGGCGGGTGCAGTCGGTGGGGCCAGGAACAGCCGGGAAACGGCCACCTACCCACGATCGACCCCTGTCTGCGATTTCACGCTGGCGGGGCAATTAAGGCCCACCCAGCGTGAAACGCGTCTCCTGACTGGTCAGGCAGGGGCGGGCGGGGGCAGGTGCCTGTCAGCTGCTGGGTCCAATGGTGACCTGGTGCCCAGTTTAAAAACGGCCCAGGCAACCCCTGGAAGGCTGCCACGGAAGAATGTCTCCTCTGTGTCCTCAATGTTCAAGTTATGAAGCCGAGTGCGACTGGGCACGTCAGGTGGGAGGACAGGTCGGGTGGGCTCAGCCCCCCTCCCCGCTTTTCCAATGAGTGCCTTGCAGTCCTCCTAGAGGAGGTGACTGCCTGGAGGGACAACCTTGTCCCCAGAGGTGGGAGTAGGAAGCTACCACACCTCACAAAGAGGGCATGGGAGGAGGTGGCAGCACTGGTTAGCAACCATGATGTGGTGCAGCGCACATGAGTGCAGTGCAGGAAGAGGTTTAATGACCTGCAGCACTCAGTAAGGGTGAGTACCGTGTTGGCATGGGTCAGTGTGCAGAAGTGTTAAGGTGTGGCCATCGCCCCGTGGAGCTCAGGGGTGCTAGAATCCTCTGTTCTTTCAGGAGAAGACAAGCCATAACCAATTGGAGAGCTCAGGGACAGACACCCGCCCTACCCATTGTTGCTCATCAGGTTCGAGCCGGGCGCCCTTGAGCTGGAGCAACCAGGTGGGGAGGGGCGGGGCTGCCAGATGAAGGTAAAAGGGCAGCGCACAGAGGTGAGAGTTTCAGATTGTGCAACCATTCTAGTGTAGTCTCTTCATTGATGGGAGCCTCAAAACTGGAGTTCCCATTGATCATTAAAAGATAATGGCACCGTGATGCAGGTCTCCATTGTTCATTACCAGGGGGCCTGGCCTGCACAGTGACAGTGTGATGACTTTAACTAATGACATGTCCTTGTTCTCCCTTAGATTCGCCAGCATGCAGTCACTCTCTGGACCCCAAAAGGCCACTCCTGACGCCAGAGGACCACTGGGCTTCATTTGCACCCGCGTCACACCCACTCTCTGACCCAGGCATCGGTGCAGCTACCAACACCTCGTTCGGCATTAAATCGGCGGCTAGATTGTTGGTGCACATTGGTGAGGACACTTTACAGTTGCTTGAGGTACAAGCAGAGGCAGAGTGTGCCCAGGGTGCCGGCAGCCAGAGGACTGCTGGGGACCAGGATGATGCTTAGTCAAAGGCAGATGATGAGCCTCTGGAGTTGTCCATTATGCGGCAGTTGCTGGATGTCCAGCAGGATGTGTGAGTGGAAATCCATTAGGGTCTGCGTGCCATGGTCTCCATTGTGGAGGAGTCCCTGCGGAGTGTGAGCACTGAGTTGACCCTTATAGCCGAGCGCACTGCCTCCTGCATCGAGAGTGTGGTGACTCTCATGGAGATGCAACTTCAGGAACAGAATGAGGGTTTCTGGGGTTGCTCTCGGACCTGCAAGCCCTCACACAGTCATTGACCTCAGGTGGTCAGTGTCAGTGAGGGAGATGGATGAGGCACCCAGTATCCCAGCCAGGTGTCCGTCCACCAATGGTGAGCAGGGAGGTCCAGAGCGACCTCACATTGGTGCACGAGCTGCTTGTCATCTCTGCGGGCTCCTCTCAGGGCGCTCCGGATGATGGCAGCAGCTCCTCCCCTCCTCTGCCAGTGATTATGGCACGTGATGAAACTGCAATGACTGGGGAGATACCAGCCGTGGCACTGGCCGCTCCCTCCCAGGCGGGGCCAGCACAGGCTCCACGGGCCAGAGGACGACCGCCAAGGTTATCAAGGCGAAGAAGACAGCAGAGTCAGCAGCTGCCTCCAATGCCGGTGCCAGTGAAGGGTGGTGTGGGCAGGGCACCAAGACGTAGCACTCGGAAACGTAAGTTAAAGGCACCATGAGCACAAGAGGGACAGTTCACAGGTGATTCTTTTATTCATTTATGTTTGGTTTATATATCTGCTGGTGTTGACATCAACACCAGTAACAGTAATGTCATTATACATTAAATGTGACAATAACATTAAATTTGCTTTGGTTCTCATGGCCTGAGTATGCTTCACCTTTTTTCTTTCTGGTGTAGGGTACGGCAGTATGTAATGCTGGACGTGAGTGGCTGGATACTTTATTGCTCAGGCACTGAATGGACTTTGGGTGCAAATGAAAGGGTCATTTCAGACATCCTGGATGGAGGCAGCAGCCCTGGCATGAGGTGGAAGCAGATCTTTGGCAGCCTAATTGATGGAGAGTTGGAGCAAGGTGTCCCTGGTGTTCCAGCCTCCCTGGAGGTTACCGAGGTCTGCCCCCACGCCCTCAGCATTCTCCTCACCATGCTCCTCTTCTGACTCACTACTGGATTCATCCTCTGTGGCTTGTGGAGCTGCCTCAAGATCCTCTTCCTCCAGTGGGTTCCCCCCTTGCCTGTCCCAGATTGTGGAGAGCGCAGAATGCAACCACAATCAGTGACACCCGCTCTGGGGGGTTTTGTAGTGCTCGCCATGTACAGTCCAGGCATTGGTAGAGCATCTGAGAAGGCCTATGGTCCTCTCTAACACTGCCCTTGGGGAGCCATGACTCCTATTGTAACACTGCTCTGAGTCTGTTCTTGGGTGGTGGAGAGGCATCATGAGCCATTTTTTCAACAGATAGCCCTAGTCACCCAGCAGCCACCCATCCATTCGTGCTGGAGCACTGAAGAGCCTCGGCACCTGGGAGTGTCTGAGGATGTAGGCGTCATGGGAGCTGCCTGGGTGCCTTGCACAGACTTGCGGAATCTGCATCCTGTGGTCACACACTATCTGCACGTTCATGGAGTGGAAGCCCTTCCTGTTGACGAAGGTACCGGGCTCACCTGCTGGCGCCTTGATGGCCGCATGTGTACAGTCTATAGCACCCTGGATGCAGGGGAACTCAGCAATCACTGCAAAGCCTCTGGCTCGCTCAGCCTGGCTGGCCTCATCTGTACGGTAAAGAATAGAGGTCAGTACCCACCTGAACAGAGCTTCTGTCACCAGCTAAAGACATAGGAGCAGAAATTAGGCCATTCGGCCTATCGAGTCTGCTTGACGCAACTGTGGACTACTGATTGGGAGACTCCACACACATCCCCCACTGAGCATTGGAAAGAGCTGGAGGCATAGAAGTCGAGGGCCACTGTGACCTTCAGAGCCACTGACATGGGGTGTCCACCCACACAGTAGGAGCTGATCTCAGGCCCAATCATCTGACAGATGGAGGCCACGGTCTCCCTGGAGAGGCAGGGCCTCTTTCGGCATTGCACCTCAGACATATTGAGGTAGCTGCATCGCCGCCTGTAAACCCTGGCAGCAGGATAGTGGCGTTTTCTGCGGCCCCTTCCACTTTGGACTTCCTGCTGGTCCTGCACCCCTTGTGCCTGCACTTCTCCTCCCACAGGTCCCTCCCCTGAAGCTGCATTGGGCCACCTGGTCTCCTCTCCCTTCTGCCCCTCTCTTCCTCCTCAGAGGAGGTGCCACCAGCGGAGACCACAATCCCCATTAACAGGATAACGGAAGGCTGTCTGATACCTGGAAAGGTCCAAACAGTCTGAATCCTCCAGGAATTATCCTTTTTATCCAGCCCTTGAATGAGGTTTAACCAATTGTCAGCTGCCCAGCTGCCTGTTTTGCCCGTGCGATGAGCGCAAAGTTGCATGGGAATGTAAAATACAGCTTAATTGCCTTTTTAATGGCCTTAACTAGCCTCGTAATTGATGGTGGGCTTGGCTCCGATTCCCGCTGGCCATCGAATCAGATAGACGCACAGGCACAGAATAACAGCCGGAGACAGAAAGACATCTACTCAAAGAGATAGATGCAGAGAGACAGACACAAACAAACACACACGAGCACACACACACGTCTACACAGGCAAACAACCAGAGACACCTATTCACAGAGAGATAGATTCAGGCAGACATGGACACACACAGCCAAACAGCCATAGACATCTACTCACATAGAGATAGCTACAGAGTGATAGACAAAGGGCTGAATTTTCCCTCAGTTCCAAGGCAGGAAACAGAGGTCAGCACAGTTCCCAGATCCTGACCTCAAACCCGCCCCAGGGGGGAAGCAGTCGCTCATTGGGATTTTCACGGGGCATCCCCTTAATTGGCATGGAGACAGATCCTCTGTCCAATTAAGGATGGCAGGAGGACTCTTGAAGCTGGAGTCAGTTTCCAAAGAAGAGGAACTAATGGATGCCGTACTGAGATACGTCCAGGCTATCGGAGGGGCCGGCAAGCCTCAGCATGGGGAGTGAAGGGGGTTGGTGTGGGGGCTGGGTTTGAGACGCCAGTGGGAGAAGGTTAAAATAGTTCGAGAGGAACAGCAGGCTGGAATGGAAAGTAAGTAAGAGAGAGGGAGCTTCAACATGGAGACATCCTCTCTCCAACATTTTCCAAATCTTTAATCACAAATTGGATTAAGCAGCCAGGCCACCACTGTGGGGAGTGGAGAGTGTGAGGGGCAGGGAGGGGAGTTGGGACAGATGCGCAGAGCTCCTCCACAGATCGGCATGTGGCTACAGTTACACCCAGGCAGGTAGAGCAGGCCTGGAGCCCTGCCCCCCAGCCCATGGCCTGCTGCTGGGTGCCCACCTCCAGAAGCTAAAATGGTCCCCTGCTGCCGACGCGGAACCTGGAGGGTGACTGGCAAATTCCCGTACGTTTCCTTTAATTGGCCCCAATTAAATGTGTGGGTAGGTGGCCCTTTGGCTCTGATCCTGCCTCCAGGAAAAAGGCCTGGGGGGGCACAATGGAGCCATGGAACCCGTGGAGCGCATTTTTGGCCCTGCCCATCTCTGATTCCGGCCCCCAGTAGGGGCCAAACATCCAGAGCAGAGAAACACAGACACACATCCATGAGAGTATTGGTAACAGTGACCAACAATAGATGAGCACAGATATCCGGGAGGATTGTGGGATTGGAGGGTGAGGCCATGCAGGACTTGAAAATAAAGATGATGGGCAGGATTTTTCAGATGGTGGGGTTTCCTATCCAGCCACCCAAAGAGTCAGCTGTCCCATTCAGTGAGGCGTCAATTGGCTAAGGGTGAGACTTACACCCCAATCTGGGGAGGAAGTCCCATGTTAGAGTGTTGCTGGCCAATCCGATTGGTCAGCAGTCCTATAGTCACAGCAGCGCCAGGTTCACAAGGTGGCCATTGCTGGAATTACAGTCAGTTTCCAAAGAAGAGGAACTAATGGAGGCCGGACTGAGGTATGTCCAGGTTATCGGAGGGGCCGGCAGGCCTCAGCCTGGGGAGTGAAGGGGGTTAGTGTGGGGGCCGGGTTTGAGAGGCCAGTGGGAGAAGGTTAAAATACGGTATGACCTTGGGCCTCCAGTGTGAACAGGGGACCCCAAAGGACCTTCCTTGCCCGACACCAGTCCATGCAGCTAAAGCTACCAAGCTACACACCTGATGTGGGCCTCCCCCCAGCTGCGGGTGAAATAGCGGCGGGGGCGGGATGAGGTATTTAAGTGGCCACTTAAGGGCCTCAATAGGCCCAAGGGTGATCGGGCTGCCCAATGCCTCTGTTGCCCCCATCAAACGAGATAAAGGTCAGGCGGGCAGGTAAGTAGCAGGGATGCCGCTTGCTGTAGGCTGCCTTCAAACCCTGTAAAACTGTAAAATTTCACCCAAGAATTTTTAAGTTGAGGTATTGTTTGACTGGATGCCAATTATTGAGCACAGGGGTGATGGGTGAACAGGTCCTGGTGTGAGTTGGGACAGGGGCAGCAGCGTTTTAGGATGAACTCGAGTTTACAGAGGGTAGGATGCAGAACACCTCTTTTATTGTAGCTGATTCCATCACAGCACCACACGTTTTTAAAAAAGGCATCTTATGTCAAGTGATAAGAGTTCCAGTGCCTTTTTAAAGGAGTAATTCCGCAAGCGGAGTGAGAGGGTGGGTGAGTGCCCACTGCCGTTTCACACTTGGCACCTGGGTCTGCTCCAGTTGGGAGGGGAATGGAAGCTTCCTGCCTCTTGACAGCTATAAGGGTCCAAAGTGAAATGATTTGGGTTCAGTGCCAACTCGGTTCCTAGTGGTGTGGCACCAGAATACAAAACTTGCTACTTTGGCATAAATTGCAAACTTATTCAAGAGTTGCCGCAAAGCCAGTTGCGTCCAGGAAATAAAAATGTCACCCTGCCGCAGAGTTCTTTTGAGCTTGGGGCTGGTCTGGAATGGTTGGAGGGAGAATCCAACAACTCATTTATATAATAGAGCAGCTTCCGTACAAATTTGCAGCATTTATAGCTCAGGATGAAATGTATGGTGAAGGTATCAATGCGAATTTAAAGCAGCCTGTACTTAGTACAAAGTCACATTTCATTCTGGCCACAGACCATATTATCGACAGAGTATTCATACATGTCTGCATTGATGAAACAGATGAGTGGAAGACCTTCCATGTACTTTGAGGTTCGAAATAGATTTACTTTGAGCTCCCAACAGTCTTTCCTGTAGTGATATCTGTTCCAGAGGTGGGGCCATGTCCTCATTCTCTCCGCAATGCATTTTATTTGTGCAAAAGATGGTGCTGCTTGATATATATAAAAAAAAGTCTCACAGAAACCAATCAAACAGACTGTCACACACTGCCCCACCTACAGTCACCTAAAGAGCACAGCAAGCAATAAGCATCTATGCGTGAGAGCTGAGAGGCAGCAAATAAGGAGAGGATGTGCAGCAGTGTCAGGTGTTAGAATGTGATGCTGATCAGCGGAGGCTTTGGGTTAATGAAGCTATAGATTTGAAGATAGTCCCTCTTTGAGTCAGGATCCTCTGGGCATTCAAAAATCCTGCTCCCACAACACAAAACAAATCCCACACTGTGAATGACAGTATTGAGTTGCTGTGTGTGGTTACAATGTACAATTAACATCCCTGTGTTACTTGCTGCCCAATAGCTAAATTAGTACCTGAGGACATTTGCTGATGGTTGTATAGGCAGATTAGTTATATGAAAGATGTTGGCAGACAGATGGGAGTCCACTCTGATTATATCTGTTAACAAGAAACATGGCTCAGGAGCCCTCCAGATGATTGTGGGTACATTCTCTGCACGGTGCATAGTGACTCCTAATGACCAGGGCCCAGAGTCAGTCCCTGGCCTGTGCCGAGTGAAGCAGGGCAGCCTCAGGCCCAGGACACCAGAATATCAAGATAGATTAAACCCAGCCTCACTCTGCTCTGTAAATCTGGTGGATAAAAGAAAGGGCACATTGCTGTACAATTTCTCATTGTGTTGTTTCCAGAAGTGGCTGGTTGGTTTGGCAGCTATTACCCTCGTGTTGGATAAGCTGTCTCTTTGTTGTGCTGAGGCAGCGCATCCTAAGTGATTGAAATCTACGTCCATCCATTTTTTAAAAACCCTAAACATCTCATCTTGCTTAAGATATACAGGAGCAGGTAGCACAGGAGCAAGCCAAATCTCTCAACTGCCTATGTAGGAGTCAGGTTTGGCGCTTGGGGTGGCAGTGTGATGTGGAGTCTCTCGGGATTGATAACACAGAGATATACGCTTCATGATGTGCAATCGCTACTTTGTGCATCTGTACCAACTTATTTTCACTTTGCTAAAGCAATCATGCCTGCCTGAATAGGGAGAGGAGTTTGAAATATTCCTCAAGTGATTGTCATGATATTCTAGTTATTTCAGCATGGTCCTGAATTAATTCACAGCCCAATTCACAAGCCTGCACTCCTGAACAACCTCTGCACCAGGGCTCCTGAACATATATGGCTTTGATTTTTAGCCCTGGCTGGGGCCCAAGATAGCCCCACCAGCTGGCTCACTGGTTCCTAGCTCCGTCCTGCCCCCTAGGCCACCTTTGTGGAGGTGGGATTGGGAAGGGAGAGCGGGGTAACTAATCCGCCTCTTTAAGGGCTATTTATGAACAATTAAAGGTGGTGAACTGGTATTTCCAAGGTTCCCACAAGTGGCAGGGATCAGTTCAGTTGTCTGCATGCAGCTTCCTGTCTGGCAGACCTGATTGGGGGAGAGAGGGGGTCCAGCGCTGCAAGGCCCCTCTCTACCTACTTGAGTGCAGCAATAGCCGCAGGAAGGAGCACCCTCTCCACCCCCACTCTCCCACCCCCACCCATACACACACACACACACACACATACTGGTGGCCTGGCTGCAAAAGCCATTTTCAAATTTAAACTCAAGGGTGACCCCCTCCCTTACTCACCTTGCATTGCAGCCTGCTGCTCCGTTCAGGCGGGAAGGCCTCTGAATGGCCCTTCAGCTTCAAGCATCCAAACACCATTCTTAATTGGATGGTGAGCCTATTCTCTGGCCATTGGTTGGCCAAATTGGGGAAAATAACTGAGTGACTGTTTCCCTCTCAGTGTGGGCTTCTGGCCCCCATCTACACCTGTCGGAGGGGTACAGAATCCTACAGAGAACATCCTGCCCCTGGAAACATATCCCTATGTTGGCTACACTGAGAAGCAGTGCAAAATCGAGAGAGGCTAGTGTGCCATTCAAACTAGTCTGCACTACTTATAGTCAGCCTGCACCTGTTAAAAGGGGAGGTACATTTTACCTGGACTGGGTGCTGGAAGTTATTCTAGAAGTCAGTTTGACCTTAAGGAATGGCCCAACATGACAGAGAGCAGGCTCTGAGGTTTTCTGACACACCACTGGAGGCTTTGATGTGGGAAATGGACAGCCGGTGGGGGGAGGAGGTGCTCTATTTCCAGGAGGCCAGGAGGTCTCCCAATCAAACTCCGAGAAGGCAATGGGAGCAGATAGCCACGCAGGTCAATGCCAGCAGTGTAGTCCTGTGAGGCTGGATGCAGTGCTAAAAGAAGTTCAATGACTTCACATGAGCTATCAAGGTCAGCAAATTCATGCTCAAATGCCATATCCTACCAACTGCATCAGTAACCTTAGCCACTGCTCAATTCACCACAACTCTTTCACTCTCCTACCAACAATCTCTAACAACTATGGCTCACCCCTCACATTCATATGCTTCACTTCACCCTCATGCATTGACACTGCTGTAGGCCTCAATCCCACATCTCACCGCTTGCCACTTATTCAACTATGGACGCCACATCACCCAAACACATTGCATCACACTCACTGATATGCTTCCCTCTCCCTTGTAGGATAAGGTGGTGTATAACTGGAGGCAACAGCAGCTAGCCAGTGGGGGACAGACACAGCTACATGTCCTCACCCCAGCGGAGGCCTTCCATGATTGGAGTAGCCATGACTGAGGCCATGGTCTGTGGGGGTGCAGGGGGAGAGCTGGAACCATCGAAGATGCTGGTATGCCTAAACCACTGTCCAACATCTCAATTCCCCCCTCATCCCACAATCTCTTTTATTTTACAAGCTACAGTTGGTGTAAGTATGCACCTCTCGTTTCTGCCCCCACCGCTCATCACATCACTGCTCTTTCGGCTTTCTCCTTTCAGATACCCAGGAACAGCAACCTGGCTAGGCAGTGATGCAGGAGCTAGAAGTGAAGAGGAAGAGGTGATGAAGAGACACCATCGCTCACAGCCACCAGCTCAGGCACTGACACTGCACTTGCATTAGAGGCTATCTCAGGGATGGCAGCTGCAAGTGGAGAGACATTGGGCTTGAGTGGCCTGCAGCCAATATGGAGGGGAAAAGGGCAGCCGCGTGCCAGCTTGCCAGAGGGCAAGGTTACACATGAATTCTGCTGCAGGAGACTCAGATGATGACGGTGAAGGGACAGCCTTCAGGGAAATGCTGAGGATGATGTACACGGAAATGCTTGGTGCATTGGCAGACCTGCTAGAGAGCCTGCAGTCACCGTCAAGGAGCATGAAGGAGTCAAGCATCAACCTTGTACAGGGATTTGTGCAGGGCTCGGAGCTCGTCCTATCCAGGCTGAACGTGTGAAATAGAAGCAGGAGCAAGCCGTTTGGCCCATCAAGCCTGCTCTACCATTTAATAAGATCATGGCTCATCAGATTGTGGCCTTAACTCCACTTTCCTGCCTGACCCACCATAATCCTGGACCCCATTGTCAATCAAAATTCTATCTAATTTAGGCTTGAATATATTTAATGGCTCTGCCTCCACTGCTCTCTGTGGAAGAGAATCCCAAACACTAATGACCCGCTGAGAGGAGAAATTCCTCCTCATCTCCATCTTAAATGGGACATCCCTTATTTATAAACTGTGCCCCAAGTTCAGATTCTTCCACAAGGGGAAATATCCTCTCAGCATCCATCCTGTCAAGACCCCTCAGAACCTTATATGTTTCAATTAGGTTAATTCTTCTAAACTCCAATGACCTTAACTCTGTCACTGGGCAGACAATACGCTTACAGGACTCACACTCTCACTTCTGAGAACTGCATCTAACCCCCTAACTATACTGTTCCCTTTCACAACTACATTCCTTTTTAACTCCCCCCATTTGAATAGCTCCCTGCACCATTGTGCCAGGGTGAGTTTGCACATCCTTCCTCCCTGCTCTCGTCCACACAAGCTGCACGAACCTCGAACCTGTTGGACAATGGCAAGAGCTGAGTCTCCTCCAGTGCTACCTTCTGGATACCCTGTACCATTAAATTTTGAGACTAATCCCAGGCATTTCACAACTAATTCTACATGGAGCGTGTTCTGTTGTTAGCAAGCTCCCAATGCTGGCATGTAAAGCATGAAGAAATCAAGCTCTTCGTCTCCAACTCATCCTCGCTCCCAAGTGTGGCTGTCGGAAATCACACTGTAATTTGAAAGCTTTCCTCACATTGACTTTCCAGCAGGGACTGATGTTGCAGAGAGGCCCAGGAGGGTCGATGTTCAAAAGGCACTTGCCTCAACTTGGCTCCACTTGCATTTTGGAGCCTACAAATCTGCCTGAAAATAAATAATGGCTACCATTCAGCTCTAAAAGAGCATGTTTAAAACGGAACACTCCTGCCGCACCACAAGGAGAACAAATATTAAAAGCTCAGTCACGGAGAAATCATCATTTTCTACCCGTCCAAAAACAAAATCAATATTCTTTTGATCTAGTGATTCTCGTTGGTTCTTTCTGAAAATGGAATCTCTTCCATTTATAGCAAACCAGCAGCTTTGTGATACAAATATTGCGTCACACGCAACATTAATTGGGTGGCGCACATGCCTTTGAGGGTACTGAGGCACATTTTAGAAGGGTGTTTATAAAATGGCTCCAGCAGCACTTGCCTGTGACTTATTCTGATTGCTCGTCGACTAAGCTCTGAATCTCTCAGTCCAGACCAGCAATACAGCAGGCATTGGCGAAGGATGACAATTAATGTCACAAAGCTACATATGCCTTGCTTTAATGTTATGATCCAGGGGAGACTTTCCCATAATATAAAACAGAGCGCTAGAGACATTATAAAATAATGAAGTTGCACGGTCACTGCAAAGAGGGGCCAGAGGTCGGGGATTCATGATACCAATACCACCTGGCTTGCCTCTCACATTTCAACATGCTGTGTTAAAAACCTGCCCCGATCTGATAAAATGCTAATGAGCAGCCAGCACAGGAGGTCTGAATCACCGATTATCAATATTCCAGTTTATCTCACAGCCTTCTCCCACTTCAAAGAAACCAGAGAAAAAAAATTGACAAGAGTGGCCTCCGTGTGTATGACAAAAAACCCCCCCCCTCAAATTTCTGGTCAAAGATGGTTACAGTGCGATAAGGAAGATTAGAATGTGGTGCACAGGAAATTAAGGTGACACAAGGAAGAGTGCCCTTTGAAGACAGACAGTGCTGTCAGATCAGATTGAATCTTTTAGGATGAATACTCTCACAGACCTTGAGCAGCTAAGTGAGCTTCGAAAGGTCAGGATTTCACTGTTTACCAATAACGCTGTTTAGTCCTATTTCTCCACGCAGTCCTTTGTTCATATTTTTCTGTTCTATGCCTCCTCTTTCAACTTGAAGGGACAGAGCCTAAGGGCAGCAGTCTAACCATCCATGAATTTCTCCAATCTCTCTCACTGTGTGGCGCCCTGGGCCGCTCTAGTTTTGTCTGTTGTAAGTCAGCAGAGGCCAGGTGCCCAAATGCACACTGCACAAAAGCAACATTTCTCTCTAAGTGAAGTCAACATCTAAGGAAAAGGCTCCTTGTGATTTGGGAGTGCATCTCCAGAACGCGTTTGGTACTGGACTCACAATCCAATGGTTTAGAGTTCTAATCCCATTACTTCAAGTTGTGTCGGTAAATTCAATATATCCAGGGTTACATTCGCTGGGATTTAGGATGATTCAAATCAAGTTTTTACAATATTAGGGGGAACTGACAGGGTCAATTGAGAGAAAATATTCCTGCTGGTTGGAGAATCTCAGGCTAGGGGCACATAGTCTAAAAATTATAGCCAAATCTAAGTGAAGTTAAGAAACATTGCCACACACAAAGTGTGGAAAAAGTTTGGAATTCTATCTTCCACAAATGGCAGTTGATGTTGAGGCATTGTTAATTTTAAATCTGAGTTTGATAGATTTTTGTTAAGTAAAGATATTGAGGGATATGAGGCAAAGGAGCTAGATTGCATATCAGCCATGACCTCATTGAATGGCAGAACAGACTCGAGGGGCTGAATGGCCTACTCCTGTTCCTATGTTCCTAGATACTTCGTGGTCAGAGACAGGTCAAAATTATCATAAAGCCTGCTGATTTGTCAAAAAACCCAATAATTCACTAATGTCCTTCAGGGAAGGGGACCTGGCACCACTGTGACGTCTAAACTAAATGTGGCTCTAGTCCATTTCTGTGGGTCTGGTTCCTAATGCCTTCTGAAGCAGTGTGGCAAGCCACTATAAAGTGCTTTGAAACACAGAAGAAGGCCTACCACCATCTTCTCAGGGAAACTTTAAGCTACCAACCTTGACTTAAGTGTTCAAGGCCCACTATAGACTTGAGCACATAACTAATCTGACACTTCAGTAAAGTACTGAGGGAGAGGTTTTGCTTTTGGGATGAAATATTGCACCAGGCTCTCTCTTCTCTCTCAGCTAGACATTAAAGATCCCATGGCACTATTGGGAGAAAAGCGGGGAAAGTAATCAGGCCAACACTTATACTTTGATCAACATCACTAAGAACAAATTATCTAGTCATTTATCTCATTGCTGTTCGCAGGGCTTTGCAGTACACAGATTGGCTTCTATGTTTCCCTACATTACAACAGGGGTGACATTTTGAAAACAACTCCCTGAATATGAAGTTCTCTGGGAAGTTCTGAGGTCATGCGGGATGCTAAGTAAATGCAAGTTTGTTCTTCCTTTCCTCAACTGGGGCCGGCTAACACCCAGCACCTCCCACATACCCAGACCGAATCAAAAACCGAATGAATGAAGCTCTTGAGATATAATGATGAAAGAAAAGGGAGCTGAAATAGGGCCCCTGAAATGGAGTTTTTACAATGGAAAGGAAATATGGGAACTGCAATCCATCTTTGCAATTCGAGGATTAGATTCCAGTCGGATGAATTCACTTTTCCTGGGCGCTACTCTGCCTTGATTCGCTCAGGAAAAGCCTTATTGAGCATCCTTCCAGAATGCTGCACAGCTGCTTCCCAGAAAGTTACTCCAGATGTTAATCTCCGATTGTCAATAATAAACGTAAGTAAGAACATACGTGGTGAGTGGGATTTGAATGCAGTCTGCCAGCCCAAGGTTCAGCTCTCTACTATTGGAGCTAATGGGCATCATAAGAGGCACGGGCTTTAACTGGAATGCACCAGATCTAGGATGAACACACAAATGCTGCAATTAATTCTGTAGCATTTGGATTACCGAAAGACAAGTCAAACCAGAGCGCACAAAAGTCATCTTTTCCCATTAGATGCACCCAAGATGCTTCTGAAACAAGCTCACCATTGACATCTCATTTTTATTCAACCATACTGCACATCCAAGGAAATAGCAATGAATATCCAAGGTAGAAAACTGACAGATGACATTATCCCTAGAAAATAATTGAATCATAGAATCTTACAGCACAGGGGGAGGCCTTTCGTCCCATTCTGCCTGTGCCAGCTTTTTGATAGAACAATCCAATTGGTTCCACTCGCATATACTTTCCTCACAATCGCACACGTTTTTCGTTTTCAAGTATTTATCCAATTCCCTTTTGAAAGCTACTATTGAATCTGCATCCACTAACCTTTAGGCAGAGTATTCCTATCCTTCTCTCTGCTCTGGTTAATTTATTTTTTAATGTATTCTTTCGTGGGATGTGGGTGTCACTGGCAAGGCCAACCTTTGTTGCCCATCTCTAATTGCCCTTGAACTGAGTGGCTTGCTAGGCCATTTCAGAGGGCAGTTAAGAGTCAACCACTTTGCTGTGGGCCTGGAGTCACATGTAGGCCAGACCAGGTAAGGATGACAGATTTCCTTCCCAAAAAGAAAATTAGTGAACCAGACGGGCTTCTACGGCAATTGATAATGGTCATGTGAGGCCAGCTTTTCAATTCCAGATTATTAATTGAATTTGAATTCCGCCAGCTGCCATGGTGGGATTTGAACCCATGTCCCCAGAGCATTATCCTGGGCCTCTGGATTACCAGTCCAGTGACATTATCACTACGTAACTACGTCTCCTCCAATTACTTCAAATCTACGTTCAACCTTCCTGTCAGTGTAAAAGTCTCTCCCTATTTCCTCTATCAAAACCCTTCATAATTTTGAGCACCTTCATTAAATCTCCCATTCATCTCCTCTCTTCCAAAGGGAACAACTCCAGCTCCTCTAGTCTCTCCATGTAACTGAAGTCCCTCATACCCCGCTTACCATTCCAGTAAATTTCCTCTGCACCCTCTCCAAGGATTTCATATCATTTTTTATAGTGTACTGCCCAAACCTGGACACAATCCTCCATCTGAGGCCTGATCAGTGATTTATACAGGTTTAGCATAACAACTTTGCCTTGCGCTCTACGCCTTAATGATTTAATTCCAAAGGAGCAATGTTCCACAGAAGTCAGCCATGACTGCAGATCACAACCTGAGTCTGAAGTTATACTGCCACTTTTGATGCGCACCTAAAACTCCTTTGGAAATAAAGTCAGTTGTAATGGTGCATGTCTATGAAAAATTTTGGATGTGCTCTTAATATTACTGCTGTAAGTTGAGGCAAAGAAATGTAAATATTTCCTCAATGTTCCTATTAAGCACAGCTGATTAGGACCAGGTTAGAACAAAGCTATCTGACTCAACATCAGCCCATTGGTCAGGACTCTTCTCCAGGAGTATCACTTCCTGGCAGAAAATATCAAAAGTTAAGTGTGGAAAGAGAATGGAAACACAATTTTTGGGTGAGCTTCTCTCCCTCTACATTGTGCTTGTTGGTTGAAAGTGTGAGACTGACAGGGAGCAACCATTCCCCAATGAAGATGTCACCATTGCTCCTCAGTCATGGCATCGGAAAGCATGTTTCAATGATGCAGTTAAAAACCTTTCATCCTGTCAAAACATTCCCTCTCTCCCAGAACGGCTCACCCAGCCCACCTCCACCGCCAACTCTTCAGAAGCTTGAGAAAGAATGTGCATGTGTGGCGACTGGGACTTGCCTCCAGTCCAGAGTTCAACACATTACCAGAATAGCTACCAGACCTTACTAAAGTCATAGATATTAACCGGGTGCTCTGAACTTATTACACTGGTGCTGCTCTGACAGGTTAAATGTGGTCTGAAAATCTTGCTGGAGACTGAACTTGCTATGTTGATTGTAAGTAAGAGGTATATCACTAGAAAAACAGTCATGGTTTTGAAACACAAACAGAAGATGCTGAAAGACACCTGTCACGGTCTGTGACGATAAAGAACAATTCCTGACAAAGAATTAAACCCAAAACATCAAACTCATCTTCTTCTCTACAGGCTCTGACAGCGCTGCCGTGTATTTCCAGCATTTTTCATTTTGTTTCAGATTTCCAACATTTACAAACTTTTTATCTACTGTAGCCTTGATCTGTTCACCAATAGATTCCTTCCTATCAAACAGGCAGTTTAGTGCAAAGGTCTTTTGTTAACAGGAATCCCCTGTACGTGGTTTTCTAATGACTTGGCCCCTGTAAGTGTTTAATCCCCTTTCCCTCAGCGGTATACATTTCCTGCTTAACTTTAGATGCTAGACTGATAACATGCTAGTTTATTTTTGAATCCATCCCAGACAGCTTCCAACAGGGACTATCCCATTAACGTTCTGAGCATGCTCAGTTGACACAGTAATGTGGGAAGGCACTTCCTCTGTGGCAGCAGTAAGATGTTCGTGATTTAAGAAAGATTTGAGAGTTCTTCCATTTAAACTAATAATCTAGTGATGAAGTACTCAGGTTGACCTCCATAGCAGTACTGGAACTATCCATTCCTTGTTCCCCTCCCCCTCCCAATTCTCTCTCTTCTGAAGGCACTGACTCTTGTTGTGATGCTTTTCCCCAGCCACTGACAGTGCTGCTGTACCTTGTTAAAGGTCCATTCTTCATGTCTGAGATGATAAAGTGCATGTCAAATGTTGTTTGACCACAAGGAGTATGTGGAGGTAATGGGAGGGGTGGTGATACCACATCTGAGCTGAATCCTGCCTGACCAGGGATGCACATAAGTAACCCTCAACTCTACAACATCCCAAATTAGAAAACAAGTGCCCATAAAACATCACCCACAGATCTGTTGAAGACCTTATGGAAAAATGTTTTTCTTCAAGTACATCTTCTTGAAGAAAGCTGCTAGGATGCCAATTATTTCTACACAGAACGACGCCCACACAAACCAGCTCCTGCTATTACTTCACCGTCTGAATGAATATAAAATCAAATGTTAATGTTTGTGTCATTCAGTCATGTGATTACCACTGAAAGGTCTTACATAGGCTGCTGCCCCTCCGATGATGATACCATAACACCTCTTGATGGCTAAAAATCCTGGAGTTTTATGTATCTGTCATTAACTCTCTCATTTTAATCACTAGAGAAACACTTTTATTCCCTTAACCTTAAATAAAAAGGCACCAGTGTTGACATCTCTGGTCTCCCATGTACTTAAGCAGGCAGCATGACATCATCAAGTAACGTAAGATGAGTTAATGCTTCCAGGTAGACAGGAATCACCACTCGGTCTCAGTGTGTAGATGAAATGATGAGAAAATGAAATTTTGTCCAAAGAATTGGATCTTGTACATCCTGTGCATGAAATAGGCAGTGCATGGAATCTTTCACTCACAACGGCTGCTGTAATGGATGAAGGTTCAGTCTAAAGATTAGGACATGCCTCTGATGAAAGCCATTCACTTATAACCTCCACCTAACCCAGCATGCACCAGTAAGTAAATGAGGTGAAATGGATACTTACTGAATGGACCAACTGAAACAAAGAAAAAAAAAATAAAAAACATACATGAGATGTTAAGGAAAATTCATGAAGGAACTCATACACAAATGACAGCATTAATGTCAGTTCAAACATGGAGAACAGTAGGAAACGTTAACTTCAGCTATTGATAAGGGGAAAATGATTTGCCACAGCAAGTGATTAATTGACATGTGGATCCATTCCGAATAAAATTAGTCGAATCACTGCTTCCGGGACTATTTACACAATCTTACGATAATTTGCTAGCAGATCACTTCTGTGGGATATGTGTGGAAATGTTGTGTCAAATCACTTGACCCAGATATTGAGCATGAAGCGAAATGCAAAGTCATCGTTAGGATTTAATTGCCGTCACTATTCAACTACTCACTGCCACATTCCCAGTGCATTAAAATATGTCATCATTTTCTTTTACAAATACATAAAGGATATGTCAGGGCAGCAGTGAGATGTGATGAATATCTCCTCAAATCAGGCTGAGTTTAATTCACTCGTGTCTCCGCATTCATGAGTAATTGAGTTGGCCTCATCGTGCGAAGACATTTATCACATCCTCATTGCTGCCTGTGACACATTCTATTCATAACTCGCCGCTTAAAATAATAATCTAGCAAATTTATGCTTTTATAACGTCACAAGTGTCGGGCAATGATAAAAAAAATCTCTATCATTCCCAGGTTGCGGGTGTGGTATGACACAGGAAGCTGGAGATCCATGAGTTGGCATTTGACCCTGCTTGACCTGCACCCAACCATCAATCCCACTTTGAATAGGGGACACATACAGGGTTTGAAGTTAGATTTCATTTGACAGTTTCTGACCCCCTCCTCACCTGAAGGCACTGATTCTTGCTGTGGGGTTGGTCCCACTGGTGCCCGAGCGACCATCCGTTTTTGATCTGTGAGCTTAGACAGTGAGTTCAGCAATGGTCCAATCTTAGCAGGCTTAAAGGCTGAACCTTATTCTACCCTCACTTGGCCATGATGAATGGAGGAGGATAGGTGTTCCTCGCTAGTGACTGGGGGAGAAGACCTCTGGCTGACTTTGCCCAATTTCCAATAACATTAGATGCAGTTCTTCTTTATGCTGAGAATTGAACATAGCACCGACTGCTCTGTAAGGAGTTTAGCTGCACCTCCTCCTTAACAAGTAAGTAATGGGGGAGAACCTGAATTTAGGTGTTTGACTGAACTGTACACAGCTCCCACAGTTCCTCAACTGAGGTGTCAGCTAGCACAGGAACACTGGGAATTTTGATAAGGAAATCAAGGTTTTTAGAGCCTTTATGTGCTGAAGCTTAAAAACATTTTAAAGATGGGCATCTCAAGTGAAGAGCTCACACATTTACTGGAGGTTTGGATTCAGTTTTGTTAACAAAATATTTTTGCTTTTGAGCTAACTCTCCCAGTGGCGAAATAACCTGAATTGCTCACCTGTTACACTTATCGAAATCTTTACCTGCTGCAACCATTTGTGAGTCTTGTCAGTGATTTATTCACAGTTTCTCTAACCAGTTTTTACCTAGGCAAATACATTGTACTCGTGGTGGTCACCAAGATAGCCCTTGTAGACTAATGCTTTCCATTTTATCCTGGAGCTAATGGGTGGGCGTTATAGCCCTGCTTGAACATGCTCTCATCCAATGTCCACCAGGGGTCACAGGTCAACAATCAGAACATGGGACCCAAACTAATTTGTTCCTCTCCCAATTAAGCACAAAGGCACTCAGATGAGCAGTAATGCCATAACAATCACATGCTTTGCTTTCAGCTAACTCAGCAAATCACAGGTAGGTAAACCAGTTGGTTTGAGGTAGGTCACCTCTTTTAAGCCCCCTAAAATCAGCTCACCTCCAAGGTGCCGTGATCTGCTCTGTGTTCAGCAGGGCGGTACTATCACGTTTATGGAGTTAGCTTAGCAGACCAGAGGCTTTTTTTATTCATTCATGAGATGTGGGCATCGCTGGCTAGGCCAGCATTTATTGCCCATCCCTAATTGCCCTTGAGAAGGTGGTGGTGAGCTGTCTTCTTGTACCGCTGCAGTCCATGTTTCAATCCCAGAATGGCAAGTTGTAAAATTGAATTCAATAAAAATGATAATTTGTGAGCCAGCACCATAAATACATGTTCATAAAATACTGAAGACTGTCTTAAAACCCAATGGCTGTCTTATAAGTGCAACAGTATTACCAGTATCCTTCCAGAACCTGTCACCCCAACTGACTAACATGTGACTCTTTTCTGATTAACTCTTTGTCCTCTGAAGTGACCTAGCAGAAAACCCAGTTATGCCAACAATCCCCTTTAAGGGCAACTAAGGATGGGGAGTAAATGTAGACTTAAGCAGTGTTATTCCTGCCTCAGGATTTTAACAAAAGCATAATTAGTGAATAGACCATCTGAGCTCCTGCATCAAACTCTGTTCTATTGATCACCTGCTCAAATGTCTCCTTTTTGGCTCAGTGTCAACTTTTATATGAGAATGCTCCTGTGAAGAGCCTTGGGATGTTTTACTATGTTAAAAGTGTTATATGAATGTAAGTTGTTGTTACTCCATTTATCACTAAATATATGGTCAAATCACTACTGAATTGCATTTGGATACAGCCATATATTTTATAACGTACAGTGTTCTGTTTATCATTATCGTCACATTGAATTAACATTTGGCTGTGTCTGTGTTCATGGGCTGTGCTACAGAGGTTTATTATTAGGCTGGTTTTTATCAGCGGTTTATAGCAATTCTGCACCCTGGGATTATTTCCTGCCAGGTTGTTTATGCTTTTATCAAGATTGAGTCACATAAACACCGCAGTGCGAGCTTAACAATGATATAATGTGCTTTGTTATGCCTGTTTGTCTGTCTCTGCATGTTTCCCCTTTGACCTGATCCAAGCTCTCACCAGGTACACTCAGAACTGAAGCACACAACAGTAGCAGCCACAAAATTGTAATCAGAAGCAGGAACCCTGGTTAGTTGATACCCACCTGATGACCTTGGCACCCAATTGTAGCAGCCCTTACTGGGATTCTCTCAGCACAGATTGGCCTGTGTGGCCTACGTACACACAGAGGAATACACTGACTGGTCACATCACCTACCTGAGTCCTGCTTGATTTTTATTGGCTCTCAGGACACAATCACATTAATTAGTTAGTGGGCCTTGCTCAGCAACTTCAACTGGCACTATGAGTCAACGTGGGTTTGCATAGAGGTCTTCTTCACTAAAGAACCTTAACAAACCAATCGTCATTTGTTTCTGATATTAGTCTACAAGTGACCAGATTTATTGAATTCAATTTCATAATTTATCATGGCAGGATTTTTACTTGGAAACTCTTGAGTTACTGTTCCAGTTACATGACTACTGCACTGCCCTGTCTTCCATATATATATATTGGGAGTAATTAACAGAAAATATCAGCATTGTTCTCGGTTAAACAGGTATCAAGCTCATTCTCCTCCTCCCACTCAAATAATGAGCAGCAACTTCCAAACCTCGAGCTCTGACAACCTGGCAGGGCAAGCACAGCAGCTGTAAGGGAACACCATCACCGAAAAGTTCCCCTTCAAATTCCACACCATCCTTACTTGGACATATATCACTGCACCTTCATGGTCACTGGGTCAAAAAGCTGGAGCTCCCTACCTAACAGAACTGCAGGAGCACCTTTATCATGCTGACAGTAGTGGTTCAAGAATGCAGCTCACCCCCATGTCCTCAAGGGCAACTAGGGATAGGCAATAAATGCTGGCCTTGCTCGGAATGCTCTCATCCCAAGAATTAATTTTAAAAAGTAATCCAGTTCAAATGCTGAACCAAGCTAGATAATAAAATGAACGTCTGGCTCCATAGTTTGCTATTTCCATTTTTTGGCCTCCATTTGTCACTCCAGGCACACTGTAATAGGTGGTGCACTGCTGGTGAGTGAGTGACAATCAATCAGAAAATATAAAACCACTGGAGCATCCCGTTATCCCTGACAATTGCACACTTTAGCAGAGAAAGTTCACTGGTAATTTTAAGGCTTGATTTGAGTGGGAGCTGAATTTCACTCTCCAGCAGATGGAAATGAGATGAAGCTCTCAGACATTGCTCCCTTGCAGAAGCCATTAAACAAGAAGGACATTTAGGATAGTGCTGGCCCGATAAGTGACTGAAACTGAGCCGTTTAGAGATTTAGCCTCCTGCCAGAGACCAGAAAAGCTTTTCCATTTTCAGCTAAAGTCGCTCGAAAGCCTTTTTGACAGAAAGCAACTTCCAAATCTCCCTAGCACTGGAAATCTAATCTCATAGAGGCATAAAGAGTGATATTTAATTATCATAACTATTCATATGTATTCATCATTCTACCTCCATTCAAAACAATTGGAGAGAGATTTTTTTAAAGTGAATTCAATGGGAGTAAAAAAACGTGAGGGATGTTAAACAGGCTGCTGACTCACTGTCAGCTGTTTCAGGGCAGGACAAAACCAAGATTGAACCCCTTGTCTGTCATGAAAGGGTTGATTTTTGATGGGACAGGATTCCATCAGTAGTCTCCAGGTACCCTGTCTAACTCACTTATGGAGTTCTTCACTTTTTTCACTTGGAGTCTAGAATGAAAGCACAGGAGGAGCCTAACTGACGCTAGTGAAATCATAGCCAAACCCCATCCTGCCCTCCTCCGACCTCCACCCCAACACATTCTGGGGTAAGGGTCAAGTAAGAGAAGGAAGTTTCCTTGTTGGTGTTCTCTGCTCCCTGGTCCAGGGGTGCTGAGGGAAATCAGGTGTCTTCTGCTGCACCTGGGAATATTTGGTAAGGATTGTGTTAGATTTCACTGAGTTGCTTTAGCAAAAGGTTGAACCTGCAGTTTGACACTCACTGCCAAAGCTTGTAAATCAAAAGGCAAGTTCTCCACATACAGAAACATTACAGGACATTAATTAAGTTAGCACTCTCAAGTCAAACCTGGATCAAAGAGGTTGCATTTCCACACTGCTTTTCCCTGTGAGGCGATTCTGCTATCTGCTGGGAATGTTGCATCATGGAGAATCACTCCATAAATCACACCTCAGACCACTAAAACCTGGTTATATTTCGCTAAAGGAGCACATTCTCTAAATACACCTGCCTTCAGTACAAAACTATCAACTCAGAGTTCCTTACCGTGTACAGTCAGAGTGCCTGAGAACTCAACTTTACCCACACTGTTTTCTGCAATACAGGTGTACGTTCCTTCATCCTCGCTACCAACCCGAGCTACTCGCAGGCTGTTGTCAGCCTGAATCTCAAACCTGTAGAAGACACAGAGGATTTTCTTAGCCACTTGTTGGACAACTTGGTGCAAAACAAAATGAACCATGCAATTTCTGGAACTGGGTCACTCTTTGCAGGTAATTTTGATCTGTGTATCAGTGTAAAGTAGGCAATGACGAATTGGCAACCCTTTTCACATTTCTCACAATTTTTATTTCCACTGATTTGGTAAAGATGTAAAATGGGCTCCTATTTCGCTATTACTCATTTTACACAGTTGCACGGATCCCAAACTATCCCATTATTTCTCACTTTCCCCAATCTGTTTGCCTTCTCCCCTATCAGCCTGGAAAGTGCTCATTTATGTTGGGGGACTGATTCCCACATGCCAGCACCTCTTGGCCATCCTTCAGGCATCCAGCTCAGACAGTGGATATCAACAGATTTGAGTGTGGAAGAAATCACAACAGAGGCAGATCCTGAACCCAACATCTGCATTTCCACTGGAGGCCACTGTATTGTGATGTGGAAAAAGAATGTCGATTGATTTGTTTCCACTCCATCTCCCTGATGTGCCAAGGAAATACTTTCCCCTTCCATTGGGGAGATCAACACAGACAGGAGGTGGAGTCTAAAAACTTCCAAATCTCTCTGTCTCAGTATCACAATATCATTTGCCATTAAAACCATCAGAGTTACGTTCATGGCTTAAATTACCTTCAAGGCTGCAATGTTATGTGATAACAGAATTAGATGCGGTAATGGTTCCCACTCTGACCAGTTCCAATGAAGAACATGGCCTGAAACTGAGCTGGTTTAACACAACAATTAGCAACAACTTCAATGGCATCTCCTTGGGGGCTGAACGGTCCCTTGATTGGGAACAATATAAACAATAATTTATTTAACAAGTATTAAAATATTCAGATTCCAGTACCTTCCGCGTGGCAGCTCGCCCTCTTCCTTGCGCCAATGAGTAGTTGGTACGGGGTCCCCGTGCACTTCACAGTGAAAATCCACAGTGTCGTCTGCCAGGACCACCTGATTTATAGGGCGTTTGATGAAGGTGGGCCGTTCTGTGGGATTAGTGAGGGGAAGAATGAGAACCTGTACACAAGCAGCAGAGCGTACACAGAAAAAGGCAAGAAAGTGACCAGTAACCGTCTCCAGCAAAGAAATTCGGCCTGAGGGCTTTCTTGACTTGTTTCGAGAATCTTCCAATAACACATTTATGATGCCTTTGTACAAAGGCTCAGAGACAGGATCTTCCCCACCCTCCCACATATGGGGATGAGTGTGCAGGTGAGCAGGCATGAAAATTCCCACCACCAGTCATGTGTCAGTTTGCCAGCACCATTCTACCCCTGGGATATTTTCCTGGAGATGTGCGGGCCCCCTCACCTCCCCACCCCCGAGGCATCAAAAGCTATCCAGCTGACTGAAGTCGGTCTCCTGGTGGCAGACCTGGAGGGCCAGTGCTCCAGGCAGGCTTTAAGGCCTTCCCCACATGCCTGGCCCCAACTGTAACTAGGGGCTGCCCTGTTGCCCTCCACAATGGTTGCCCGGCTGCCGAGGCCATTTTTAAATTTAAAATTAAAAGCTTTCAAAAGCTGGAGAGATGGAGATGCCCTCCATCTCTCTTACTTGAACCACAGACTGCAGCACTTTCAGTGTTGGATGGCCTCTTATTAGTCCTCTAATTTTGGGAGTGTGCCTGCTGTCACTAATTGGCCAATTTGGGAGAAAGCACTACCAGGTGACTGTTTCCTTTACAGTGTGAAGCCTTGAGCCACATTTGAACCAACAAAAGGCAAAATTCTGCCCCAGGTTGCGAGAGAACCCAGTTTCTCAGACCTTCAATCTCGGACCATCACTCTCCCCTTTTACCTTCTCAGTGCGCCGTTAGTCTGCGTTTCACTGGCAAATTGAAGGTGTCATTTCCACAAGCCTCATTGCTCCTCTCAGAATCCAGGAAAAGTCGGTATCTGAGTGGAGTCAGAGGCACAGAACTCATGCCTGCCAACTTGGCACGATCAAACTGCTAAGGTAAACCAAGCCCCAGCCGTGAGGTAGAGCGCAACATCGGAATTGGTAATTCTGACGCATAAATATTCCTCAGGTACATAAATATTAAGCACCCTAATGGATCACCATTAGGCTGAGTGCCTGAGGTGCCTTTTGTTAGGCCTTGCAGTTCTTCTCCAGCTATTGGGGGCGCGGGGGTGGGGGTGGGGGGGGGAGAAATTGCTGTGGCGTCACTCTCTGCAATTGTAAAACAAGTACCTACAGTGAGATTTACTGAACAGGAGCAGTTATAATGTTGACAAGGTCGAATGTTTTCTGGCTCATTTTATTTCTTACTGAGGCTTTGGGCTTGTATGATACTATGTCATACAATAAGACACAAGTGGACAATAGGCACAAAAAAACCCTTCAAATTATTTTTTTCCCCCTCAATGAACAATAAGCCTAATGGCAGTATCCCATCAGGACTCTAGCTGAACTCAACAACACTAGGAATAGAACTGGGATCCACACTATTTTCTATCGTTATACAGCAGGTAAGGAATTTAACAGCCACAGCCACGAGGGACCCAACTTACCCCGGCTATGGCGCCCACACCCACCACCCCACCCTCCTTGTCACATGATGGTGTTAAACCTTGACAGTATCCAAGTCTATAGGTTAAGGTACTCTCCATAAATGTTCTGTGCAAGGGTAGAAGGTGAGCACCAGCAAACTAATTAATGACTCAAGCCATCACACGCGCTCCTGCTCCTGTCCTGGGATACTCATTTTCCCGGTCAAGCCTCATCATAACGGGATGGGAAGGGAAGACTTTTTTTTGACAACGGTAACTGGCTCACCCAATGGCTGAAAAGGATTGTCTAGTGAGAGATAGAAGTCAGGACGATCCATTTAGCTTCATTGCCCCAATTACTATCCCGGGAGCCTTGCTAGAAAGGGCGGATTGAGTGGGTGTCCATTGAGGTCAAGATCAAGTCACAATTCCCCTCTACCTGCCAGCCAAATTGTCTGCCAGCACTCTCTGTTAAAAGACGTGCATGAATAATTGTCGAATGGGCATGAAGGTTGTCCACTCCAGCTGGGGTCATGGCTTTCAGCCTTGAACAGAAAGGGCAAAAATTGGTGAAAAAAAATGTAAACTAAAATTTAAAACAACTGAAAAAAGTAAGCAAACCAGGCCATTAATCTCTTGGCAGGTTCAAGAGTGCGTTTAGGGTCTGCCTAAAGGACACTCCCCAGCGTAGCACTGAGCCACATAAGCAAGGAGACCTCAGCCTGGGCAGCAGTTCTGGAGCTACCATTGGTATCAATAACCTAGACTAGAGAGAGCCTGGGGTCCCTGCTCAACATGGTAATTCCCCTCATAGCCGAACAGCTGACTAACGCATGAGGTTGGATGAGGCACCATGAGATGATTGATACCTTTGGGGCTATACAGAGATAGTCAGCAGCCTTCCTGTGAGGAGGGGAGAAATTTGTGGATGGGAGGTGGGAGGGGGAGAGCAAGCATTGACAGAGGCTTGTGAGTACACCTTTGGCATGCCAGTTTCTGCCACATGGACAGAGGTGAGAAAACAGGGGTCACAAATATGGTGCTTACCAAATACGACCAAATCTGCAGGTTCACTGTCCCTTTCGCCCACCATGTTGGTGGCCACACAGATGTACATGCCAGCGTCAGCTTTCCTCGTATTTGAGATCATCAGTTTTCCCCCTCGAATCTAGAAGAGGAAACAACATTAATATATTCCACAACACCAGATACATCCAGTTATATACACCAAGTGCCCAGCCTGGTTCACTCATCTGGAAAAAATACTGGACTGTAGTAGGCTGAGGAACAGGGTATACTGGAGTGTGGTACACTGAGGGATCTGTGTATATTGGAGTGTGGTACACTGAGGGGGCTGTGTATATTGGAGTGTGGTACACTGAGGGGGCTGTGTATATTGGAGTGTGGTACACAGAGGCTGTGTATATTGGAGTGTGGTACACTGAAAGGGCAGGTTATATTGGATTGTGGAACACTGAGGGAGCTGTGTATATTGGAGTGTGGTACACGGAGGAGGCTGTGTATATTGGAGTGTGGTACACTGAAAGGGCAGGTTATATTGGAGTGGGGTACACTGAGGGGGCTGTGTATATTGGAGTGTGGTACACTGAGGGGCTGTGTACATTGGAGTGTGGTACACAGAAGAGGCTGTGTATATTGGAGTGTGGTACACTGAGAGATTTGTGTATATTGGAGTGTGTTACACTGAGGGAGCTGTGTACATTGGATTGCGGTACACACAGGAGGCTGTGTATATTGGAGTGCGGTACACTGAAAGGGCAGGTTATATTGGAGTGGGGTACACTGAGGGGGCTGTGTATATTGGAGTGTGGTACACTGAGGGGTTTGTGTATATTGGAGTGTGTTACACTGAGGGAGCTGTGTACATTGGATTGCGGTACACACAGGAGGCTGTGTATATTGGAGTGCGGTACACTGAAAGGGCAGGTTATATTGGAGTGGGGTACACTGAGGGGGCTGTGTATATTGGAGTGTGGTACACTGAGGGGCTGTGTATATTGGAGTGTGGCACATTGAAAGGGTAGGTTATATTGGGTTGTGGTATGTTAGGATGATAGGGAATTTCAAAGTGTGTAATGTTGAAGGGTCCAGAATGTTGCCTTTATTGACATTTTACCTTGCAGTGCAGGTTTGAGTTGGGCAATCAAAAATGTGCAAGAATATCAAAAGTTGTAGGAAATGAAACATAAAAATCAGGATAGGCTCATGTAAAGCACAGGTCGTTTAATACTGATTGCCCCCTGGGATCAGGAGAGTATATCGGACAAGTTTCGGGCAGTTTAGTAACAGCCTGCCAGTTGCTTTACTTAAAAGAGACTGTCTTGCCCCTCATGGCTGAAAATTTCACATGTGAAGATTCCAGAGCCTCTGTGCGGTCCACTGGCATTTCTCATCCCGGCACCATCTGTCCATTCGCTGTCGTGTTGAGCATTCCCTGCCGCTGCACCCTGCTTACCGTGATCCGCTCATCCTTGTCATTAATGAGGACATTGTTTTTCTTCCAGGAGATGGTTGGTTCTGGATGCCCTCTGGGTGGGAGGCACTCCATGACGGTGGGCTCACCAGCTGCAACCACCACGTCACTGGGCGTTTGACGGAAATCGTCACGCAGGACTGTGAAGAGATCATGGGAGAGAACCTTTATAAGTCAGAGGAGGCAATCATTTTCATTAATTGACAATATTGGTGATTTTAAAAGAAGGAATCGCTGTCCACGATTAACCCGAGCAATGTCATCACTCGTGGTGCACATCTGCATAAATCCGACTCCTACTGCTTATTATTAACCCAGGCAAATAGTTCATTACGGTGAAGACTTGCAATGCCAGGGGACCCAAATTAAAATGAGTAAGAAGGGCACTTGGGTAGAAGTTTATCACCTAATAAGGCAATGAAGAACAAAGCTGTGGTGAAAGATAGAGGGGAAAGGTCACTGAAGCAGACAGAACAAACAGGTTCAAGTAGCGTTTCTGGAGACAGAAGGCAAGTGGCACTGATGCATGAACAAGTGATAGTCTCATTGGACCTCATATTCTTGCCAAGCTTTTCAAAATTCTTGTCTTCTCATGCTTCATGCAGAACCACTGGGATACACAAGCCCAATCACAGTAGCGTTACCTAGGCATCACTGCAATTAGCCAGTGTCTAACTATTGGCACCTTCTGTACAATGACCTGTTGTATGATAGAGCTTTCGGCAGACTTTAGCAGGAATGACACAGCCACAATATATAAAAAGTAGAGATTGCATTTTATCAACATGATCTGACTAAAAACAGCCTAATCAGCATCTACTAAGTAATTCCTATATTTATTCAGTTCCAAGCAGTTCCATTAAAGCTTGTAATGGCCCACATCACCCTTGATCTATGTACGCATTAGTTCCTGCCTGCAAACTGCACCAAATTATACCAGCTCATTTTTCCCTCCTTTAGTAATTCAATTTGGTCTCTACTGATCTGAATTAATGAATATTCCCAGTCAGATGGATGGAAGATATGTCCATTACCCAAAGTAACAGCTAACCCTGCAGTCAGTCAAAAAACAATTGAGAAAGCTAAAGTGGACTCATGGCTCCCAACCAGCATATATTACAGCAACAGAAGAGCACAGCAATTAATTAGATCCATAGAATGTATTTTGAATATCTCCTCTGGGAGCTCCGGAAACACACTGGGGACAGGAGGATTATCAATTCTGTGTGGCCTTGATGGAAAAGGCCCCGATGGAAAAAAGCAACAGGTTCAATGTTGGAGCTGCTGCATCATCTCAAATGTCCGCTCTGCTAGTGCTTTATGGCCAGGACTGCATGTCTACAACAGTTTTCTTACACTGTATTTATCCTGAATTCTTTTCAAAGTCACCAGTGGGCAAGATCGGGGCTGAAGTTGTAAGTTTTAAAGCAATAGATACAAAATAAAGAGGAACGCTGCCAAGCACACAGTCCTAAAAGGGCAGGCAACACATTTGGGCAAAAAATTGTGAGGGTGCAATATTAGTGGAGCATCCCTAGACAGGAGCATGGAAAAATATTGCAGAATTAGGGCTACAATGCTTTATGTTTATCTCCCCATGTCTGTACTGAAATTAGAGCTTCATAGTTCTACCCTATTTGTCTTTTATGACACAAACCAATCCACCAAAAGCCCACTCCAGCTCATCTGAAACCCTGCCAAATGTATCCTGTCCCACATTGTGAATCTCATCATCCCTATTCTTGCTGACCTGCACTGACTTTTCATCTCTCAGTGTATTCAGTATTAAATCCTTGCCTTAATCTGTAAATCACTTCATGCCCTACCTCGGGCAGTGTCATCTAGCCTTACATCCCTGCCAAACATCCCATTCCTGTGACTCTGAGTTTCCGTCTGTTGTATATTTTACATCTTGGATCTATGAGGAGATGACACTAGTTTCGCAAATGTAGCAGGTTTTGTTCACAGTGCTTTAAAATGGCTACTCCATGCTCCATCTTCCAGCCCTTTCTACAGCTTTATTTACTTTCCTTGGAGTCCACACCTAGGCTTAACTAATCAAGTACAGTAAGCATCAATAGTAAACAGACTAACATAATCAAACACAGAACAATTCAACACACCACCATCCATCTGCCCCCACCCCCCCCTTTTCTCATTTTTGGTGAAATAGCCAAATTGGTCATAGACTTTGAGAACTCTTTTCTTAAAATTCTTCATCTCCTCCTGTCTCTCTCTGCTTTTACAAATACCTTTAAAACCCATTTCTTCAAACTAGCCTTCAGTCACTCCACATCTCAATATTTTTCAGAAAACTGCCCTCCTCTCTCCTCAGTGTCCACGTTTTACACCTTACAGCACTGCATTCCATACCAAACTCTTCACTAACCTTTTCTTCAGTTTTCTACTCACTTATTCAGCCAATATTCTCTGCCATTGATTTAATGCAATGTTTCCCAGATACTCTACATTACTAGCTATTTACTATAAATTATTTCTTTCAGAATAATACAAATTCAAGTGGAGTTGTTAATATCTTGATGTGGTTGCATTGTGTGCAGTGAGCATTTTATTGACATTCAAGAAATATACAAAGAAGCAGGTAGCAAACTGAATACAAATGACCCAATGGGCTTCATAGTATGAATTATCAAATAATATCTTATGTTCTGAAGTAACTTCAGGACTGTAATGTCGTTTTGGGGTTCCGATGACAGTTATAAGTGACCACTGAACCCTTTGATTCGATTACTGGCCTGCAACCACTCCCTTGAGCCTATCTGACCACACTTCACAGTGTTATATTTCAATGCTGTGCATGGTTATGTGTAAAAGAGGAAGACAGGGACAAAAGGCCAAAAGTAGCCAAGACAAAGTCTTCGTGGCTCAACAGAAATTAAGCTGCAGTTAATACAAGCATAAAGTAATGGTCATTAAAGTCGTATTTCCAACACAAAAGCTCCACCAGGTTCTCCCCAATGATCATCTTCTACACTGCAGCTAATTCTTCAACACTAGATCACAACATAATTACAGGGACAAAAGGCTATTTATTCCAGAAAGCTCTATGAGCTGATGCCTACCTTTACATGATGCACAATCACGGCTCAGTATTGACCGAGAATAGTAGCTGCCTGGAGTGAGACCCATTGGATGAGTCACTTAAGCAGGTTTCCTGCAGTTAGGAGGTCTGACAGTGTGGTCACAATTACCTATCTCATGCCTATACAACAACACAAATAGATCCTTTCTGGGGTGGAGATATTGTGCATTGGGCAAACTACAGAGCTTAAATGGAGGGAATACATAAAAATTAGCTGCTATCTCCAAGTAACTTTCCCCTCAAATGGTCCCAATATCCTTAAACGCACCCACACTGTGAAGTATCAATGACTAATTTCATGCTGACCTTATTTTTATATAAAGGAATTTTTCCCTCTAGTCCGAGTCTGACACTCACCGGTTTGTGTGTCTGACACTGGTGTGTATTAATGTCTTACACTTTCCCCTTTTCAAAACATATTTTTATTGTTGCCAGATGTAGTGCAATGCTCTGAATCCTATTTAAATTCTTCAGTGCTGTTGCACAGCACACAATGGAAAAGCAGCAGCTTCATAGCCAGCATGGTACACCTCCAGTAAGTACCCCCATGCTGTGCATGTTAAAACAGGGAGATTTGTTTCTGCACAGGGACCGAGAGATGTGAGATCCAGAATTATTTTAGGTATCATAAAAGTACTGAGGGGTAAACCTTTGACTGAACGCCTCCAATTTTGATTAAGAGAGGAGCTATTGCTGATTATAATGAGGAGCTGGTGATTTGAGAATTAAGCAAAGGTTTGGGATCACACTGTATGGTGAAAATAAACTGAACAGCAACATATTTTTCAAAAGACCTGAAAGGTTGTGGGGACACTTCCTTCATTGTCAAGTATCCCTGATCCAAACCATGGGAAAATCGGTTAAGTGCCTTCATGATATATTTCTTGAGCTCGCCATACTGCCTCATTATTTCTGCTGCCTCTTGCACCCACGACATTAACCCCCGATTTACTGTCCCCGCTTTCCTGAAAATTCCCACTCATCCTGGGATTCTCATTGCTAGTTCCCCTCTGGTGTCTCGCCCAAATTGATCATTTGTGGCACATGTGGCATAGACAGTTAGAGTCTGTACTGTATTCAACTACGGAGGCATCACAGTTTCCATCAAGCCTGTCCTTGTCCCTTATCCACACACATGCACTATCCAACAAGAGTCACAGTTAGCAACCAGATGTAGAAAGTTTGGCTGATGTACCCCTGGCCTCACACACCTAACTCAGCATAGGCCTTGGGTTAAACTCTTAACTTTTCCGAGCTATGTGGCTGATTACAGTGAATTTATCGCCTGAATTATGGAGAGCGGGAGGGTGATCAAATTTTTCATTATGCTGACAAGATTCAGAGACTGAAAGGAGATGAAACAGACTGAAATGCCTGAAGTTTATATAATGAAAACATAATGCTCAAATAGCTGGAATTCACTCAATCAAGCGGATTATATAGACAGGGATAACAAAAGGATGATGAAGGCTATTAAAGGATCTGTGCGCCTTAACTGGGGTTGTTGTAGAATGAACAATGTTGCAACTCCAGTATCACAACACTAATTAATTTCTAACAGGTTTGTTTCTCATACTGTATAACTAGGGCTGAAACTTTTGGCCAGAGCAGCCTGGTCCCCTAATCCTGAGGGTGCATGGCAATGGTTCCTCAGGACTGGCTCACTATCATACTTGCTATTCCAAGTGAGCGGCAGACCGACTGGGTCATGTGGTTTGTCCAACAAGCTCCTGTGTTAAACATATGCACATTCTTGAAGGTACAATGTTCCCTTAAGCAGGTTATGCATTAATAAGTTAGTCAAGTGAGCTAGCACACTGGCCTGAATTATTGTAATGATGGAGAGCCTGTCCGCTGTTGTGAAAATGTTGGAAGAGGCCAAAACTTGGAAGCCCTACTCCCGAAATGGCACCTATCATTTTCACAGGGGTGGAAATGGGCCTGGGTCAGGATCTGCACATGCTCATTTTGTGGAGGCATATAAAACAGCCCATATAAAACAGCAGTTGCCTCCACTCATGTTATCATGGTGTCCCAGGTGTGTGAAACATGACGTGCACAAGTTAGGCCTGGTAGGAGCAGGTGTGAACTTTGTGGAGTGCCTTTTGGATATGGTCCTGGGACAACTTTAGGGGAGGTCAACTGCCCTTTGAGGGAGGTCAGGTTCCCTTGGGAGAGGTAAGGTGCTCCTTGGGATTGTTAAAAGTAGGCATGTGTGTGCATAAATATGCATGAACTAATTTACTGTCAATCTCATTTGAACTGTCAAAGGTGTCAAAATGAACTGTCAGTGCAGCTGTCATAACTGTCAAAATGAACTGTCAAAAGTATCAAATTGAACGGTCAAAGGTGACTGCCAAGCTGTCAAGGCATTTAAAACTCTTGCCCTTTAAATCTTTGAAAAAATGTCTGGAGTGTTTAGAAAAAATCATTGCTTGCTATTTCACTCTGTCTGTTGACATAAGCCTGAGGGCTACCATTACTGGATTAGTGCTGCATGACTGATTTCACAACCTTCCATTATCACAGTAGGGTGCCTGCCATTTCAGTTTGATTGACAGCTCCAAGCCATTATAGGCTTTGAAGTGGGGCTATGAATTCAAATGCTCGTTTTTAGAAGGGATTATGCACTTGAATGAAATGTTTGTTCTTATAAGGGGTTATGTAGTTGAAGGAATGTAAATATAGTGGATAGGTATTTAGGAATGTGTTTGTTTTTAAAGTCTGCAACAGACACTTAGAACTTTATATTATTTCATCTCAGCATGGCTCCTGAGGTCTGCCCATGGTGGATACTGGGTGAGTTGTCTTATAAATAAGGGCAAAGGGTGGTGGGTGGGGTGAGTTAGTTCTAATGGGGGCTATAAAGGGCCATAAAGGGTGGGCAGAGCGGCATAGGTTAACATGGAGGGTATGAGGGGTCATCTGGGGCAGGTGGGGGCATGAGTTGGCATGGATGGTATGAGGAGCCATGGAGAGTGGGCAGAGGTGCATAGGTTGACATGGAGGGTATGAGTGGCCATGGGGGTGGGTAAGAGGCATGAGGTAGCATGGGTCTGAATGGATGGGGCTTGGGGACTGTGTAGGGGGAGTGAGGAGTGAGGGTTGTTTTTTGCTTTATTGCTTTTTCTAAAATTCTGGACACAGTGCTGGCGCACAGAGGCAGGCCTTCGACAAAGCCTGCCTCTGCAACCAGCATCCTCTGCACTTGCTCCGGGGATGGTGGGCCCTGACTCCCAGAGAACACCGCCACCCCGAAATGAAAATCCAAACTTCCCGGGCACTTTCTCCTGGTTTGCGAAGGCGAGAAATGTCCCAAATCTGCGCTCCCGACCTAAGAGCGAAAATCCATGTCCTTGTCCTTAAAGTTCGAAGATCTGTTTGAAGTGAATTTCGGAGCGATATGATGAAACTCTCTTTGCCAGTTCTAAAGTCCAGTGGGAAGTGAGGTATGGACCATCTCAAATCAGCTCAACACCTTTCTAAGGAAACAAAAGATAATGGTTTTGTCCCATATTTCTCACAAATGTTTGTGTGTGGATAATGTTCAGTATAATTACATATCAGGTTTAGGCAGGGAGTTTCAGATTAAATTAAATAAGAATTAAAAGTGGGTTCCTTGAAGATGTAATGTCGCTGTCTCAGTGACACTGAAGTGGGACTATGAATTCCAATGCTTGTTTTTATAAGGGATTATGTACTTGAATGAAATGTTTGTTCTTATAAGGGATTGTGTAGTTGAAGGAAAGTGAATATAGTGGATGGGTATTTATGAATGAGAGCTTTTTTGAGAGCTTTGAAGGAGAGTCATACGGACTCAAAACGTTAACTCTGTTTCTCTCTCCACAGATGCTGCCAGACCTGCTGAGTTTTTCCAGTATTTTCTGTTTTTATTTCAGATTTCCAGCATCTGCAGTATTTTGCTTTTACCTTAACAATCCACAGGCCCAGGCTACTGCTCTGGTGATAAAGGTTTCAAATCCCACCACAGCAGTTGGTATAAGTTGTATACAATTAATAAAAGCCATGGAATTGAAAAGCTAGCCTCAGTAATTGTGAACATAAAACTATCGTCGATTGTTGTAAAAACCCATCTGGTTCACGAATGTCCTTTAGGGAAGGAAGTCTGCCATCCTTACCTGGTCTGGCCTACATGTGACTCTAGATCCACCAGCAATGTGTTTGACTCTTAACTGCCCTCTGAAATGGCCAAGCCACTCAATTCAAGGGCAATTGGGGATAGGCAACTTGGGATGGGCAACAAATGCTGGCCTGACCAGTAATGCCCACATCCCATGAGAGAGTAAATTTTTAAAAATTGTCAGGGAGGACCCAAACCTATAATACAAAGCACCACTGTGTGTCACCACACCATCCTTTATATGTATACATACACTCACTATGGCCCATAGTCCTTGTGATATTGAATAAAATTGCCAAGCAATTTGATATACGTTAGCTCCTGATGCTGTACCTCCAGTGGCATAGGGAACTAATTTTCAGATAATACGCCATGATATAATGTGAGCTGCATCAGTTGGTAGCAGTCTAACATCTGAGCCAGAAGGTTGTGGATTCAAGCCCGACTCCAGAGACTTGAGCACAAAATCTAGGCAGGCATGACAATGCAGTACTGAGGGAGTGTTGCACTGTTGGAGGAACTATCTTTCGGGTAAGATATAAACCATAGCTCCATCTGCTGTCTGAGGTAAAAGCTCTCATGATGCTATTTCAAAGAATAGCAGGGTAGTTATTCCTGGTGTCCTGGCCAATATTTATCCTTCAATCACATTAGGTAAAACAGATTCTCTGGTCATTGACACATTGCTGTTTGTAAGATCTTGCTCTGTACAAATAGGCTGCCACGTTTCCTACCTTGTAACAGTAACTTTGCTTCAAAAATACTTAGTTGTCTGTAAAGCACTTTGAAATGTTGTGAAAGGTATGTAAATACAAGTCTTTTTCTTTACAGGCACCAGTGCCACCTCATTTACATAATCAGGTCAAATGCTGCCACCAACGGCATTACAGACAAGGGAAGCCATTCAGTCCATCTAAGCTCACCTATCTGGCAAGATCCTTAGATCTTCCCTATTGTAGCTTCCAATTGTTTCTTAAATGCTTCCACTATTCTATCTGGAAGTCTATTCCGTACATTGATTAACAACAGCCTGCATTTAGACAGCATTTTTAATGCAGCTAAATATCCCATGGCATTTCACAGGAGCATTAAACAAAAATTGACAGAGTCACTTAAGGAGATATTAGGACAGATAACCAAAAGCTTGGTCAAAGAAGTTGGCTTCAGAGAGCATCTTAGGGAGAGAAAGGTAGATAGGTGGAGATGTTAGGCAGGAAATTCTAGAGCTCAGGACTTGAGCAGCTGAAGGGACAGACACCAATGGTGAAGCAACTAAAATAGCACATCAGGCTCTAAGCTTTAGAATTGGAGAAGCACAGATATCTCTGAGGATTATAGAGTGGGGGAGGTTACAGAGATAGGGAGGAGTGAGGCAATGGAGACATTTGTAAATAAGGCTGAGGATTTTCACACTGTGTGCGTAAGAATTTCTTGATGTCTGTCCTAACTTGCCTTTTACCAGTTTGAACCTGTGGTTTCAAATCCATCCATGGTCTTGCCCCTCCCTATCTCTGTAATCTCCTTTAGCCCCACAACCCTCTGAGATATCTGCGCTTCTCTCATTCCGGCCTTTTGAACATCCCCGATCTTAATCGCTCGGTCATTGGTGGCCACTTTTCAGATGTCGAGGACCACTCTCCCTACACCTCTCCTCCTCTCTACCCTCACCTTCCTCCTTTCAGATGTCGAGGACCACTCTCCCTACACCTCTCCTCCTCTCTACCCTCACCTTCCTCCTTTCAGATGCGTTTTAAAACTTCTCTTTGATCAAGCTTGGGACACCTGACCTAATATTTTCTTATGTGGTTTGATGCCATGTTTTGTTTTATAACGTTCCTGTGAAGTACCTTGGGATATTTTAGTACCTGAAAGACGCTACATAAATATAAGTTGTTGTTGTTGTCCCCTTGTCTTATTCTCACAATTTAATTTAGACACTTACTTATTCCGTCCCCTAACCACCCTTATACACCTCTATAATAACTCTCAGACCCATCCTTTAAAAATGCTGTAATTTAAGTGTAGGATGAAGCAAACCACAACTGAAAATCACTTCAAGAAACTACAGAATAGGAGCACAGAGCTGTGGAACTATCTTAAAGGCAAAGGGAACACACTTTTTAATGGCGAGGTGAATCAGTTAATACACGTGCTGGCAGAGGGTATAAAATACATTTATCCCACCTATCTTTTTTCAAGAGGAAACTCTTGAAGATACTGGCAGGAGACTTGCAACCACTCCTTAATTCCCCAGTGTTACCTATTTGTGTAACTGGCCTAACAGAGTGAAACTAGGTGCTGTTAGCTGGACAACAACAGAAACTGTATGTGACATTGTATCTGGGAACCCATTAACCCTTTTTACAGAGAGAAATGATTATTAGGAAAGCTGGCATTCAAATTAACAACAGGCAGGCTGGATGGTGCCCAACTGTACTGTGTCAGGGAGGGGAGTGCCTTTATCTTCCCTTTAAATCAGGGTGTATATTTATCTGTGGGATTATCATAGAATCATACAGTGATACAGTACAGAAGGAATCTATTCAGTCCATCTCTTTGGTAGAACTGTCCAGTTATTTCCAATCCCCTGGACTTTCGCCATAGCCCTATATATATTTTCCCCTTCAAGCAATGATTTAATTTTCCAATATTTGGTTACATTCAGGATTATGGAGGGTAATATTCACCTGACCTGCCCAACAGGAAGCCCATGGATTAGTCATACTCTTTGTCCAATATTACTCTCTGATGACATCAATGAAGGGTAAAATTTGGCCGGGTGATAAACAAAATGGGCAGGTTAGGTTAAACTGACTGCAAAATTCTGTGGCCAAACAGCTCACTTCAGTTTCCAACAAAAAGGTGGACTTTGGTGAAAATATTCGGTGAAAATATTTTCTTTAATAGCAGATTTTTTTTCAACAACTTAAATAGTTCTATCCTGAATGAATGTACTTTTTGACGATGTCTTCACAGTTAGGAATTTATCCTAATTATTGATATTCATAATATGGGCTCAGCCTCCTGCAGGTCTCATTGTGTACCTGCGGGCCGTTATTCATTACACTACACGCTTCCCACCCCACCAAACGCCTCCTCACCCACCCTCCGGGTACATGATGTCAATAGGACAGGAATCCAGTGCAGTAAGAGAATGCAAGGAAATGTTAGCAGGATACTGAGTTCTCCGACTACCAGTGCTGCAAGAGAAAAGCTTCCATTAAAACTATTACATTCATTGCTCCTGTAGTTGCAAGGCTCCTTTCCCTTATGGGGAGGACAGTGCCAAGTCTCCGTTCAGCAAATGCCCATGGTGGGATCTTGAGGTTTGAGGACCTGTGATTTACAAAATACGGTTGAGCAGCTTAGCATTTAGTGAAATTTGGGGCTCAGAACAGTGTACCCTGATGTCTCATTATGGTTAGAATAGAATACCTGTTAGCGCAAGCTCATTTTCTGTTAACCATTGTGTAGTTAAAGGAACATGGGCTATTAAAGATCCTTGGATTCCTACCAGTACAGAGGAGGCACGGTTCGTCTCTTTTGCCTTATAACAGATCCCCAAAAACCTGATAGGGACAGGAAGATCTGAGAGCAAAACCAGGACTATTATCGGGTGAGAGGTTTGGAGGAAGCAAACTTCTACATAAATATCAGGTACTTAACACTCACTGTCCACATACACACATAGACAATGTCCAGTTGGGTGAGGTGCTAGTGTAAGTTCATGCGTTTGGATCTGCACCCTAGCAAAGCATGTGTATCCTTCAAGGGGTGGAGAAGTGGGGAGGGTTGAAGAAAGGGGAAATGGAGTGGTGGAGGTGGGGGAAGGTACAAAGTACAAATGCTGGCTGGTCCTGAGAGTTCTGCTGCTTATAGGACTCAGAATCTACGGCACTAATGCAATATCTGTCACGGTAAGCGTGTTCAAATGATTATTGTTATAATCCAACTCAAATTAGATTAACTATCACTCTCAGGCAAGGAGTATATGCAGTTCTTGTACATTTAGAGTGTGGGGAGGCAAAAGCATCAAGCGGGCAGTCAAAAAGATGTATAGAGTTTACACATGTGGAAGGAGAACAATTCTGACCTGTCCCTCAAAGGCCTTTGGTTCTTCCTCGGGTTGTTGGGTATTATTTTCATCTCTGTGACTGGGGGGAGGCTGTAAATTTTTTGACACTGCTATGAAACACTGCTCTAACATGTAGCTGTTCACAGTTATGCTCCATTTCACATCCCACCCTTCCCCTTGCTTGGATATTTGTTTAGATTACTGATAGTATTGGTCCTTAAAATGCAAGCCGGAAATTCCGTAAATGAATGTTTCCACTTGGAAGTGTGTGAGGAAACAGCTGTAAATAAGGAGACTGGGAACGGGTGGGTGGCAGGGGACTTTGTTGGGGGTGGTCAGGATATTTGGGGGACAGGGGGAGCATTACCAAAGGTTAGATGACACAGAAAAAAGTCTGATTGTAACATCTGTCGCTGCTCTGACTGAGGTTAGAGGGGAACTGGACACACTCCAGAGCGTACACTAAACAAGAAGCTGATTGCAGTAAACAAATAGGGTTTACAGGCTGTAAATGAACTCCATCTGTTAACAGTCACCACCTACTTTGCTTTCTGTGGTGCTGGCCAGGAACTTCAGGAGCACAGATCTGAATATGAATTAGTCAGCTGATCATAAAAGAGCATTTTGGGAATAGTCAACTCCTGGGCTGGAAAGTAACTTCCTTTAAGGTACAAGCTGTGCTGTGTTGAAGAAAGTGGTAAAGACATAAACAGTCACAATGCCTTTTGTTTTAGCTTAACTGAGAGTGATTCAGGCCAAGGAATCTTCCATGGAGCAGGTCATATTGTGAAGGAGAAAATTCCTGATGTCCAGTTGCTGAAGCCACCCAGATTGGCTATCTGAGGCATTCAGCATAGCACCTTTCATGACCTCACAACATCCCAAAGTATTTAATTAGGCAATGAAATACTCTCAAGTGTAATCACAGTCATAATGCAGAAAACCTGAAAGCCAATTTATGCACAGAAAACTCCCACAAACAGCAACAAAATTAGTAAGCAGATAATCTATTTTAGGTGTTGGTTGAGGGATAAGTGTTGGCTAAGACACCAGGAGAACTCCTCTACTCTCCTTTGAATAGCACTGTGGAATCTTGTTTTTCCATCTGAAAGGGTCGACCAAACGGCCTTGGTTTATTGTCTCATTCAAAAGATGGCAATTCCAGCAATACAGAACTCCGTCAGGACTAACACTGAGCTTCAGCCTAGATTACATGTTTAAAGCTCTGAAGCGGGACTTGAACTCACAAGCTTTCGGCACAATGATGATTGCGCCAGCACTGACATGGTAGGCAGAGACACTGATCCCTGCTCTCCGCTGAACTTTGATTTCAACTGGCTGATAGGTCGCCGAGAGAGAACAATCAACAGCTCCTTATTGTAGCTTAGTAGCCCCTGATGCTGAGAGGGCATTTCCCCTTGTGGGGGAGTCTAGAATAGGGAACACAGTTTAAAAATTAGGGGTTACCCATTTAAGATTAAGATGAGATTTTTTTTCTCTCAGAGGGTCATTCGTCTGTGGATTTCTCTCCCCCAGAGAGCAGTGGAAGCTGGAGCATATTCAAAGCTGAGTTTGACAGATTTTTGATCAACAAGGGAGTCAAGGGTTATGCGGGGAAGACAGGAAGGTGGAGTTAAGGCCACAATCAGATCAGCCATGATCTTATCGAATAGCGAAGCAGGCTCTAAGAGCAGGATGGCCGACTCCTGCTCCTAATACTTGTGTTCTTTTGTCCTGCTGCAAAGTGCCCCTGTTAGATGTAGGATTGCCACCCCTCCAGGATTGGCCTAGAGTCTCCAGGAATTGAGGATCAATCCCCGGGACACTGCTACGTGCAAACCTGAAGAAAAATTGTCAGGAAGTTTAAAAATTTCTTTTTTTTTGGTCATTTTCTTTGAATATTTCTCTTTACCAGATTTAAAAATATTGAAAATGGGAATAAAAGGCTGTTTGGCTGACAGTCAAGCTTCATCCAATTGGGTAACGAGTCTTTTTGCTTCCCAATAAAAAGGCAGTGTGTCACAGGAATGGATGTACTGGCTGACTAATAGCTGGGGCGGGGTGGGGGGGTCATGTGATGAAACCTCCAGGGAACACATTTAATCACAGTTGGCAACCTCTGTTAGATGAGGGTTGGCTCAGCTGCAATTTCCCCACTGTGGCCACTGCCAACGCTCACAGCACGGGCCCTTACATTCAAGGGAGGACAGGGTAACAGCGGCAGAAGAAATAACTGGGATCAATGCTTCAAGAAATGCTGACCAGCTTTCTAAATGTCCAGTCTTAATGTGTGTGAGCGTCAACAGTGAGCATCAAATGTGGTGAGAATCACAACTAGACCCAATCCCATTCTCATCTAAAGCCCATATACAGGCACTTTACCAGCACAATCAGACGCTTGAACCCATACTCATTTATATGGTCAAGTATTTGTGGCAGCAAAAAGAGTGGGAGTGGGGTAGGGGTAGGGGTGGGGGTGGGGGTGGGGGTGGGGGTAGGTAGGGAGCAACCAGGTACAGATGTGAGAAATGCTAGCGTCAACTGGAACCTGAAAGAATGAGATAAAGGTGCTGGACGTATTTTGATAGTTCTGCTTCTGCAATGGAGCGGTGCACACACAACGTGTATTAAATAACTCTGCACGGACTGCCGACCCAATTGTGAACAGTCACTGTGTGTGTAATGAAAGTGCGAGCTGTCGACAGTTAAATAACTGCGACCAGCAATTAATTGTTCATTACAAAGAATTACAGATGGTAAACTGAGCAATTGCTAGTGTGGTGTTGAGGATAAATCCGCTTCTGCCTGATTAATCTTCCCTCTCTCAACGAGTGAGAGGCATCTGACAAGGTTTAAGTAACCTGACAGGGAAATATGATTTTAATTTTTAATGGCCTGGTGTCATTGTAATGTTGTTTTGTGTCAGTCCTGCAGCGATGAACATGGAATGTATAATCAGCAAGTGTTTTCTTCCTGAAGAGTCGGAGAACAGGTAAATATACAAGTCGAGCTGAGGCACGATTACAGATTCAACCTCTCAGTTTTGTTAGTTGTATTCTGGGGCTGTTCATTCAGAGAAACCCAAATTGGAGTAATGATGTTGACGCCTGATGTGATCTCATCAAATTAATAAGGCTTCCCAGATGGAATTTACCCACAGGTGACAATCAGTCTGAGATGTATATTTATAGCCCTCAGGCAAACTACTAAAAAAGAACCTATTATAGTTTGTATTTGCGAATTACTCAGAGCTGTTATCCTAGGTGTGAGAATTTTAGCCATAAGTCAGCTATACACGCCTTACACCAAAAGCATGAACGTGTTGAAAATGCCAAGTGACACCATCACTTGGGTCCCACAGAATAGCCTCCCTACACTTTAACCTGAGTTTTCTATCCTGTCACTGATTTGGTCACTTCTGAGTAGCTGACTTTATTCAAAATGAAAGGACTTGCATTAATACCGCACCTTTCCCAACCTCAGGATGTCCCAAAGCCATTTACAGCCAATTAAGTGCATTTTTAAGTGTGGTCACTGTTGTAATATTGGAACGGTGACAACCAATTTGCGTACAGCAAGCTCCCACAAACAGGAACATGACAATGATCAGATAATGTTCTTTTTAGCAACGTTGGTTGAGGAATAAATATTGGCCAGGACACAGAATAAAACTCCTCTGCTCTTCTTTGAACTAGCACTGTGGGATCTTTTATGTCCACCTGAAAAGGCAGTTGGCTTAACATCTCAAATGAAAGACAGCACCTCCAGCAGTGCAGCACTCCCATACTACTGCATTTGATTTTGTTCTCAAGGTTTTGGAATCAAACCCACAATCTTCTGACATTGTGTTATTAAGAGCGACCGATTCACACCAGCTGGGACAAGCACATGAGCATATGAAGGCCACTGGCCAGCACCCCATGTGGGCCTGTTAGCAAGGATGATGAAGCTTTATCTTATTAAACATCATTATAACAGAAGCATGTGGTGGCCATCACTTGAACTTCCATGAAAATGGAACCAACACAGACTGCAAAAAGAGTTCTATTCTCAGCAATGATCACAACATCTTGGCAAGTACAAAATTCATTGAAGAAAATTTAAAGATGGCGGGAAACAAATATTGAACCAAGAATATTCATATTTGCTGTTATGTAGTCAAGATTAATATTGTGAGTGGCCAACCCTCTGTTTCCACAATAGTGATGGACAAGGGATACTCAGTAAAAAATAAACAGGCATATGGGGGAGCCAAAGAGTGCAGTCTTCCTATGCAGTAATCGGAGAATGACAGTTGTGTAGGACAATGAGCAACAAGGCTCTCACTTTAATCAGGCACATCGTCAGCACTTCCAAGGGTCACATACTGTTGTGACTCAGAAGTCAGGAGCAATGGAAACACACTGAAATTAAAAAACATTGGAGACTTCTTCGCACATCCATTTAATCCCACCCCACCTCCCCACTCCCCACCTGCCCCACCCACCCCACCTCCCCAAACCCCGGAACCACCCCCCACACATTCTGAACAAATAATCTCAGTTTCTTTAACTCTGCGGTGACCAGCCTGGGGCTCTTGTGAAGTGATTTGGTCTCACAGGGCACCAATGCGTGACTTTCTTTTTTTATTAATGTCTCTCAGAGCCGAGAAGGGTTGATGCACGATGATTCTGGTCCAGTTGGAACAGTGCCCAATATCCAATCAGCCCTCAGTTTTGTGTCTGACTCAATTATTTAATTGAATTTTAAATTCTTCCTGGTGATTATTTGACCTTTGGTGAACTTTTCCCCTCATTGTATATATTCGAAGTTGTGATGTGATTGGAAGCCTCGCCCTCCATTCTGTTGATTGTTCCTCCTTTGTGCCTCACTCTGCCTTCCTGAGATTCATTCCTGCCACATATTGAACTTGAATGAGAAGGGCAGCACATCCTAGTTAATGGAATCTCCTCAACAACAAATTTCTTTGACTGTATGCACGTCCCAGTTTTAAGCCATTGTTCACTCTTGGGTGATGTTTCTGACTCAACTGTAGGGACAATACCATTTAAAATTCTGCACAACGACATAAACATGTCCAAATGCAGCAAAACACAAGACAACATCACGCTTGGGCTGACAAGTGGCAAATAACATTCACACCACACAAGAGCCAGGCAATGATCATCCCCAACAAGAGAGAATCAAACTATCGCCCCTTGACATTCAATGGCATTACCATCACTGAATCCCCCACTATCAGCATTCTAGGGGTTACCATTGACCAGAAACTGAACCCCTAGCTATATAAATACTGCGACTATAAGAGCAGGTCAGAGGCTAGGAATCCTGTGTCGAATAACTCACCTCCTGATTCCCCAAAGCCTGTTCACATCTACAAGGCACAAGTTAGGTGCGTGATGGAATACTCTCCACTTGCCTGGATGAGTGCAGCTCCAACAACATTGAAGAAGCTGGACACCATCCAGGACAAAGCAGCCCTTCCACAAACATTCACTCCTTCCACCACCGATGAACAGTGGCAGCAGTGTGAACCATCTACAAGGTGCACTGCAGAAAATCACCAAGGTTCCTTAGGCAGCACCTTCCAAACACACAACTACTACCACCTAGAAGGACAAGGACAGCAGACGCATGGGAACACCACCACCTGGAAGTTCGCCTCCAAGCCACTCACCATCCTGACTTGGAAATGTATTGCTGTTCCTTCACTGTCACTGGGTCAAAATCCTGGAACTCCCTTCCTAACAGCACCTACGCCACATGGACTGCAGTGGTTCAAGAAGGCAGCTCACCTTCTCAAGGGAAATTAGGGATGGGCAATATGGGCAATTAGGGATGGGTCTAGCCAGCACGCCTGCATCCCGTAAACAAATTTTTAAAAATCAACAACGACTTGCTTTCATTTCTTGCCTTTAAGGTACTTGAACATCCCAAGTTATCAGACAAAATTTGGCAGCAAACCATCGAAGGAGATATTCGGACAGGTGACCAGAAGTTTTGACAAAGACATATGTTTTAGGGATTGTCTTAAAGGATGAGAGAAGACAAAAGGAGGAGAGATTTAGGAAGGGAGTTCCAGAGTTGAGGGCCTAGGCAGCTGAAGGCCACCATTGCTGGGGTAAAAGAAATCAGGGATTCACAAGAAGCTAGAATTGGAGGAATGTAGAGATCTCAGAGGATTGTAGGGCTCTAGGCAGTTGCAGAGATAGGAAAAGGCATGGACATGGAGCGATTTGAACGCAAACATGAGACATTTAAATTCAATTCATTGCTCGAATGGAAAACAATGTAAGACAGTGAGCACAGGGGTGATGGGCGAATCTTGGAACAGACATTTCAAAGCCTAATATATCATCAACCAGTCCACACATCTTCATGGATTTCATGATGGGGTGCATTGCTGTGGCCCCCCACAACCTCCACCCCATTGACGTTTCAAGAATTGGTTGGCAGTCGATGGACTTAAAAACAGCCCGCCCCACAGCCATAACTAGCTGCCAGCGAGCTAATCAAGCTGAGAGTGGGACTCCGCCCCTCAGTGGGTGGAAGTCACACCGTTCAGAGCTGCTGGCCAATTTGATTGGCTGGCAGCTTAAGTAGACCCAACAGTGTCAGAACTGAGTAGTGGGCAATACCAGAACTGCAATCAGGCCCATGGATGAAGAGGACGTGGTGTTCAGACCCAGGTAAATCCTGGTTTTTGGATGGGGAGGGATTGGGCAGCCTAGGGAGGAGGGCGAGTGGGGTGGGTGCAGGTTTTGTTTCTTCCTGCCTGGCCGTCAAAGGAAGTGGAGGGGGTGGGGGCGGGGTGGGTAACATCTTGGGGTGGGCCCCCAACACACAAAGGGCAATCCCCCCATTCCTTCATATCTTTCCAAAACTTTTTCAAAAGCAGGCTCCCCATTCCCCCCGCGCCAACCTTTCAATGGCGTGAGCAGCGTGAAATACGGGTCAGTTGGCTTGGTAACAAGTTCATTATTAATTATTTATTTAAAAATGGCGGGAGGGCTGTCGATTTCGATGCCTGCCCGCCCACTGTATTATGGGGACTGGGTTCGGGAGTGGGCGAGTAGGCAGTGGGCTTGTCACCCATCATACTTTACCTGTTCCCGCCCACCCCTCCCGCCCCTCCCACACCAACCCCCCCCTCCCCCATTATATTTTACGTTTTTCCCCTCCTTCACCCCCACCAGAGCTGATAACACCCCTGGCTGGGTGGGGGGGTGCGGTGGTGGAGGGCATAAAATCCAGCCCCATGTTGGAGAACGAGACAGAGTTCCTGGGCATGCATTCATTCTCGGAAACAGATGACTCAGTGTCACTCCATGACCAACACAGTACCACGGGTGATCGATCAGAAGGTGAGCCAATTTGAAAAGCTTAGCTTCCCTTTGCGCCCACACCCTCATGATACAATGCTCCATTTCCATGCTGGTACTCCATCCATTAAAGTGACAGGGAAACAAGCTAAACACAGCCGGCTGAGGGAAGGAAAATCCGGGAAGATGCAGACGTGCCCTTCACGATCACATAAATAAGTAATGTAAATATGTTGACATCCAAGAAGACTATTTAACTCAAGACATCCTGAAATCAAATTGCGCCAAAAAATTCTGATTAACATTTACTTCTTTTTGTTTATTTCAGCTTTAAATTAAATTTTTTTGGAGAAGTTTGATAAATACAATTCAGGAAGCTGCCTTTCTTGGAACACTCCACCCAACAGCGAGATGGAACTAAAAAAAAAAAAATTTTTGTGCTTAGAATGTGGGACATGCTGTCAAAACCACATTTATTATCTATTCCCAACTTGCCCCGAGAATATTGACCCAGCAACAATGAAGAAATGACAATATATATATTGTGTGACTTAAGAGGGCAGCTTGTATATGACAATGTTCCCACAGCATTGCCACTCTGTGCCAGAGTTCACAGGGGAGGGAGATGGTACTCAAATAACCTCGGATAGACACCACTAAATCATTGCAGTTTTGCCTGAGTCAGTACTTCATGGATCCAAACCCCACTCCAGTGATTTAAGCACATAATCTGCACTGACAGTATTCATAGTGCTCTGCATTGTTGGAGGTGCTGCCTTTTGGATGAGACACCAAGCCAAATTTGTCCTCTTAGGTGGACGTAAAAGATCCCAAGGAGAGCAGGAGAATTCTCCTGGTTCTGAACCAGCAATTATTGTGCAACTATCACAACTAAAACATGATCTGATCATTTATATCTCTTTTCCTGGAACCTTGCCGTGCATACATATTACATAAGAAATAGGAGCAGGAGTAAGCCATGCAGCCCTTTGAGCCAACACCACTTTTATTTTTAAAATTAATTTACAGGATGTGGGCATCGCTGGCCAAGCCAGCATTTATTGCCCATCCCTAATTGCCCTAGAGAAGATGGTGGTGAGATACTTTCTTGAAGCGCTGCAGTCCCTATGGTGTAGGTACACCCACAGTGCTGTTAGAGAGGGAGTTCCAGGGTTTTGACCCAGTGACACTGAAGGAACGGCAATATTCAATGTGACCTTCTTCTTCAGCACCATTTTCCTGCACTACCCCCATGTGCATTGATGTTTTAATATGTAGAAATCTATTGATCTCTGTCATAATCAATGGCTAAGACTCCACAGCCTTGTGGGGCAAGAAATTCCAAAGCTTCACTGCCCTTTGGTGAAGAAATTCCTCCTCATCTCAGTCCTAAATGGCCTGCCCCTTATTCTGAGATTGTGTTCCCTGGTTCTAGACCACCCAGGCTAGGGAACTATCCTTCCTGCATCAATCCTGTCGAGCCCTGCACGAATTTTGTATATTTGAATGAGATCACCTCTCATTCTTCCAAACTCCAGAGAACAAGGACAATCCCTCCATCCCAGGAATTAGTTTGGTGAACAATAGTGACTACACTTCAAAAAATGATTACTTGGCTGTAAATCACTAAGATATTTTGAGATTGTGAAAAGTGCTCTATAAATGCAAGTTCATTCTTTCTTAGTTTTTTTTACGTTCTCTAAATCATACATAGGGCAGCCACAGTGCAGATGGATACTGAGGAGCTGATCAAGTTAGCTGCTCTGCCTTGGATGGTATCAGACTTCTTAAACGTCTTTGCAGTTGTACCCATCCAAGCCGATTTGAGCCTCTCCACTATTTGCAAAGCTATGAGAGATGAGGTGGTGCGAGGTGAGGGATGAAGTGGTGAGGGATGAGGTGGTGAGGGGCGAGGTGGTGAGAGGTGAGGTGGTGAGGGATGAGGTGGTGAGGGATGAGGTGGCGAGGGATGAGGCGGTGAGCCACTTGCTGCAGTGCACCCAGCTTCCGTCCTACCTCAGTGTTGATGACCTGGATTTTCACCGAGTCGGGGTGACTTAAGGGCCCTTTAAAAATGGCAGGCAGGTCCTGATTCTGGGATTCCCAACCCATTCCCAGGCTGTCTGATTTTCGGGAGTGCCCTTAAAGGGTGCGGGATGGTTCTTATCAAAAGTCCGCATCTGGCACTCCCGACCAGGCCAGCTCCACTGCGGAGATAGGCATAGCCAACTCCTTCTCAATTTTCATGGAATCGGGCCAGGTTTTTAAAAAGTCGTGGTTCACAGTGCCTCAGAGTAGTCATGAACTCTAGTCTGCATGAGGGCATAGCTGTTTCACAAGCACAATGATGTCTGGACTCTTGACCAAGCCTCATTATGTATGCTTGGCTGAGAGCCCAGACAACCATTACAGTACTAAAACACCTGTGCCCCAGAGAAAACATTGCTTGATTGACAGCTCAGGCTTCTGAGCTCTGCTGTTAATTTCACAATGTTTGTTCACACAAGATTAAGTGGTTTCAAGAGTTTGTGGGTTTTGTTATCGACACTTTTATTAGCTTGTAGTGAAATGGCTTTTTTTTCAACAGAAGAGAACGTTATGAATGAATTACTTTTTGCAAAAAGAAACTTTTTTTTACACATCCTACTGCCACTACAGGGTTCATTGGTTCTAGACAGGTCAATAGACATGGAAGTGCCATGGTTTGACATAGGGGATATGAAGGCCCCTAGAGGGTGGATGGAAGGGCAAAGCTTGGCATAGGGGGCATGAGAGACCGTGGGGGGTTGGGTGGGGTACATGAAGTGGCATGGATGGGGCCTGGGGAGTGTTTGGAGGGTGAGGGGGTGTGAGAGGTGGGGGGTTGAGGGGCCTGTGTTTTTATTTTAACCGGGACAAAGTCCCACAGCATAGAGGTGGGACTTTTAAACAGCCCGCCTCTGCGCCCGGCAGCCTCTGTGGCTGCCTCCAAACTTCCTCCCGGGTCACCTGGCCCAGCTCCAGCCCACACCCGCAAACGTCCACCCCCTCGCCCCCTCCCCCAGCAACGAAGATCCCACCTTTTGCGGGCACTTTCTCCTGAGGCAGGCAAGTCAAGATAGGAATTTTCACGACTCCTGCTACCTGAAAATCGAGGTGGATATGATTGATCCATTTAAACCTCAGACCAAAAGTAGCCCCAAGGACATTGATGGAATGGACGAGAGCGGTTGGGGGTGGAGGAAGAAAACAGAGAACTTGGTGATAGTGGTGCCAATGAAAGTCAAAGATGTCTGGGTTTCCTCTAGGCTGGCACTGGCATAACGTACATGCTAGCTGCTATTTGTCAGCCCAAGCCAGGCTGTTGAACAGGTCTTGCCATAAGGCTGCACTATTATTGGAAGAGTCATGAATGGACCAACGAAATCCTCAGCCTCACTCCTGATCTTAGAAAGAAGGTACTTGATGAAATAGCTGAAGATAACTGGGCCAAGGAGTCTCGAGGGGCCGAATGGCCTACTCCTGCTTGTATTTCTTATGTTCATTCTTACAAAATCCTGTAACAAAGTCCTAAAGTTGTGATTATGCCTTTGATAATCACAACCATCTTCCTTTGTACTAGATATAGCTCCAGCCATGTGAGAGCATTCTTTTTGACCCCCATGGACATCAGTTTTGTTAAGGCTCCTTGGTGCCATACTTGGTCAAATGTTGCCTTGAAAGTAGCACTCTCACCTCTCTGGAATCAGTGGCTCTGGCGGAGCTCAAACTGAGCGTTGGTGATCAGGTTATTGGCGAGTTGGTGTTGTTTGCTGGATTTCACAACTATACAGAATAAGCATCGACTATTCAAACTGATACACTCCACGGCCCAAATGTTCCGATCCTGCCTGCAGCATGAATTGTTGCAAGCAGGATGGAAAATTTGACGGACCAGCAAAATGTCTGCTGACTTTGGCCAGGAATTTCCAGTCTTTCCCGCCCCATGTTACTAACTGTACCTCTACTGATGTTAATCCAGCTCGCTCACATCACTGTGCTCAATAGCTCAGATAATCAGTAGCACTTACGATATTCTGCACTTAGTTTTTCAATAAAATAAATTAGAGGAACAAAAGGAGGGAAATAACTTACAAAGGTGTGAATTCTTTGCAGCAATTTGATTTTTAACACCTTTAATGATGGAGGGGTGTCCTCCTCAACATCTAATCATCACTGTACATTGCAGACAGGGTGAGGGAGATAGAGGGGCATTATTAAAGCAAAAGGCTTGCAGCTGCATCTGTTTGTCACAAACTCGTTGACTCTGTTGTCTGCATACTGTTGGGACTGAGATGCCTGAAGCCATCAATCCAACTATGTACGCTTCCAATAAAAATTATCTTAATCAAATCTTATAGTTGGAACACTAGGTTGAAGGTCATGTCTCCCGCGCTTGTCACATACAATATGTCGACCATATGCTCTGCAGATTTTCTATTGAGAGAGTACTAATCAAAAATATATTAGGCTAACTCCCGATTAGGTACTTACAATTACCCACAATACCCTCTGGTTATTGGCAGATTATGACTGTGAACCCTGACCCCTGAGAAGTCCCCAGCGTCCTGTTCTTGCTGACAACTACAAAGTCCTAGCAACCACGTTGATCCCATCAGCGAATCATCCAATCAGCATAAATTTAAAACATTTAGGGTGCAGCAGATCAGGAGGATGCAAGGGGTGAATGCTGAAGAGGGGACATTTTGTGGTTGTGCTGACTTGAAATATTCTCAGAGTTAAGAGTTTCCAGTTGCTGTCACCGGCCAGCTGTAATTTAGAAGCCCATGTAAGGAACTAAAATAAAGCAGCACTGATACTACATTGAGGCCCTAAGGCAGGCAGGCGTGAGGCAGTTTGAAAGAAAGGTCGTTCTATGTGTGAATATTAGGCGTGGATCAATATGTGCCTTTGTCCCAGCAACAGGGCTTCATTAGTGGGGACACAGTGGCAGATGGCCCCCCAGCCCCCTGGGACCTGGCATGCTTCACATTACGAGATAGAAGCTAAGCTCTAGCCCCCTCCCCCACCCTGCCACCCACCCCCATCCCCAAGGGTATGGAACCCTTAATTAACAGGACAGACATCAATAAAGGTTTGAACAAACAGTGGCATTCCAACAGAGTACAACAAACAAAATTTGAGGCATCGCACAGCACGTCCAAACAAAAGGCACACGCTGTATGTGAGTCCCTGCATCTGTCCATTCACTTCCTCCTAACACTGAAGACTCGCTTACTCCTTGTACTGAACCACCCCCCCACCCCCCCATCCCTGAACATCAAAGGCATTATCAATAATGAGGATCGAGTCTATGAGGACCGGGACTGAGTGGAGAGAACACCTCAGACTGCCTGAGGGTTTTGCACTGAAATGCAGTCTGTAGATCCAGAGCCACAAATCTCCTCAGAACAAGGGCGCGCATTCTGCATGGCGCTGTCTGCTTCTGGTATCTTCATTCTCTTCTGTTCAATAAATAACCCAGCCACCACAATATTTTACACCGCGAAAACATCAGGGGAAATTATCTGCTGCACAATTTCCTGTATACTTTTACGTCTAACATAGGGGTCACTGATAGTTTAGTAGATAATTGAAATAGCAGAGAGTAAATTGAATTGCATACAAGGTAGAGAGGACAAGATTTCCTTTGTTTCCGAAGGAAACACAAATAGACGAAAAGCTCACTTACAATTTCACTCAGACATTAGCAAACTTCTTCCATATAGCAAACCATAGCGAATATAGTGAAGCCAATATTCACTTAACAAAGAACAACAGTGTAGATTGTTAACAGACATAATATAATTGGAGCAAATGAAAGATAGTTTGATGACTTCCTATAATTTTAAAAAACAGGTGAGTTGTTTTAACATTTTCTGAAAACATAGGCTATGCATTCCACAAAGACAATCCAAATGTGAGTGCATGTTCCTGGTATCATATGGATTCTCTTGCAAGACAATCACTCTACTTTCTAGATAAAAATCCTGAAAAGAAACTATGCCCAATTACACCACACCCGCATCACCCCTCCCTCCGCCACCCCTCTCCATTTTTGCCGCTTCCAGAACAATTGCATGTTGATTTTAATGCACACTGATTGTTTCATGTACTCCCACAGCTGTGAACAGGCAATAAGCAACAGACAAAGGGACAGGTGAGTGGGGCCTGGAGAGAGGCAGATGCACTGGAGAGTTTAGGATAAACATTTGAGACAGGCTGGGAGAGCAGTCAGCAAGTGCTTACTGCACAGAGATACACACATCCCCACTCTCCAGTAAGGTGCATGTAAAAGTCCTACCTTGGTTTTAACCCCCAAAAAAAGCCTTACATTTGCAACCTTACTATGTGGTGTTGTTGCAGAAGCCTTTCCAGGTCCTATTCATCTAACAGAGTTGACTCCTATCATTAGGACAAAGTGAAAACAAAAACAAAAATACCTGGAAAAACTCAGCAGGTCTGACAGCATCTGCGGAGAGGAACACAGTTAACGTTTCGAGTCCATATGACTCTTCAACAGAACTAAGGAAAAGTAGAAGAGAGGTGAAATATAAGCTGGTTTAGGAGTGGGGTGGGGGGCGGTGTGGAACAGGTAGAGCTGGATAGGGGGCCAGTGATAGGTGGAAATTTGTTTTTGTTTTGGATTTCCAGCATCCGCAGTTTTTTGCTTTTATATTAGAACAAAGTGCTTTGCTATCACTCAGAAACCTGCATTGTCAACGTCACTCAGAATGTCTGTGTAGAGTTGAGGTACTAGGGCAGAATGCATGTGGTAGTCAGTAGTGTGGTAATTTGTAGGATTTACCATACCAAATAATGACTTAATCATCACAGCAAGGAGGTAATATCGACTTGTTTGATAGTGTAAAATGATTAATATTAGAACAGCCGTCGTTGTACATTCTTCCTGATTATCATCAACATTGACGCCAATGGGAAGAGATGTAAAACTGATGGCTGAGCTGAAATCTAGACCATTATACCCAAAGCCAAAATTACCACCTCATCACCAAGTGTCATAAAATATAAAAGAAAATAATTAAAAATTGCAGTTCCCTGTATTATAAAACTCTGATGTTAGTCTCTTGCACTAGATGCACAGTTTTTGAACCCCTGACCAAATGATCACTGGGGCCAATGGCCTCTCTCCTCACCTCACATGAACTTGGTTTCAGAACAGGCCTGAGAGTGTTTGAGCCAATGGGCTGAATAACACTGGGGAGTGGGGGGGGGATGGTTGGACGGCTCAGCCCCACAGGAACAATATCAGTTGACATGCTCCATGCTGGCCCATCCTACAGCTATAAAGCGCAGCGGGGCAGCTAAACAAGGGCCAAGTGGGGCTTCTGCCCCTCACTGGGGAGGAAGTTGCACCCTCTGGAGCTCCATCAGTCCCGGCAGTGTCAAGTGTGCGTCCCCGGCCTCTGCCAGGACTGCAAGAGAAGAAGGAGGAAGGTCAATGGATCCCCGGAGCAGGTAAGTCTGGGGACTTGAGCAGGAAGGTTTTGGGCAGGTCAGGGAGAGGGGGTGGTGGGGGTTGGAAGAACTGGGTTTAAGACTGCGGACTGGTAGGAACGAAGTGGGGTAGTTAGATCTAAGGATACCCCCGCAACCCTCCACCTCCTGATTGGCAAAGGGTCTCCCCTAAAGATTGAACTCCCCCGAAGATTGAACCCTCCATTCCTTCCTGCACATTGAAGGGAAGAACTTTGTTAAAAAAGTTGGGCTTCCCGCTCCCGCCCGACTGCCCACATCAGTCGTTTTATGGCATGGGCAGTGCCTAATTGGCCCTCGATCACATATTTGAATATGGTGGGCTGACTGCCAATTTCGGTGCCCCCCCCCGCCACCCCTGGTATTATGGGGTGAGCTCAGGGGTGGGTGGAAAGGTGGTGGGGTGGGCACCTGCCCTATCTTACATGACACCCCCTGTTGATAACACTTGTGAGGGCACATAAAACACAACCCAATGTCTCTCAGCATCTGGGTTTGTCCTGCTGCTAGCTCACACTTTTCACAATCTAGTGCTTCCAATTGCTGATGACAATGTCAAATCCACCCTGCCATCTCCATTTTGGCATTGCACTCCTTTAAAGCCAGGGTGGGTGATGGGGGAGCAGCCAGGGTGGGATCAACTAGGGGTGCAACGGTTAGGGCTGGTGCTGGAGGTGGGAAAGGACCGAGAGGTATTATCTGAACTTCTGTTTCTAGATTTTTCCCCTCCTTTCCTGAATGCACCAACTTACACTGGGCTGTGACTCCACAAGAGACAGCAGCTCTTCAGTGCATCACCCAAGTGGCCAATTAAGTTGGGTCAATCAGAGCTGAGCTTGACTCTGTCCTCACCTGATGTCCCCATATAATGGATCAATTTCCAACAAGAACCAGTCATCATAATCATCGAAATTTCAGCACAGAAGGAGGTCACTTGGTCGATCAGGTCTGTGCCAGTGCTCATTCATTAGTTGCAATTTTCTACTCTCATTCCATTTCCCTGCCCTTTCCCAGTATTCTTTTATATTCTCTCTTTTCAAATACTTAGCCAATTCCCTTTCAGTTTATACGTATCTTGGCAGTAGGATCTCCCAATAACTCTCACTGTGGACAAACTAATTGTTCTTCCAGTGAGAATTGTCCATTTTGTCTTGTTAGTAATGCACCAGCCAGTGGGGAAAAAGCTTCAAATATTTATCTTCTCAAATTCTCACCGTTTTGTAACCCTCTTTTAAACACCCTCTTATCATTCCCTGTTGCAGTGGAAAAAAATGCCCATTTCTTCATAACTATAACCTCTCATTTCCTGCTACCATTCTAGTGAATCTTCACTGCCCCCTTTCTATGGCTCTAATATCTTTCCTCACATGATGTGCCCAAAACTGCACGCAATGTTCCAACTGTGAACATGGTCTAACTAACATCTTGCACAGATTCAATATAACTCCCTTGCTTTCATTTTCAAAGTCCCATATGGAAAATGAGAATCCCATTTGCTTTTCTTACAACATTTTCTACCTGCAACAGAAGTGAATTCCTATAAGATTGCCCCTTCCCTATCATAGATTTGCTAAAACTAATGGTAGTATCTGTGCACCAAGTTAGTGAAGATCAGTTAACTCAATACAAGCCTGACAACCAAAGTGAGATCTTCTGATTTCCCTAACTTCGTATCATAGGATGCTGTGCCATTATCTGCATGCAAATCTTTTTTCCCCTCTCCCTCCTGTTGACTTGCTTTGTCTTTCCTTACCCAATTCTCCCACTCAGTCTGTCCCCTCATCTCTCTCTTCCTTTCTATTTTACTGTCTGCTCTACTCAGGAAATACTAGGGAGACTCCTGCATCTAAATTTGTGATTAATTGATCAATAATGTGCACAATACTGGACTACCAAGTTAATCAATTAATACGAGAACTAAGAATAGATCAAGTTGACAATATTCAGATGGAGCAACTGTTACCGTTTGTTGGATATATGTATACCATCGATTCAAAAGCAAGGACACTTGTAGGACTCATTAGCAGTCAGCAGAAGCATACAAGTATATGTGAATAATTTGAAATGGATGAAATGTTGCTCCATGTATCATTAATCTGGATAAGAATTGGAAAAAGAGGCCCCTGCTTCGCTGATTACATTAGCCAAGCTGCCTGACTTCAATCTGACAGTTGCCAACTGCTCTTGTTGGGACAGTTGCAATTTTTTCAACTCCTTCACACTACAACCTTGTCCTAAGTTTTCAGATCTATCCCTTTGCACTTAAAACAAATAGGATGGAAAGGTGCTAGTTTCCCCTTGTGACACACGGACCAGGGTTGGCCTGGAGTCTCCAGGAATTGAAGATCGATCTCCAGGACACTGCTGTGTGGAACGCTGAAGAAAAATCACCAGGGCATGAAAAAAGATTTTTTGTTTTGTCATTTACTTTGAACATTTCTCTTTACCAGATATAAAAATATTGAAAATGGGGAAAACAAGGCTAAGATAAAAGCGAAATACTGCAGATGCTGGAAATCTGAAATAAAAACAAAAAATGCTGGAAAAACTCAGCAGGTCTGGCAGCATCTGTGGAGAGAGAAATAGAGTTAATGTTTCAATCCGACTCTTCTTCAGAGCTCTGAACAAAAAAGGCTGTTTGGCTGACAGGCAAGCATTATCCAATTGGGTAATGAGTCTTTTTGTTTTTGTGTTGGTGTCGGAAGGCAGTGTGCCACAAGGATCGATGCGTTGGCTGACTGGTAGCTGAGATTAGGGTAAACTATGAGAGGAAACCTCCAGGAATACATTTAATCGCAGTTGGCAACCCTAAAATGGCCACAGGTTTCCTCACAAGTAATGATTCCTTCGTAGTTATACAGCCAGTCTTCAGTGATTCCCACAGATATTTTTTACATCTCTCCTCTCTTCTCTTTTTCGTCTCCATCAGTCCCCTTAAATCTTTCTCTCTCTCCCCATACTCACCCTTCTCCTCCATCAACTTGGATTCTCCAGTAACTGTATTACCCTCTTTTACCCTTCTCATATCTCTGCATGCTCCCGTCAGACTCGCTTTCTCTGTCCTTCCTCTATTCTCTTGCCTGCCTCACCAATTCCTTCTCTCTGTCTACTGTCTCATCCTTGTCTCATATCATGGTTGTCTGTGTGCATCTCAGTAAACAGTCTGTCCATGCTCTGTGTCCTGCCATGCACCCTGTGAGCCCTTGCTGTAAAGCCACTGAATTAAGTGAGTGGGCATCCAGGGTTGACACACAAGTCAGGCAATGACCATCTCTAACAAGAGAGAATCCAACAATCACCCCTTGATGTTCAATGGCATGACCATCACCTAATCCCCCACTATCAACATCCTGGAGGTTACCATTGACCAGAAACTGAACTGGACTAGCTATATAAATACTGTGGCTACAAAAGCAGGTCAGAGTTTAGGAACTGTTAGTCAAATAACTCACCTCTTGACTCCCCAAAGCCTGTCCACCATCTATAAGGCTCAAGTCAGGAGTGTGGTGGAATACTCCCCACTTGCCTGGATGAGTGCAGCTCCCACAACACTCAAGACGTTTGACACCATCCAGGATAAAGCATCCCGCTTGATTGGCATCACATCCACAAACATTCACTCCCTCCACCACCGACGCACAGTAGCAGCAGTGTACACCATCTACAAGATGCACTGCAGGAATTCACCAGGGCTCCTTTGACAGCACCTTCCAAACCCATTACCACTACCATCTAGAAGGACAAGGGCAGCAGTTTCATGGGAACACCACCACCTGGAAATTCCCCTCCAAGTCACTCACCATCCTGACTTGGAAATATATCTGCGTTCCTTCACTGTTGCTGGGTCAAAACCCTGGAACTCCCTTCCTAACAGCACTGTGGGTGGACCTACACCACATGGACTGCAGCGGTTCAAGAAGGCAGCTCACCACCACCTTCTCAAGAGCAAATAGGGATGGGCAATAAATGCTGGCCCAGCCAGTGAGGTCCACAACCCCTTGAATGAATAAAAGAAAAACAAGGCAGCAGATGGAGTATAATGTGGAAAAGAGTGAGGGTATTCACTTTGGTCATAAGAATAGAAAAGCAGAATATTTTTTAGAAGGTGTAAAACTTGTAAATGTTGACATTTGGAGTAGACTTGAGTGTACTCGTACAAGAAACATAAAAAGTTAACTTGCAAGTATGGCAAGCAATTAGGAAGGCAAATGACATGTTGGCCATTATTGCAAGAGGATTGGAGTGCAAGGATAAAGAAGTTTTATGTTATGAATTTCATAGAGATGGATAACTTTAAAAAGCAAATTTCCAGTTAATAGCTGAAAGAATGAAATTAAAAGATTTTACATTTTAAGATTTTTATTTTACTGATTAAATGACTCTGTAATTTTAGTCTCCTTACTTAAAGAAGGATATAGTTGCATTAGAGGCAGTGAAGTGAAGGTTCATTAGATTGGTCCCTCGTCATCGTCGGTGGTCCCTCAGAATTGAGGGTGATGTCCATCAGCCTTGGTGAGACTTCAGATGATTGAGGAGCCCAATTCTGGATCCACATGTCCTTCTGCATTAGGGGCATGTTGTTGCACAGGGGAGTGGAAATCATGCCTCTGGGTTGGCTTCCTTCTCCTTCCTCTGCGATGAGAGGGTTTTCCTTTGATGAGAGAATTGGGTCTATTTTCTCTGGAGTCTAGAAGAATGCGAGGTGATCTCATTGAAACATTCTGAAGGGGCTTGACATGTAGACATGTGAGGTTGTTTTCCCTGGCTGGGGAATCTAGAACATGGGGCTACAGTCTCAGAATGAGGAGCCAATCATTTAGGGCGGAGATGAGGAGAAATTCTTTCACTCAAAGAATCTTTGGAATTCTCTACCCTTGAGAGTTGTGGACACTTCATCTTTGACTATATTTAAGGCAGATCTGGGATAAACAGATTTTTGGTCTCTCATGGAGTGAAGGGAGTGGGCAAGAAAATGGAGTTGAAGCCAATGATCAGCCTTGATTGTATTGAATGGTGGAGCAGGCTTGTCAGGCCATTTGGTCTTCTCCTGCTCCCATTTCTGACATTATGATGTACTTATCTGTCTTGTGGAGAGCCCTCTGTATGCCCTTATAATTCAGTTCAAATCGGATTTCTTACCAGCTAAGCCAATAAGCCTCCTAGGATGTCGCTTCTATCAAAATAGGGAGAAAAGAGACATGTTTTTAACAGATGAGATTTCAAAATTTTCGGTGTATTATGGAGGTATGTCCAAGAGTTGCCTTTTTGAAAGCACCCTGGAAGTCAGCAAATCTGCAGTACCAGCAGTAGGCATTCAGTAGCTGAAGGGTTAATGATGTGATGCTTTTCTGTTTATGATTTTGTACCATTAAAGGATTCACGCTATGGCTTTATAGCTGCAGAAATCAGTTTTCCAGCCTTTACCACTCCAGCAGTACAAACCGGGGCCATCAGCTCAGAACAAATAAAAGCTTCATCTAGATTTCATTGCACATTATTTTTGCAACAGTCGCTCTTTTATGGATGGAAAAACACAGTCCTTATCACATGATTCAAAATCAAATAAGATCTTCACGCAATGTTTTGGAAAATTTGTGGAAAGGTTCCAAGTAATTTTTTTCTTTCTTATTTAGGCTACAGTCCAAAAATATTGGATTCAAATGGACTTGTCCCAGCTGCTGGACCTGCATGTTGCTGAGCTTTCACTATCATTCTATTCCATTCAAATAAAGCCATTAATGGGGTTATACATCACATCCTGTCTCATGGTGGATAGTGATTAGCAGATTAAGATACGCTCCCTTAAAGATGCACGTACATCAAAAGGCAACAGAGTAGGTCATTCAGCCCCTTCAGCCTGGCTGATCTCCATCTTAACTCCACATATCCGCCTTAGCTCCATGCCTCTTACCCAACAAAAGTCTTCCTGTCTCTGTTTTGAGATGTTGATTCAACATCTACAGCCTTTTGGTGAGAGAATTCTAGATTTCCACTGCCCTTTGTGTGAACAGGTGCTTCCCAGTTTCACTCTTTAGGCCTTGCCCTAAATTTTAAGACTACGTCCCTTTGTTTTTGATTGCTCCACCAGAACGAATAGTTTGTAATAAAATCAGAAAGTGCTGGAAATAGTCAGCGAGTCTGACAGCATTTGTGGAGAGGGAAACAGAGATAACGTTTCGTGTTGGATATGACTCTTCTTCAGAACTCTTCCATCAGAACAAAGCTTTGTTTTATTTCAAATTTCCAGCATCCACAGTATTTTGCTTTTATTTTAGAGTATGCAGTTTCTCAGTATCTATCCTTTTGAATCCCTTCATCATTTTAAACAGCTTAATCAGATCACCACGTCAATCTTCTATACTCAAGTGAATACAAGTCAAATTAATGCAACCTATCCCCATAATTTAATCCTCTATGATTTTGGTCAGTGTCTGAAGTCAATTTATTTTTCTGCAAAAATGCTAATTCATTGTTTCCTGAACTATCAATAAAAGAGCAGCAGTCACTAAATCAGTTAGCATAGTCATAAGACTGAGCTATTAGGCTCTTCCTGCTGCCAGCTCATGCCCTTTGTGTTCATTAGAAAGGAAGATTGCACTTATAGTGGCTTTCACAACCTCATCCCAAAGAGATTTACGGCCAATGGTGTACATTACTGAAGTTCTTGTTGTAATGTATAAAAGCTGAAAGCCAATTTGCACACAGCAAGCTCCCACAAACAGGAATTAAATAAATGACCAGATAATCTTTTTTTTGGCGTTCACTGAGGGGCGCAGGGTGGCCACAACACCAGAAGAACTCCACTGCTCTACTTTGAATAGTGCTGTGGGATCTTTTACCTCCATCTGACAGTGCAGGTCTCATCTGAAAGATAGTACCTTTGACACTGCGGCACTTCTTCAGCGCTGTCTTATATTGTCAGCCTGGGTTAACAATGTTTCATTCCAATCTTCTCAAACAAGATCTCATCATCTTAATTTTGGCCTTTCCTGTCAGCTTGCAACAGCTGGGACTCATTCCATCACTTTCTAACAACACTGAGCTTCAGCTATACTTACATATGCTCCGGGCATTCCAGTTTTCTCATTAGTATGTGCTCAGTTATTGTACTTAGGCCACACCTCCTCATTACTGCAATGTTGCCCACTCTGTTCCCTGAACTGACATGCAATATGCTCTACTTTGAATTGACAATTTAAAGTCATTTATTATACTATGAAAATTGAATTGTCCAATTTTGAATTGATTTGGATTCAAATTTGAATTGAGCAGCTTAAAGAACTATTGCTAAAAAACTGAACTGTCAGTTCATTTTAAAGAAACATCTGTGAATTAGGAGCTGTACTGGACCCTGCTTGTACGGTTTGTTCATTCCACCCCAGCTTCTGAGTTTCCACTGGGATCCAGCTCTAAGTGTCACCTGAACACTAACTAGCCTTATAAACTCTACTTCCCACAACCCACGAAACATCTCTCCTCTTCCAGAGGCTGAAACGGGGACTGGTTCCCATCCTGTCAGCTGCAAAGCGGGCAGGTTAATTATAATTACCCCATAGTGATTTATTTCAAACTTCAGGGTTGTTATGCAAACAAAAACAGCAGCTATTTTGCATCAACAACATTCCACAAACATCAACAGGATGAATGACCGATTAATCTTTGTGTTGATTTTGGTTGAAGGAAGAATGTTAGCTAGGACACATAAGAACTAACTTTCTGACCTCTGACTAGGACCACGAGATTTTTAGCATTGACTCGCGCAAGTAGCTGAGACCTCGATCAGTGTTACACTGACTCACACTGCACTAGTATGTCATATTGTGTGAGGAGATCAAACCTTAGTAAGGGACTTAAACCCACAAGTTTCTTAGTCAGAGCCTGGGTCAAGATAATACTCAGTATTGTAGTGAGTTACATGGTCAATTCTGATGATCCTCTTGTCTTCCATTCAAACCAGTCTGACACTTCTCTTCAATCCTTACACAAACCTACTTTTTGATGAAAGAAAACTAGGCTTCATCACATGAGGGTCAACAATATAAACTCTTCCTGTTAATCTTATTCAAGTTTTGACTCCTTTGCTAGAACTGGAACAAAGTGAGAAAATAATTTTTAACACCAAGATATCATTGCAGATCAATGTTTGCTTTATTTAAACCTCATTACAATCAAAATTACTCTCCTAATTGCAGTCAAGTTTCAATAAATTCAATGAGAGCGATTATAGTGCTTCATGAAGCATTGTAGAAGGAGCTTTACTCTGGACTTAACCCATACTGTACCTGATTTAGGATTGTTAGATGGGACGTGACAAGGGAGTTTAGCTCTACATCTAATCTGTGCTGTACCTAATCTGGGAGTGTTTAATGGGAAAGTGTAGATGGAACTTGGCTCTGTCTCTAACCTGTGGTTTATCTGGCTTGCAGGAAATTGAGTGATAGATTACAGGTAGACTTGTAAGGCAGAAATGTCTGCTAGAATGACAGCGAGCAAAGGCTCAAATATATAATCATTAAGTTCAAGCGCTTAAGTTACTGTTGCATCATATTTAATTATTTTCCTTTACTGAAGTCATTAACTCCATGCTGGGATATGGTACCATGACCTTCCAGTGCTATTGTATGAACCAGGAGAGTGGCTATCAAAGTGTATTTACACACAGTACTCATTAACTGATGTCCAGCTACAAGGAGTTCCAGCCGGAGTCAATTGATAGTAAACAGGAGCAGGAGCCCTGGTCAGTTTTCAACTCCCTAAGCCGTGGGTACTGAGGTTAATTATTCCACTCTGACCATCATTGCCAACGCAATCTATGCCAGCGAGACATGGAAGAGAACAGCAAATGTCATGCGATTTGGACGTCTTTCACCAGTGCATGCCTGTGTAAGATCCTGGACAAACACATGGAGAGACAGCATTACCAATGAAGTGCTACAGAGGACTGGTCAGAAGTGCCTGCCGGTCCTCATGAAGGAGCGATAACTGAGGCTGACAGGACCTGTGTTTCGCCTCCCTGAAAAACACCCCTCCCCCAGAGTGGCAGTAGACCACCGGGCGGAAGACGACGGGGCCGAAAGAGATTACGATAGAGATGGAGCGGGGCAGGTAGTAGAGTCCTGATGCCTGTTATCCTCCACTGGACCGGAGGAACTAAACCTAAATAAGTCATCGCTACCAGCTGAAACCAGTGACCTCAGCTCAGAGTGGCAATCAAACCTTGCACCTTTCTTCTTTAAAAGGCTTAGCTCCCATTTTTGTCAGTGAGCTGAGCTATTGAGACTGAGCTCTATTCTTCCTTTTTAAGCAATGTTTAGACTCTACTGCCTTTTCCTAACCTTCTAGCTTTTAAATCAAAAAGAAGTAGGACAACATCCTCGCTTGGTTAGGACCATAGGACGAGGAGTAGACTGCTTAGCCCCTCAAGCCTCAAGTTCTGCCATTTGATTAGATTTTGACTGATTGGTATCTCAACGCTATTTACTCACTGTTGCTCCTTATCCTTTAATACTCTGAACTAATAAAAATCTATCGCTCTCAGTCTTGAAAATTCCACTTGACCCTGCATCCACAGCCTTTTGGGGAGAGAGTTTCAGATTTACACTACCATTTGATTTGCCTCATCCATGAAATGGAAAAATTGACTTTAAATTGAAAAATGAAGCATTGGTGGAGGTTTTAAAACTGGTTCATCAGATATTTTGCCTTATAAAGGATTTCACCTTTACTTATGTTCTGCAGACTCTTTGAGAAGCTGTAATAAATAGAAATGGGATCAAATTATTACCATTTTACTAGCTATGGGACAAGAATGAAAAAGCTGGTACATCTTGCTTTGATATGGGAAGGGAGAGGAATTCGAAGTAGCAGGTTGCTCCTGGTTTATTTCAGATTAGAAAGCAAATTCCTCACGTAATCCTGACCGACAGCTCTGGATCAGAACCTTAAGCTGTGAGCAAACTCCTGCCTCGCTTCTGTATCCCATCGCTGAGTGCGGAGTGTAAGCAGCATTAAGCCTATTATTGCTGCTTTCGGAAGTTTGTGCGTTGGCCCTCTCCAGTATCAGCACTAACTGTGTAATTGCTCAGGAATAAGAGGATTAAGCTAATCTTCCAATTGGCCTTTTATTGGGTAGGAGGGTAAAGGGGCTAATAGAAGCTGCTGAACTCAGGTAAACAGAAATTGCCTGAAAGACATCTGTCATTCAGCGGAGCGAGGAACCCACTGGCCGTCCTTCGAGAAGCTTTGTGCTTCTTTCCCTTCTTTTGCTCCTCATGGTGAGGGTTGTCAGTGCTGGGAAACGGAACATTGCTGTTCTATTTTGCGACACTGGCATTAGATTTTCAACTTGCCACCCACATGTAAACCTCACATTGCGGATCCCATGGCTGTAATTGAAACCATCTCCAATAATTCCTGTTGAGGTAAATGAAAACTGGCAGCTTCTGTACTGATTTTATCCTGATTTTTATACCTGGGAGGCAAGTTGAGAATCAACCCCAGGTACATCTGCCACAAGTAGGACACAGCTCAATCCCTGTTAGCCTCAGGGAAAAGCGCTCTCTGCACTGCCCCATTACTATACCCAGGTAAGATATAGCATGGGTTATATTCAAGCATAAATCCCCTCGAATTGTCATAATCTTAGCCTCAGACCCAGTTCCACTGTGCCAGTCTGACATTTGCACTTCCCATGGCTTCTCTGGATTGTAAAGTGTTGAGTCTAATGATAGCTACTGAGCATGCGCGTAAGGAGCTATGTCACAGTGATGCCACTCACTAAGAGGAGGTGAGTGTGAAGCATTTCGGAGAGTAGCTCCTGCTATGTCTTGCTCTTACTTAACCTTTGTAAATAGTTAGCATGTAAATAAATGTTTTTGAACAAAAGACCATTGCCTCCAGGAAGATCTCTTCTAGAGTAAGAAGCCAACAAATTAACCCACAATAACTGATGAATGGCACTGCCAATTTCGTGCCATTGTTGGTAACTTGAGAGTGGTTTGCACTAGGAATTGGGTTGCGATATCCTAAAAAATATTTCATGTTGGAGCCTCGAAGCTGACAGAAATAAGGGAGGATTTTATCTCATCAGTCTGTATGCCACTTTAGGTTCTATGCCTGGAAATATGGTAAGAGAATGTGCACAAGGGATCAAATGCACCCGGTTATACACATTAGGTAAACGTTGTGGGCTGTGCAGAGCTCGGTAACACACACAAGTCCGAACTCTGCTGATTTAGTTCATTTCAGCTAGGGGAGTGGTGGGGAGGCATGGTGAAGCAGCCTACTAAAGCTGACTGTCTAGGCCACTGGAGCTCCACCCCAGCATGAGTCGGCGCCCTTGGGAAAGAGGGAAGGGAAAGAATAAGACGTGTAATTAATCAAAATCTGGAGAATTTGCACTTTCCTTGACAGTTTGCACGTGCCAAGTAAAATTAATAAAGCATGCAAAGACAGGTGAGGTCAATGCAAATTCCACATTTATTGACTAGTTTAAGCTTGTGATATTCAGGGCCTCGCATGGCACATTATGATGGCATTCCACACTGCTTATTAACAGAGGCAATTTAACTTTGAGAGTTGCAAAAACAAGTAATTGTTAGCTGTATTTGGAAGTTGCAGGCATATATTTAATATCATCAGCAGGTTTCCAAGGATGTGCTCCTGAACCCTTTAGTCATTCCTGCACTGCATTAAGACTGAGAGCATGAAATAACCATTCCAATACTAAAGAAGCAAATACATCATCAGAAAGGGAAAGTTTACCTCAGTCTACACATTGTAGCATTTTTCTAGAGGATTCTGTTAATGGAGAATTCTCCCATAACCTTCTGTATGCAGTACTCCAGGGTACTGTTGATAATTAGCAAGTCAGCATGGCTCATTAATAAGACCTGGAGGGTTAGGCCTATGACGATGGGCTGGAAGTCTTCCCACTCAGCTCCAGGGAATTGTGCAAACTAGTGCTCTAATGGGCAGGCCTGGTTGGACAAGGTATAGAAATTCGGTGTTGGTAGAGTGTGCAGGTTCCAGCAGTGGCTTTGCAGACACATAAGTTCGCTCAGGTCTTGACAACTCATGACAAATTTCGATGGAATTACTTAAGTGACGGACATCTCTACTGAGAGACAGTGAGCACTATTATCAGTCATAATCCAAAACTCTAGCTGTGTGAATTTCTCAGTCACTTGGTTTGAAGAATCTGAGGCATGATGGTGGATTGCTGCATGTGTCACAGAAAGAAAAGTCCCTCCATAACACAGCCAGCAAAGGGACTTGATATGATCCATCTTGGCATTTGCTAACTTATGGATCAGACAGAAAGCTTCCCTTGGGTAACTTGGGCATAAATTGGGTGAATTGGGCATAATCTGTGGAATTAAGCAAGGGCGGAACTTCATACACCACATGTTTAATGACTTTTTCATGTGAAGTGACTTTGTCAGCTTGGATCACGGAGGGCAATTTTGACTTAGCCCATCTACAGGGAACAATGTTTTACACCCTGTTCAATTTCCCTCTCCATTTTTAAAATTTATTCTTTCACAGGGTGTGGAAGTCGCTGGCTAGACCGGCATTTATTGCCCATCCCTAATTGCCCTCGAGAAGGTAGTGGTGAGCACCAGTATTAAAGTCAGTGAACTGTGGTAACACCCAGCATACCACTCAATCCCATGAGTTTCTCACCCAGCGAGTTAGGTTAAAATTACCCCTCTCATCCCCATATTTGGGCTCTCTGTTTGCTGACAGGCAGGCCATAGTCACATTGGCTACTTGGATGAAATCTACCTTTGTAGAATTACTTCTGTTGTAAGATATCACCCCTGCACAACTCCTTCACAGTGAAATGAAGATACCTTAATAAAGGATGACAGCCCATTGTCCAAGGCATCAAAAAAGTTGGAAAAAGATATGGTGAATCAAGCAGCAGTGTTTAAGTTAAATCACACTAATAGTAAGCAACAATACTTGCAATAATATAGGTGGGGAAAGTCCAACAGAATCTTAAACAATCAACTACAAGTGGTGAAATTGCATTATCTGATGCCCTGTTCATTTCTGTCTAACTCCTAAATTAGTTTCTCATTCCATAGATATTTGATGGTGATTTTCTGGACACAAACAGCAAACAGCTGGCATGCTTCAAGATCCTAAGTGTGATTCCGAGCCAGCGTTTGGTAAATGTGTCTGAGGGGCACAGTAACTGCAATCTCGGAAAACCAAATCGACAGCATTGTGCAGTGTGTAAGGTTATGGTCAGCAACATCAACTCCACCGCCTCTCCCCACCACCCCCACCCCACCCCCACTCAGACTGAAGGCAGCACAGTCTCACAGCACCAACCCTCAATCTGTTCACTTGGAAAGGATTCTGCTATTTTTAAACCTTCCAGCTCTTTTGGATCCTGATGTGTAGGCAACTCTGGACAAATCATTCAAAAAAGCTAAGCTTTCTTTCTGCAAGCCTTCCACACAGCATGGCTCTTAGCGAAGAGGAAGGCAGTGCCAAAAGACCTGTAGTGTGCTGCACTGTCAGAATAAGCAGACCCATAACAAGAGATAATATCCATTCTATTCAGAATATGCTTTTCTTAAATAATTCTCAGGCTTTATTGGTTTTGTCTGCATCAAAGCAAAGTGCACAAATAGTCATAATTAACTACAGAAACCATAAACTGAGGAAATAAGTACAAACTGTCTTGAAGCACCAAACATTCAAAACAACCGTAAAGACTGGTCACCAGACTGGTTACAATATCACATGAAAGTGGCATTTTCAACACAAACAATGCCATTGCAATATGAAAATTCCCATTGTGTGGTCACAGGCCCCTGTAACTCCTCAAGTAACCAACAGGATAAAGATACAATATCAGCCACATAGTCCAAAAACACCCTAAATTTAACACCCATGCTGTGTTGTTAGCCAAGCTCAGTCCAGGCAACAATTGGAGGGGAGGAAGGGGAGGTGGTGGGGAGGAAGGGGGAGTGTTGCTACCCAGAAGCAGGGTACTTAGGCTAAGGAAAGGTGGTGGGAGAGCAGGGGAGGAAGCCGGGTCTAACTATCTTGCTTTTCTTGGAAAGTAGGTGATGTAGGTTTTAGGGCAAGGGCAGGATTGGGCTTAATTGTGATGCCGTTTATAGTTGAACAAGTGTTGCCAATGCTCAATGCCAAGGTGTCTTGTGAAAAATTACCACATGGGCCAGGCATGAAAGGGTCATTGGCCCCAGTAGAATCGGAACCTGGCAAGTACTTATTAGTACTTATAGGAGAATGCAGGAAAAATGATAAGGAGGGGAGAGGCAGGGTGTGGAAGAAAAGCCCCATTATGATTTATGTTTATAAACAGCCCCTCCGAGATTTTGCACAGAACCTTGTCAGGGTAACAAAGCCTCTCTAAATATCGGAACATCTGCCCTTTCACAGTGTGCTCAAACCCTGCCATCATCGTTAGTGACAGAGCAAGAGCGAGCTGTTCAAACAGCTTCTTTCACTCAAACAATAACAAGCGCTGGTCAATTAAGCCGATGATAGACAGATGTCTGAGTCTAGTTGTAACTGCTGCTGCTACAATCTGTGCTCAGCGAACTCATTTGTTCCTAAGCTTCTGTCGACTGACGACTTTTTAGTAACCAAATGTAGTACGATGTATTGAATTAATTCGGCAAATATTGAGGGGCATTAGACAAGCCAACAGGTGTTCTATCCCATCATCACTGGTTTACATCCAGTCAACAATCTGCACAGTGAGCCATTAGCACCCAGATCAGAGAAAAACTTACATTTATATAGAGCCTTTCACAACATCAGGATGTACCAAAGTGCCTCACAGCCAATAAGATACTTTCTGAAACATAGTCACTGTTGTAACATAGGAAACAGGGCAGCCAAGTTGTGCACAGCAAGCTTCCACAAACAGCAATTCAATAATGGACAGATAATGTGTTTTGAGATGTTATTTGAGGGATAAAGATTGGCCAGGACACTGGGGAGAACACCCTGCTCTTCTTCGAAATAAGACTGTGCAATCTTTTATCCCCAACTGAGATGATAAGTCATTGCAGTGGGACTTGAACCTACAAACCTTCTGACTCAAAGGAATAAGTTCTACCAAGTGAGCTATGGCTGACACCTAATTATTAATGAATGTTTAGCTAACATGTACAATTTGGTATGCTCATTGAATGCAAACTGAAGGCAGAACTTCAGTTTTGGTTCTGTGCACTGAGTGCCCAAGACCATGGAGTGTTTACCAAGGCCAGAAACATTGCACTGCCATTCTCTGCTGCCAAATAAATTCCCATGGCTTGTCGGAACAATGGAATCAAGTTGGTAAGAGAAGATCTTGGAGCTAATCATAATCCTTTGTCATACCTGTTGTGTGAACAATGAACACTGGGGTTTGCCACTTTACCTTCTCCTCTCCAAAGGCACTGTCTGAATCTGGCCTACAGAGAGGATCAAGATACTGAATGGCCTTCTTTTGTGTTATTAGATCCTGTAGCAGTTGTTTTACTTTTTAGCACTAGTGTAGAATTGGCAATTACAGATCTGCCACCCATTCTATAACTCTCCCACTTCCCTTTCTAAAAACTCCAATGATTTCACAGTTTTATGATTCTATGATTTAATGGTTCTATGATAATCCTAATTTTTCGTATGGCTACTGATGAAGCCACTTCTCTCCGTGAAGCCTAATCCTATTGTGGCAGTGGGAAATCAGCACTCAGAGACCCATGACCTCTACGTAATGCTTTAACTTTTTACTACTCCTGTGTGCTTTGGGTTCCTCACCAAAGAGACTCTTGTTTAACGTTGGAAGTGCAAAGATCACTTGGTTTACACTATCGTGTGTCATCAGCTGCATCGTACCAATCCCCTTCCTGCCAATTGCATGCAACCAACGGGAAAGTGATGGATAATTACATAGCAGGCCTCCTTGAAATCCTTCGCACCTGTTGTAGAGGACTCCCTATCGACCTTTACCCACCATCCCCCCACACATACAACTACCTTACATTCACACCAAAGTACTGTACTGTTGATATAGGGCACAGCAAGGCGGTTCATAGCCAGCTGAGAGCTCATTAGTGGAAGCACATTTAATTAATTAATTTGTCATTGCCAAATGGTGGTCACATACATCTTGCCTTCTCTCAGAGGCTGAGATGTTCCTTCCGTCTGCCATCTCCTGACAGCAAGTGCAGGCATGAAAGCCCTGACCACAGCTGAAAGCTACTAAATATGTTAAATTAAATAACCTTTGCCACCAGATGCAAGATGGGGAACATGGAAAAAAAGCTTCTCTGGTCTCTCTGATTTATACCTGTTATTCCTCTGCTGCAGGTGGTGATGAACTGAGGTATGGTTCCACTGGCACGCAAAGCCATGGCTGCAGTGTGTACCAGTTACAAGATGCACTGAAACAACTCATCAACGTTTCTTTGACAAATCTGCAACCTCTACTAGAACACACTCAGAAATGTCTGCAGCAGATGTCCCAAAGCCATCCCCTACAATACTATCCAATCACTGATGAAGACATTGAATAGGATGGGGGACTTTGGGTAACATTGCCTTAAGAATGATGTACTATAATTATGATCACTGAAGCCTGACATCCAATAGCGAGAAGAGAGGGAAGATTTCTGTGTTTGCTATTTCCAGTAAAACTGCAAAGATGTGAAACTAAATATAAAAACATGGGACAAGTAACAGTCAGCAGAGGAAACCTCCTCCCAGGCACAGCATTTCCATTGCGATGTCCACCCTGAAGACTATATCTTGGTGATAGAACGTGGAGCTATCAACCACAGGCATCAATAATTCTGCTCTGCTCTCTGATGATAATCAGAGTTTAAGACATCAAATCGAGTTCCATCTGCCGGTTTAGATGGATGTAAAAAAATCTTATGGGACTAGTTTAGTAAGAGCCAGGCAGATCTCCGGATGTCCTGGCCAACATTTATCTATCAACCAATGCCACCAAAAAGTGTATTAACTGGTGATTATTCCACAGCTGTTTGTGGGACCTTGAGTGTGCAATTTGACTGTGGGGCTTGCATAGATAACAACACCGAGTGTCCATCAAAAGCTACTCACTGGCACCACTCACTTTGGGACATCCTGAAGTGATGAAGGACATCATATATATGGAAGTTGTTTCAGAATTCTAAAGGGTCTGGTACAGGCATTGTTCCTAAAGGAATCTAAATGTGTTCCGTATCCCACCCAGACCGCCATGAGAAGCAGTAGACCGAGTGACAATCCATATATCTGCATGAAAAGTTAATTCCATGAGCAGTAAGCTCCTCTACTCAGTATTATTCCACAGTCTGGAAACAATACTCCAGACAGCTGACATATTCCATCATCCAGTTGGTATGACCAGAATTGCCAGCTCTTGCCAAGTTCAAAACTGAACAGAAGACAACATAAGGGACAGGTCAAAGGCTGGGATCACAGCTTGAGTTCTGATGCTTATTTTAAAGCTGATGATAAATCAGTTGAAAGCCTTTTAATCGCTCATGTCGCCAACATCATAAATTACTGACTTTTAGCCCAGGAGATGCTGTTGCTGACAGTTATGGACCAAATGTTTAACACTTTCATATGACATTCCTCTGTTCATTGTTTTAGCAGAGCTGTTCATCAATGTTCCCTCTAATTTATTTTTCCTGTGCTCGACCTTTTAATTTTAATGCACGGTACCTCGATATATTTTTTTCCGTTGCTGCATGTATGTTTTCTTAAACAGCGCAACTTGTGAGTGGCCGACTTGGTCCCTTACATGTTTCTGTGTAACATCGCATGCACTCAGCTTGCACTGATCTTAACCCATTTAAAATAAATGGGCGAATTTCTGACCAAAACAACGGGATGTTCTAGGATTCTTATAGCAGGATGACTACAGGCAAAAGAGGCAGCCTCCTCAAGTAAAGCTTAGATGGCATTTTGAATCAGGAATGGGTTATTACAATCCAACTACAATTGCCACAAGAAACTAAAGCTCAAATTAGGTCCCAAGCTGCTTTCAGTGTGACCTTTGCGTATCAGTGAAGGATTTGTTTTCCTTGATTTTTTTTCCGCTGTGAAATGGTGGGGTTAATCTTTTACATTTGAACTTTAATTTGGTCCAAGACAGCTGCAAAATTAATCTTTGGACTCTACAAATGGTCCATCATCTGCTCCCCATAGGGAGCCCCAGCTCGGAGAGTGATCGCTCATCTTCTAGCGACAGCCGGGAGTGCTCCTCACTTCAGCACCTGTCTACAAGCAGAATTCTCAATGGCCAGCTGTCTTGGTTGGGCACAAGGTGTCACCTGTTTCCCAACATTCCCCTCTGGTTTTGAGTGAACCTGAGGTAGCTCTTTGACATCTGACTTCTGCCAGCAGAGCCCAAAGATGTTTCTGGTAGAATTCATGACCACATTGAGAGCCGTGCCCACTGCTTACAAATAATTTAATTTGGATAAGACCCCAGGGGGAAACACATTAAGGCAGCTCTCATCCTAAATAAAAACAGAAAATGCTGGAAATGCTCAGCAGATGAGGAAGCATCTGTGGAGAGAGAAACAGGAGTTGGTGTTTCAGATTGATGGTCGGAGTATTTTCAGCATTTTCTGTTTTTATTTCAGATTTCCAGAATCTGCAGTATTTTGATTCCATAACAGCTTTATTCCTACATCCACGTGTCACTTTCTGATACTTACTCTGCTCCCTAGCTCTCATCTCAGTGGAAGGCACTCCAAGGGGACTAGTCTTGGAGCGAGAATATTGGGATGATAAATGGACAGAAATTGCGAGGGAGCTGCTATCTGTATTCCCCATAGTGTCTCTCAGCAGATAAAGCCCCATGCTAGGATTGTGGGTGTGTAAAACATTCCCTATAATGTGAGACCATTCACTAGGCACTTGTAAATGGATACTGTAAGTTTTCAAACACAAATGTACATGATAAATATCAAAATGAGCCCAAATGTTATGTGATGACGGTTCTTAAATAATCCACAATATTCCTCTGTCACTTCCACAAAAGCCTGCTTAAGGCAAGGATGATGCGTTTTAAATGAAATGATAACTCACTGAATCAGTATCATTAATAGGAATCAACCTCTTTGGGGGAAGGGTTTCCCTGTGTAGAAAAATCATAAATGAATCCTTTCTTAATCATCCTATAATTTTGCCCTTACCTAATGGAAAGGAAAATTCTTCCTTAAGTACTCATTTTAATTATCTTCAAAAAAATGTTCATATTGACAGGATGCCTGAGCGGACTTCTGTATCCCAACAGAACGAAAGTGATATCAGCCTCAGGCAAAGACCCTCTCTCAAACTGCAAAGCCACCACAATCACAAACCCCCCCAACCACCACCCCTTCACTCTGCCTTCCCTTCCTTAACACTGTTGACAGTTAAGTACCTTCCAGAAAATAATCAAGAGAGATTGGGAAAAGAAAACAAATATGTGAGAGGTGGTGACAGGGTCTTCACAGAGACTAACTCCACTGACAGCGTTATTAATGGGCACACTTCAAGGCATTTCCTTGTTCGATGTTGGTCACTCGGTTTGCTGAAATGGGTAATGAAATGGCCAGTGAGATGGTTAGCTCTCGTTAAGTGGCCACATAGTTTCTATAATTTAAAGATACACAGTACCCAGCCCGGCAACGTTACCAGGCAGGGATAAGGAGCTGTTAACCCATTATAAAGTGACATCATTTTTCACAGAATCATAGAATAGTCAAGCGAGCAACCCATTAGTATTAATGTCACAGAGCCAACATCCACATTTCTTACCCTGGACATGTTACACAAGTACAAAGTTAGTGATTTAATTTCCTTTCACAAGCTAGCGTTAACTTCAAAATGGACCTGCACAGCTGACCCACAAACAAGTCCCTAATTCCGTTCACATTCCTAAGTTTGCTGCTCACATCTCATTCTCCACATTGAGTTAGTAAATAGGTCATCCACAGGCAGGAATGGCCCAGGAATTTCCTGCAACATTTCAACGTGGCTATGGCGTAACAGCAGAATTGCGCTCTATTTTCCTGAGGAAATTAACACTTAAAAGATTTTCACCGGGTTCACATTAAAACATCCTGTCAATTTCTTCAATTGTTTGTGCCATCCTCGGACCTACTCCTGCCAAAACTCCACTTCGCTCCCCCTGCCCACCCCCTCTCCCCCACTCATCATCCAATTGACCAGACAACACGAATTTCCTGCATCGTCACTAGTTTAGAATCAAATGCCATGTGCACTACTACATATATGCTTCCTGGATAAGGCTCCTCTCCTATCAGTGCATCCACTCATCCATCAACTCAAGACTCCATAATTATAACGTAAAGTCTCATAATATACAATAAAAATCTTAAATAATGGGTGATCTTCTCCTCTTTTATGTTGTTCCAGCCTCTCGCGGTGTCATCAATGCCACTTTGGTCATTGCCTCTGATCTTTTCTTCCTCTCTTCTCTTACACTGAAAGTACAGCACCCTCTTACTTCTCTCTGTGTTTTCACTGTATTGAACCATGTCAATCTTGGTGGCATCTTGCACACTGACCCCTGACCTTTCTGCCAAGTCTCTCAATTAACAAGTATGTATTACATTTATAATTGCTCCACTTCAGACAGTTCCCTCCTTTGGGCTATCTTGTAGGTGAGCAGTGGGGGTGACTACCCTCTTGGCAGCAGCAGGTATCTGATAATTAGCAATAGGAGGCTAAAGAGGGGAAGGGGAGGACACTGCCAGACATCTGACAGTTACACTCTGGAGACTTCTCTGAATTCTGAAAGCAGGCTCTGGAATTTGAACGCAGTGGATGGAATCTTACCGCCTTTGAAACATTTGGGGACAAATCTGGGTACCGAGGCCTGATGGTCGGCAAGTCCCGCCCACTTGCGCAATCTTCCCAGATGCAGCCAATTAGGAGACCACTTCCGGAAGCCTCATCCAATTAAGGACAGGCTGGCTCCCGAGTCTGCAGGCCCAGTCAGACGGCCCTCAGCCACACCGGGAGAGGTGGGGGCTGCTCAGGCAGTAAGGAGAGAGTGAGGGTGCTTCAAAATGGAGGCACCCTCAAAAGTATGCAACAACCTCACACATGACGAGGGCTGAAGCAGGCAGATCCCTTGGAGTGACGGGAAACCCTTCCAGAGGGTTCATTTGTACCGCAGATGTGGCATTGCCTGCCTGCCCGCAGGTCATTGGTCATGGAGCCTCTGGCTCTGAAGGCCCCACTGGCCTGCCACTAGGAGGTTGCCTTCACAGAGCTGCTGTGCACTGCACAGTAGGGGTCCGCTCCAACTTCGGGAAGGTTCTGGCAGAGTCCTCCCCTTCCCCTCTTTAGCCTCCTACTGCTAATTATCAGATCCCTGCTGCTGCCAGGAGGGTAGTCACCCCCCCCCCCCCACTGCTCACCCACCTTCTGCAGGATAGTCCAAAGGCAGGATTGTGTCAGATCATCGATCTGATGCCCGGGTCTGCAAGTTTGCTCCCACCCTGGCTTCAAATCGACCTCCACAGGACTGGGAAGGTTCTGCCCATCAAGAGCTTTCCCTCACATAGACTGAGTGGCATCTTCCATCTGAATGCCTGTGGACAAAGGCATCACCATTACTATTTGCTTATAGCATTCTGCTTTTGCTGCAAGTAACTCAAGAAACAAAAAAGAGTTGGTAATTGACCCTTTATCAACAGACAACTGCTTGAAGTTGTCATTACAGCATTAACAGTCTCAACAAAGGAATTTTACAAAGGAATCCTCATTATCAATCATAATGGCAGGGAGTGTTGGAGGGGAAAGGCAATGGAAACTAACCAGTAATGTATCGTTCATCAGACGCAGACAGCTTTTAGTGTCTGATTTCTGAGTCAGAAGGTCATGGGTTGAAGTCCCACTCCAAGGACTTCAGCGCATCATCAAAGCTGAGGTCAGTATTGAGGGAGTGCTCCACTGTTCAAAGTGGCATCTTTCAGATGCGATGTTAAGCCGAGGCCCCATATGTTCTCTCAAGTGAAGTTAAAAGATTCCATGGCACTATTTCAAAGAAGATTAAGGGAGTTCTTCCCAGTGCCCTGGCCAGTGTTGTCCTTCATCCAACACCTAAAGTAGATGGTCTGGCCATTTATTTCATTGCTGTTTGTGGGAGCTTGCTGTGTGTCAAATGGTTGCTGCCTTTCCTTCCTTCATTATGACAGTGACTACGTTTCAAAAATACTTAATTGGCTGTAAAGCACAGTGGGAAGTCCTCAGGTCACAAAAGGGCAATCTAACTGCAAATCTTTCTTTAATCGAACTCGCCGAGTGTCCGATACGAGTCCCGTTTCTCCAGTTTAAGCATGAAAATTGCTATCCTTAGAAAAATGTTGACAATCCAATTACTGCTGCTCTCCCAGCCCATAGTTAAAATCAGAGCTGCACGGAGAGTAATTGTTACCAGGTACAGCCTCTATCATGCTGGATCAAGAACCCAGATTCTGTGAAAAATCAATTAGAAAGCACTGAATTACATGTCAGCTGGTTATTGCTAAGGCAATTCCCAGTAGATTTTTTGCAGAATATTTGGAGTATGGATAATGTGAGTATGATAATCAAAGATCCACTGTATATATAATGCCTCCTTGAATTCTGATCCTGCTATAGAACAAACCATGCTTCTTTTGGCTTCACCATGAGTTAACTCCACTTTGGCTGTGATGTCACCCTTTAGCCCTCCCCCCTCGCATCTCACTCTGACACCTAACTGGTACACATTCTATTCCAATCATTTTGTTATAATAGGGGGTTGGCTTGGTCAAATTGAGGGAATCATGAGGCAGACACAGTAAGTGGGAAGAGCCTTCGTTCTAACTGGAGACCCAGAGTTAATGGAAAGGTTTGGGCCCATTGCTATGAATGGATGCTCCACATCCATATTCACAAAAGCCTCTATTATTTGGCGATGATCAGCTCCATATTTTGTTTTCACTCCTGAAAAGTAGTTTGGACACTTGGCGTGTCAGTGACCCATTCAAAATAATGACTCTGACTAAATGAAACTGACAATGTCAGATCCTTCATGAACAAACATATCCAGTCTGTTCATAGGCACTTGATCTCTCCTCAATTAATTTTGACAGAAAATCTTGAAATATCAAGTAATTATGGAATCTATCCAACAGCCAGGCTTGGAGGCTGCAAGCCCAACGTGTGTCGATGCAAACTAAATCTAACGCTGGCTTAACCACAGATAGTCCTGACATATTGATGAATAGAAGCAGCAGCCTCTGACGATGGCTTGCATTGCCCTTGTGTGTTACTGAGCTATTTATATGAAAGGTCCTAAGTTCAGCTTCCGGTCTGTGCTGAGAGAGAGAGAGATGCAACAGTTGGAGATCAATAATCAAAACCTCAATAATTAGATCCTGGGTAAGTCACGGGAATCGGAAGGGTTTCCTGCACAATCACAATCCAGCATGTTGGAGGAGACTTGGCTGTGAAGCATGATCAAAATAGTCTGTTGAAGCTCCCATAAGAAGTGTGGCTGCTTAGCTGAGCATGGACAGAATCTGTGGAACTATGTCCCAGTAAGAACTAGGAAGAAGGGAAAATATTGGAGACAAAAAAAATCAGGCACTTTTTTTTTCATATTTCAGTGACTGATAGCATTAAATAATTCAGTGGGCAAGGTGTTAACATTCCTAAATGCATCAACACGGCGGTGCAGGGATATGAGATCAATAAGGATCAACACTAGTTTATCACATGTGGTCTACTAATCCCATACAACATTGTGGGCTGAGTGAGGTGACAATTACATTTGATATGAAAGAGTCCTGTGTGAACGTGTGGAACCTTTAATATAAACAGTGCACTATCTTGTGAGAAATCATTCAGCAGAGACCATGAATAACTGCAACAAATAAGCACAGGAAGTGATTAATCTAAACCCAAGTCTGTCTGACCTCTAGTCATGCTGAATGACTACTGTGACTAAGGGCCTTGCAAATTCCTCCAATTTCCTGCACACCCAGATTCCACCCTGGGTCATGCCTGTAATAAGTTTGGAAATTCTGCCCTGTATTCCGAGTAATGTTGGTGCTGATGTGCGTGGACGTCTGCTGATGCTCTGGCGGATTTATTCACATCCCATGACACGGGAATGAATAGTCAAACCCTTCCCTGCTGCCACAACCTCTACTGTATCCAGTCAGGTGCTCACATTGTCCCATCCAAACAAGGGAACAACTGCTAAGCAACAGGCCGACAGGCATTGTGCTGTCAGTAATGGGATCAGAGTAAATCCAAACTTACCACCCCAATAACCTTGATGTGAAAGTGTGCTTGCTATTATGTAAAATATACTCATTTAAACATATGATTACGTAAATAGTTATGTTATCACAGGAATGTCATGTGATGCAGCAGCCATCTTAGTTATTCTCACAGTGAGCAGCACACGTAGCAGCAGTATAAAAAGAAGCCTCCCTAAAGATTTGTGTTCCAACTTTACGCCTGCCTTCAGCTTCATTTGTATCAGCCTAGAAAGAAATAATACAACAAACCTGACTCAAAAATCACTTGGAAAATACCGATGCCGCTCAAACAACTACTGAATCAACTTGAGCATGGAGTGGTGGGGTTTGGGTGGGAATGAAAATGATATGTTTTCAGATAAGATCCAGAAATTCAATGTAGCTGACAGACTTAGCCCCTCTTACACTCTTCACAGTGACTGATACTTGAAGATTTCTTTCAGTTGTTTCCAAGGACATAAAGCAATAGGGGCAGGAGCTAGGCCATGTGGCCTTTTCACACGGCTATTCAAACTTCCACGTCAACCACACCTTCCTGTCCTATCAATCTCAGTTTTGAATATACCCAATGGCTGAGAAGCCACAGGCCTCTAGGATAGAGAATTTTAAAGATTCACAACCATCTAAGAGAAAAAAATTCTCCTCACCTCAGTCATAAATGGTTGACCCCATATCATGAGACTATGACCCCTAATTCTAGGCTCTCCAGTCAAGAGAATCAGCTTTTCAGCATCTACCTGTCAGCCCCTCTAAGAATTTTATACGGTTTGATGAGATCACCTCACATTCTTTGAAACTTTAGAGAATATAGGCCTATTCTACTCAATTTCTCCTAATAGAGCAATCCAGGAATCAATCTAGTAAACCTTTGTTGCGCCAAATACTTCTATTTTCCTTTCTCTGAAGCCAAATTATCCAATTCTATATATCTATATATAGGTCTTAGGCCTTGGTGAAGTACTTTGGGATGTTTTCCTACATTAAACCTGTTGTATAAATACAAGTTGATATATAAAAATACATCAGTTGATGTTGGTTATGATGAGTCACAATTATAGGATTGTAATCAGCAAAGTGTTGTAGTAAAAATGTGACAGGGAGTAAATGTGACACTTACTAAAAAATATACACTATTGTGGTAGACGTATATATATATATATAAATATATACACACATACACACACATTATACACACACAATATATGGATAATGATTACAGATTTAGCATTAATTTAGTAACTTGCTGAGCTGAAGTTCCAATTTATTTGGAACCATCTGAATGAGAAGAGTGAATCTCTGAAGTTGGAATTCGCTCAAAAGGGATTTGTTTGGGTTTGGAACTGTCACTGCTTCTAACCATGGAATATGAACTTACTCTGCTCTTTCACACTTTTTTATCACTGTCAACCTGATTAGGTAACAGCCTGATGGGTACACTGGGCATTAAGGGAGACCAGAAGACAGGAGAGAGCTTGTGATCATGCACCCTTAACAGCCTGATGCTAAAAATAACCCACAAAGCATATTTGAGAGCTTGTATTCAAATGGTTGTTGAATTTAAAGGGAGAATAAATTCAGGGACCAGCATAGATCAGGGGGAAATATAGGTTGGAGGTACAAGTAGTTGCATCTTAATGAATCCTTGACAGTTGACAGTTTATTTTAAATAACAGTTTTCTAATCCTCTATTTTAGTTTCCTAGGCCAAAATTTTCCATTTGGTGGGTGGGCGGAGCAAGAGCGGCCACGGACCTGATCGGCACCCACAAACAGGGCCGTGCCGCCATTTTACGCGGGCAGGCAAATTAAGGCTCGCCCAGCGCACTTCCGACTCCCATGGATAACGGGAGTGTGTGGGTGGCAGCAGGCGTGCCCTGCCCACCGGGTCCATTGGCGACCCGGCAGTCTGTTTAAAAGAAGGCCTGGCGGCCTCCTGTAGGCTGCTCGCAATGGCCGCCTGGAGATCCAACCGCAGGGGGTCTGCTCAGCAGGGCACTCTGGAGGGAAAGGCAGAGGAGCAGGGCAGGCTGCAGGGTCTGTCCCAGGAGCAGGGCAGGCTGGAGGGTAGGCCAGCGGGGGGGGGGGGGCCAATGTGCCCCTCGTTTTTCTGATGATTGCCTTGCTGCCCTCCTCGAGGAGGTGGCAGCATGGCGGGAGGTGCTGTTTCTCCAGGGTGGGAGGAGGAGGCTCCTACACGTGATGAAGTGTGCCTGGGAGGAGGTGACGGAGGTGGTGAGCTCCCGTGACGTGGTGCGGCGCACCTGGATCCAGTGCCGTAAGCGCTTCAACGATTTGTTGCGCTCTGGAAGGGTGAGGACAATGTTGGCATTGGGCATTTAACCCAACAGGCAGCCTTAAGCCTTTGCGGGCACCCCCACCCCCCCACCCCCCAAGTCTTACTGTCATGACTGCATTGAATCATGTTGGCCGTTTCTCGTACACTGGATGGCCAAGCAGATAGCGCCCATGCTTACATCAGCCTGAGTGGTTCATGAGGAGATGGGTTCTCCCCTGCACCATGCGTTGCTCTTAGTCGCACATGACTAGTCTGGGGGCAACCTGCAGGAGATGTAGCTGGGCGCGCATACTCAGAACTCCAACACATGTCCTATTCATGGTGATGAGATTGTGGAAGGGGAGCCTCAAGGTCTCGTAGCCAAGAGCCATCTGCTGCCCTCGACACTGCATATAGTTGTGCCTCCTTGCTACGGGAGTAAAGACCGTGTGTTTCCTAAAGGGATGTACGCAGTATGTGTCCAAGGTGGCCGTTGGGGAGGTTGGGAGCAGTCGTACTATCTTTTTGTGACTGATCAGGAGTAGTGTGGAGAGGAGGCACTGGAGGCCTGGTATGGGTCACTGTGGTTGGGGTGCGGCATGCACGTGCAGAGTCCGTGTGCAATTAGCCGTAATGAATGGTCTTCTCTGTTTCTCAGGGGGAAAATGCTCACAATGTATGTGAGTGTTCGAGGACTGGAGGCGGCCAGGCCCAGCTAATGATTTTAAGCCACTTTGAGCAGGAGGCCCTGGAACTTGAGAGGCGCCATGTGCCCAGGTCCACAGGTGTCGGTGAGGCTGGGGTGGAATGGTCAGGTATTTGAGGTCAACAGTGACATCCGCTCTGTTCTCCCACCATTCATAGAGCTGATGATTGTTGGAATCGTTATTGTTGCAACATTGTTCATTCACAGACTGATAGAGTCAGAGGTGTGAGTCATAGATAAAGTCCCTCGGCCCTTCGAAGATGCGCATGTCAAGTACCTTCCAGAGTCGCCTTCTTCCATTTCTGACCACTATCCCCATGGCCTTGTCTGATATGGCATCGCTACTGCACATCCACCACCCTTTCAGGTAATGTGTCCCACATTACCGTGTGCAGAAGTTGCTCATCACCTCACCTGTCAACCTCATGCCCCTTACCTTAAACCAATGCCACCAGGTTACTCATCCCTCCACCAAGGTGAAAAGTTCCTTTCTGTCGACCCTATCTATGCTCCCTCATAATGTTATAAAGCTCAATCATGTCACCCCTCAATCTCCTCTGCTCCAGGGGAAATATCCCCAGTCTATGCTGTGTCTCCTCATAAATTCAACTCTCCAGCCCAGCCAGCATCCTGGTCAGCGACCTCTGCACTCTCTCCACTCCAATCACATCCCTCCCGTGAAGTTCATATCACAACTGCACGTAGAACTATAGCTGTGGCCTAGGCAGGGTTTTCTGCACTTGCAACATGACCTCCATGTTCCTATATTCTATTCCTCGGCTAATAAAGGCAAGTACGGCATTTACCTTCTTAAACACCTTTTGTACCTGTCCCGCTACCTTAACGGGCCTGTCGACATGCCCAGCAAGGTCCCTCTGATCCTTCTTACTTTCCCCGGCCTCGATGTATTCCTCGTGTATTCCCGTACCTTGTTTGTCCTGCCCAAGTGCATCACCTCACACTTATTCACATAACATTCCATTTGGCATTCCTCAGGCCATCTGACCAGCCCGTCTGTATCCGCCTGTAATGTTTGGGTCTCCTCCTGACTATTTGCCACCCCACCAATATTCATCTCCTTAGGTTCTGGAAGGTTGAGGGCATAATGAGCCAGGGGGAAAGGGATGCAGTGTGTTACTATGTGCACGCTAACTGATCCACTGTCCTTGTTAATTTCAGCATCACCAGAGCCTGTCCACCAGGAGGAATTCCAGATGACCCTCTCGCATCTGATGGCCCTTAACTGTCACCTGTGTCACACCATTTCTGCGAGGCAGGCACCAGCGCGGATACTAGCACATTGGTGGGCATTGCAACATCGGCTAGTGTCCTGGGACACAGTGGAGAGGGTTCTTCACAGTTGCTGAAGGAGCTGGCAGAGACAGAGAGTACCGATGGTGCCAACAGCCTGAGGACTGCAGGGGACCAGGAACATGTTCAGTCAGTGCCTGATGATGTGCCTCTGGAGTCGTCTGCGATGCAGCAGCTGCAGGAAATGCGGCCGGGTGTGCAGGAGCATCTGGGAGTGATACATGAAGCTACGCTTTGCTTGGTGTCTGTGGTGGAGGAGTCCACGTGGAGCATGAGTGATGCAATGAGCCTCATGGCAGAGCGTCATGCTTCCTCCATGGAGAGAGTGGCGACTCTCGTGGAGAGGGGCTTCCAGGAGAACAAGCAGCTTCTCCTGGGGTTACACTTGGACCTGCAAGCCCTCACAGTGCCAGTGGCCACAGCTGATCATTGCCAATGTGGGAGATGGTGTGGGCTTCAAGCTTCCCAGCTCGTTGCCCGCCCATCGATGGTGAGCAGGGAGATCCGGGCCAACCTCACGTCGGCGGAGCAGCTGCCTGTCGTATCTGTGGCCTCCCCTCACGGCGCTCCGGATGAGGGCAACAGCTGCTCTGCCCCTCTCCCAGTGACCGCTTCATTAGGTGAGGCTGCGATGACTGGGGTGATACCAGCTGTGGACCTGGCAGCTCCCTCCCAGGCAGGGCCAGCACAGGCTCCAGGGGCCAGAGGATGCCCGCCAAGGTCATCGAGGCCAACAGGACAGCAGAGTCAGCAGGCTGTCTCAGATCCCACTCAGAGCAATGGGGCAGCACCAAGACGTAGCACCCAGAAACGTAAGCATAAGGCACCTTAGGCACTCCATGGGTTTCTCACTGGTGGTTTTGTGTTGGCCCGAGATTAGGGACTTATTATTTGTTTATGCTTGAAAAACGTTTTGCTTTTATTTTGTGTGACTTTATAATGGTGAAAATTAAAACCAGATGTGTTACCATGGCTGAGGGAGGCTCCTTTGTTCTGCATTTGTCTGTTTTACATACATGTCATGAGTGTTTGAGTGGACATTGAGGTTTATGTCCAAAGCCCTTGGTTGCAGCTGATGAAGTGGCAGATTTAGCACTTAAGTGCCGAGTATGGAAGCGCCAGGCAAGGCTGGTCCTCCTGATCCATGTGTGTGGCGCTAGCTGAAGGTTTGTTAGATTAAAGTGTCCCGGGTGTCCCTGCCTCCTTGGTGTAGTCGCGGGTCAGCGTTTAGCCCCTCATCATTGCCCTGTGCTTCCTCACCCTCAGAATCAGTGCTGGACTCATCGTGTGCAGCCGCATCCACTGTGTCAACCTCTTCATCATCCACTGCATCCCCCCTTTCCAGCACAAGATTGTGGAGAGCGCAGCATGCTACCACTATCACCGACACATGATCTGGGGGATACTGGAGTGCACCCCGCGAGCAGTCCAGGCATCGGAAGTGCATCTTGAGAAGACCGGTCTTTCTCCACCACAGCCCTTGTGGAGCCGTGGCTCCTATTGTACCGCTGCTCAGCTTCTGTTCTTGGATGGCGGAGAGGCGTCATGAGCCACCTTCTGAGGGGATAGCCCTTGTCACCCAGCAGCCATCCATCCAGCCGAGCTGGAGCACTGAAGAGCTCCGGCACCTGGGAGTGTCTGAGGATGTAGGCGTCGTGGGAGCTGCCTGGGTACCTTGCACAGACTTGTAGAATCTGCATCCTGTGATCACACACTATCTGCACATTCATGGAGTGGAAGCCCTTCCTGTTGACGAAGGCACCGGGCTCACCTGCTGGCACCTTGATGGCCACATGTGTACAGTCTATAGCACCCTGGACACGGGGGAAGCCAGAAATGGCTGCGAAGCCTCTGCCTCGCTGTGCCTGACTTGCCTGGTCCCAGCGGAAGTGGATGAAGGTCAATGCACGCCTGAACAGAGCGTCTGTGACCTGATTGACACAAGTGTGGACAGCTGATTGGAAGACACCACAAAGATCACCCACCGAGCCCTGGAAGGAGCCAGATACATAGAAGTGGAGGGCAACTGTGACCTTCAGAGCCACTGGCATGGGGTGTCCGCCCACACAGTTAGGGGAGATCTCAGGACCAATCATCTGACAGATGTAGTTGACTGTCTCCCTTGACAGTCAGAGCCTCCTTTGGCACTGCACCTCAGTCATATTGAGGTAGCTGCTTCGCCGCCTGTATACCCTGGCAGCAGGATAGTGGCATCTTCTGCGGCCCCTTCCACCTTGGACTACCTCTTGGCCCTGCACCCCTTATGCCTGCGCCTGGCCTCCAAAAGTGGCTCCCCTGGAGGCTGATTGTCCACTCCTGGCCTCCTCCTTATTCTACCCCTCCCTTCCTCCACAGAGGAGCTGCCTCCAGTGGAGATGTCAGAACCCATACCCAGGCTAAATCAAGGCCTCCAGAAAGCTGCAGGCCCGATAAAGGTTCCTGACTGAAGAGTGCTGACCTGATTAAAAGTACAGAGAAAGCTGCTGGAATTCGTTCTGAACTGCTACAGATCACACAGGCAAGTTTAAAAACTTTCTGCAATAAATACTCACAGACCAGATTGACAACCCCACTGAGCCCTCTTATCCTGTCTGTGGATGAGGTTGATTAAAAAGTCTCTTACTGCCTGCCCATTGCACCCGTGCGCCAAGCCGAAGATCGCACGGGTGCCTGAAAATCGGTGTCGATTGACGAGTTAAGGACCTTAAATAGCCTGTTAATTAATGGCGGGCGCGCGTCACACTTCATCGCGCACCAAGCCAACGAAATATCATGATGGCGTGCTGTGACATCAGGACGCTCGCCCAACGTCACCACGTGTAGTTTTACTACCCCCCCCCAACATGTCAAACAGAAAATTCTGCCCCTAAAGTAGACACACTGGAATGATGCAATTAGCATGTATTCCTGACTGCTGGCCAAAGTATAGCTCTAATCCTATCCCCCCCACCCTCTTCCTCCTAGAAACAGTTCCTTTGATTCTCATTCGCTGGCCAGCCTTTTACCTCCTCCTAAAAGCCGCACCCACTGGTCCCTGATTAAAGTTACAATGAATTGGAGAAGTGACATATTGACACTTGATGAACTCTGCCCATTCTGTGACCTCTTAATGCAAACGGAGAAAAACACAACAATGCGTGGAGGCTGGAGGTGGTAAATATGCCGTTTAGTCCAAGAAAGAAGCTTTCTTGAAAGATTCACCCAGTAGACTGTGAAGAGCGAGACTCGAGTTTCTTCCTGTACTTGGTGAGAAAGGCAGGCTACTGAGGGGAACACCAAGGAAAGATTTGCAATGTTAGTACGGGCTGATTTAAAACATTTTTTTAAACCATTCTCCTACTGACCGCAAACCTGCAAATGTCCCTTGGGTGCGAGTGAGAAGCTGTGAGTGCCGCTATTACTGCTGAAGTAAATGGCTATCTGCCCTACCATTACCTGCATCTTCAATAAAACAGAAAAAAAGACTTGCATTTATGTTGTACCTTTCACAACCACAGGGTGCCTACAAGTGCTTTACAGCCAATTAAGTACTTCTGAAGTCTGGTCACTAATGTAAAAATCAACAAGTTCAATGGTTGATGATCCAGACTGGATCATCTGTTTTCAATGTTGGTTGAGAAATAAATGTTAGTCAGAACACTGGGAGAGATTGCCTGCTCTTCTTCCAGTTTTGCCATGGGGTGGATCTTTTCTGTCTCCGTAAGAAAACAGATGAGGTCTTGGTTTAACGTTTCATCCAAATGTCAGCAGCTTCAATAGCGCTGGACTCCATCATTACTGCACTGGACTGCCACCCTCAATTTTGTGCTCAAACCCCTGGGACTTGAACCCACAACCTTTTAAATTAGAGACAATTGAGTGACAACTGAGCCATTGTTTTTCACTTGCCCTATTGGAAACAAGGTTCATTGTTTTGTAGGAATTGTGCTATAATTTGGGAGGAATCACCATCATCAGGGCCTCTATCAAAGAGGATACTGAACCATTAAGACAATACTCTGAACAAAATTGACATTCCATCATTTTAAAACTTATTACCGTCTTGGACTCTCCATTGTATTTACCTTTCAAAATGCCAGTGTTGCCTCTTGAGAGGGCAAACAGGGTCTTGGTTTAACATCCTATTCAAAAGATGACATCCCCAAAAGTGCAGCACTCGCACTCCACTGGGAGTGTCAGTCTGGAATATGTACTCAGGTCTATGGAGGATTCAAACCCACAATTTTTGACTTTGAGACCCCCTGAGCCATATCTGAGTAAGTGTCTACAAGATGCCCTGCAGGAATTCACCAAGGCCCCTTAGACAGCATCTTCCAAACCCACGACCACTACCATCTAGAAGGACAAGGGCAGCAGATAGATGGGAACACTCACCATCCTGGAACTCCCTTCGTAACAGCACTGTGGGTGTACTTACACCACATGGACTGCAGCTCACCACCACCTTCTCAATGGCAACTAGGGATGGGCAATAAATGCTGGCCGAACCAGCGAAGCCCACATCCCGTGAATGAATAAAAAAAAGTGTTGAGTCAGTGGCAGTCCCGGGTGAATGGTTTGATTACTGCTCTGCCTCTCGGTAGCTATACCAGTTTGCATGCCATTGTTTTCCCCCAAAGGAGCAGTAATAGTTCATCACTGCTGTGGACAAGTAGGCACCAAGTAGGTGCCTACTCCTAATTTTCCAGCCTGAAATGAGAACCACTGCTGGGGTGGACCTGAAACGGCTCAAGCTGGCAAAGCCAATGCCCACAGTGTAACTGAATCATTTGGTGCAGGAGGGCCCAAAGTTTGCTCCTCAGTTTGTGTTGGGTCAGCCAGGATGGCAACAGTGGGACTACAATTGGCCCAAGGACCTCTGGAAAACCAACCAGGCTTTCCACTTCAGATTGCAACCAGTGACGCTTGCTGGAATGTGTGCGCAGTACCGAGCTTGGCCATGCGGCCTACACCAATAGATGAGCCTGGTCACTGCTAATGCTCGTGTGCGAAGAACGGCTGACTGTTCCAGAGAGCTGCCATATGTTGTTGTGCAGAACAAAGGAAGGAAGAAAACACTTCTTTTTGTATAACTTTTGGTTCTCAAGAGCTGAAATGATTCTTATAAACAGGAAGAGCATTCCCATCCGGTCTGCCAGGCTTCAGGCTGTGTCGCATAAAGGGATGTGAGGACCTCTAGACATTCTTCAAAAGCAAAATTAGGTTTCCAGGCTGTGTCCTATTACTAGGCCAGTATGCAATTTCTCAGGAGTAAGTTAAACATCCACACACAGCCAACATCAATTGAGAATATTTAAATAAAGGCAGTACTTTCCTGGCCAGAAAACAAACAGGGCAGAGTACATGACTTCTTTCTAATAGACAGCTAAGCCTAAACCCACTCACCTGACTGTAGGTCCCAGATAGTATATCCCTTTTAAAAGAGGAACTTTTATTCACTTCCCTTCACTTCTCACTCAATACATTTCCCTCACAGGATATTCATCTCAATCTGCTCAAAATTTAATGGAACAATCTATTTCTAATACAACTCGAGGATTATTAAATTCTTGACAGGAACCTGGAGGGCAAATATGATTAGTCCAATTCAACCTGGGATTTCATTAAAGCCGAAACATTACAATTAGGAATCACAAGCCTGCTGCAGCTCACCACAAAGTCATTCATCATTTGTCCACACAAAGTGGGAACGTCGAGGCCTACAAACCCTCAACAGTTTACTTAATGGTGTAAAATCCATTGAAGCAGGGTCTAGCGTTTCCCCTCTTCTTTCATGGCACCATCCCATGCAGGAGATGCAACTTTAGCTCCTCCCTTTCCACTGACCCCAAACACTCCTTCCAACCGGCAACATACCTGTACTTCTTTCAATTTAGTATACCATATTCTCTGCTCACAATGTGATCTTCTCTACACTGGGGAGACCAAACGGAGAGTGCTGATCCCATTGCAGAACACCTCCATTCAGTCCGAGAGCATGACTCCTAGGGCTTCCTGTTGCTGCTGATTTTAATTCTCCACCCCACTTCCACTCTGACCTCTCTGTCCTTGGGCCTCCTGCACTATTTCAATGAAGCTCACTATAAGGTGAGGTGCTGTACGTGGAGCTATCAATGAGCACCATACAGCATTCAGGACTGAATTTAACCTCTACACGTGTTTTCTCAGATGACAGCTATTGGTGGCGATTTTGCTATTGCCATTTACACTTCCTCTGGCGACATCTTTTTCACAGAATCACACAGTGCAGAAGAGGCCCTTCGGCCCATCGAGTCTGCACTGACATGTGAGAAACACCTGACCTATCTACCTAATCCCATTTACCAGCACTTGACCCATAGCCTTGAATGTTATGACGTATTTTTGACTTGCTCTGTTACCGTATTCTTTTGCCTTGCACCATTATCCCTTTTGTCATTCAATCTTGCCTTGCTTCCTTCCACCTACCATCGATCTTCCCTTTTGTTCTTCTCTAGCCCTTTTCTCCTGCCTCTGTGCTTACTTAAGAATCATTATGTCTCTAACTTTTTCCAGTTCTGACGAAAGGTCATGCACCGGAAACGTTAACTGTACTTCCCTCTCCACAGACGCCGCCAGACCTGCTGCATATTTCCAGCATTTTGTGTTTTTTTTATCCCAGTATTTCCTTTTATTTCCTGTTTTAATTTGCTTCAAGAGAAAAAAAAATACAAAGCATTTGACGAGGAAAGTAGTGCTCAAAATTATGCTGGGATCTAAATCTTTTCAGTCTGTGCTCATTTGTTAAAAGCTCCTCTGATGGTTCACTTAATAACTGTACTGGTCAGTGTGGTGGATAGGAAGATCCCAGATTCAGTCCTTAGTCTGTGTTGAGCCAGATGATCTCAGCTAGGGTTGCACTGGGCTCACTCCAACTGGCCTCAGCTTCTCTGGGCCTGCGAAGAAGGGGGAAAAATAATCCACCAGGAGTTTTTTGATATTCTGGCAATCTCACATTTGCGAGCGAGCTCAGGAGCAGGCTTGACTGAAAATAACCTGGTGACAGTGGTTAGGTCCATATATAAACTATGGGCGCTAGGGAAAGGTACCAGAGAACATCCAGCAGCTGTGGAATTGTACCATGGCTTGAGAGGGGAAAGGAGAGAAAAAAAATAACGAACTGAGTCTAAAATCTGAAAACCTACTCATTTTTTAAGTTGCCTTGAAGTAAAGATCATTGCTATTTTGCGTCACAGAAGTGGCAGAATATAGCTTTGACCTGCCCATTTTTGCTGCTTTATATTGTCAAGTCAAGCAGAGGATAAGTCAAGAATGTTTCTGACCCTCCTTGTTACTTATTGACCAACCCAGCAGTTATCTGGTAACAGGACGCTTTACCGCCCACTTTGGTCAGTAATCAAGCTCACTATTTGTGGGAGTAACAAATAACAGGAGAATGATCAAATATTTGATGAAATTTTTTGGTCAGTATGTTTCTCTAAAATGACACTAGTGTTTCCCTGGCCTGACAGTTACTAATTGCAGTGATGGCAATCGATACAGAATCCATTTTTTCATATCAGCGGCATTCTTGCACGTCGGTCAGGACATCGCAATTACTTCGCGCAATGTCTCTCACTGCCAACTCTTATCAAGGCAAATGTTCTTTTTAACATCTATCCCTCAGAATCGATGCCTGGCCTCTCTGTGCCTGAATTCACTCTGATTTCCCCAGGTGAAGAAGAGCAATGAGAGTCCCACTGAGACTATCTTCAGCTCTCAACTACTGATGTGCTCAGACTGCAGTTCCCTACAAACCCCTCCAAATCCTGTCCAATCCAACACATACAATACCACCTCGAGCAGTTGGCAGACAGGGTACTTTAGAGAAACACAGGCAGAGAGAGAGAGATTACGATTGAAGGCTTTAAATTGGACAGAGATTGGTTAGCTAGGTAACTGTAAATGATCCAGGATGCTGCAATGAGAGAACAATGCCTATAGCATCTGTGGGCAAAGAGTAGATTAAATGTCAAGAGCTGCCAAGACACATGGACTGAGAAATTCATTGACACTGTGCCCATTTTACAAGATAAAATGAGCACCTTCATGTCCGAAATAGTGAGCAATGCATGCGCACATTCTTGACTAGAAACAATGTGGCTGCAACATGGCATTAAACCTTTTTGCTTCGGGGTCTAATGCCTATCTCAGGACCCCTTCCCAAAACTGAGCTGCCCTGAATGCTTACGGCACAGGTCCTCCTGAATGGAAAGACAATTCTACGTGCTACCAAAGCAATGGTTCTTGTATGGGTGGCTCAGCTGTGACCATAGCCAGCTGGATCAATCAAGGTGACCGTTTCAGGCCAGCAGAAGGAAGCAAGACTATTTAATAATGAGCAGCTCCAACAGGGCACATCTAGGCACAGGGGCTGAGCGAAGAGCTGGGCAAGTCTTGTTGTGTCATTCAACATTCTCAGGAATCATTTTGATGAAGTCAAAGTGTGCAAATGATTTTCGCTTTACTGCTTTGGTAGCTGCTCAAATGATGTTGCATCACAGGTTTAAACAGGGACGGAATCTGGCTCTCCGCGCCCACCCCACGACTTCCTGATGTCGAGTCCCTCGATCAGGCATTGAGTGCCTTTGATTGAGGGATACCGCGCCCCACACCCCCCGTACACAACACCCGTCCCCAGGGGTGGCAAGTTGACTGTACAGTGTTACCTGTCGCCTGTGTCAACAGGTGCACCTGTAACTCGGTTAATACCAGTGGTGGTGGGGCGGGGCCCCTAAGTGGTCATTAATTGGCCGGTTAATGGCTTCAACATGCGTCAGGTCAGGAAGGTCGACCATGGGACTTCCCACCCGGAGCTTAACTCTGGCAGAGGCAGGGAGGCAGCGGGGTTCTGGTACGCCACCCTCCCGCCTCATTAAATGTCCTTCCTGCTTCCAAGCTCACCACTGAGGAAAGCAGGAAACCCTGCTTCAGCGCCAGGAAGTGCCAGTTACATTGGCCGGAATTTTCCAGGCTCTCACACTGGCGGGATCTTCTGGTCCCGCCAATGTGAACGCAGATTTCGATGGCTCGCCAGGCACGCCACGGGGAAGTCCGCCACGGCGAGGGGGCATGGGGCTGGAAAATTCCGGCAATTGTGTGGACAGTTTCTATAATGGGCACGTTGAAAATCTAATCTTATGTTTCTCATAACTTCAGTATCTTGCGGACAGTTTGCTACATGTGGAGAGAAAGTTTCAGCCGCATTTGTGATGTGTGAACAAGCTCTCCCAGAATAATAACTAATGATAGAGGAAGAGGACAGAGATTTACTGCATTTTAAAATTTATATCAATAGTCCAGCCTTGCACTGTGGTGGAGCACGTCTAACCTCAGTGTGAGAGCCATGGGTTCAATCTCAGATATCAGTCCTGAGATGCAGTATAAAACCTTGTGATGGACTTGGCTGGACTCTATTGATCAGGTGTTTAGGCTCCACTTGACCTCTTCTCTATTTGAGCAGGAGAAAAAATACCTAGGGGAGCAGTTTTTCACTGCTACAGCCTAAATAACTGCTCTGAATCCTGAACCAAAGTCCATTTATCTCTAAGCAATAGACAGAAACTCCAGAATAAGAAGGGCCATTTGGCCCCTGTCAAGCATACTCCTCCTTTTAGACTATATATAATCCAGCCGAACATGGTCTCTGTACAATCCTTTTCTTTTCTGATTTTTCTTCTCCTGAGAAAAACCTGCATCAGAGCACGCCTGATCCCAAGGGCCATAAATTAAAAGCCTGTATATATTTGCCCATCCTCATCTTCCCCAATCTCTTGTCCAGAGAGCAGTGGAGGCAGGGTCAGTGAATATATTCAAGACTAAGTTAGATAGATACTTGATCGACAAGGAAGTCGAGGGCGATGGGGGAGGAAGACAGGAAAGTGGAGCTGAGGCTACAATCAGATCAGCCATGATATTATCGAATGGCAGATCTGGCTCAATGGGCCTACTCCTGCCCCCAGTCCTTGTGTTTGCCTGCTACGTACATTCCAAGGACAACATTCTAGCAGCAAATGAGCCAGGTGTCCTATGAATTATTTCATAGGGAGGACTCTGTGCTGTTCTTTGAGTTCTGTCGCAAGAGCCTTGGACACCCCCCATGAATTTCTAGAACAATTAGAGGATTGGCCTTGATCTGATGTCTCATCTGAAGGACAACTAAACTAGTTCTGCTGTTAATCCGGAAACAGCATTCCTTGTGCCACATTGTTGAGTGGTTTTATACACTGAATGTGTGTACACAATGGTCCTGGGAACAAAACTCTCCTGGTAAAATGTCTCTCGTTTATTGTGGCCTTGATTCACTAGAGAGGTCTTTACAGTCAGCAGAATAGGTCAAAGCAAACATTTGTCCTGGAATGATACGAAGAGATTAAAGAGAAACCCGACACACCTGTTCATCCTCAATCACTTCAGCAAAGACAGAAAGACTCACAGTCACACTGGGCCCATGTGGCAGGATCTGAAACACTTTTTAAAGCTTGGAATCAATAGATTTTGAGCTTTTGTTATTCATCAGACTGTGGACAGAAGGAGACAGCTCTCTAGAGTGCACAGTGTAAGCAGAGCCAACGACACTTATTAAAAGTACATTTGCTCAGAAGCATTTCTCCAATCAATAATAATTGTCAAACCAAAGAGCATCAGACAAAAGAAAAAACAGTCATAATTTGAGCCCTTTCCCATCGAACAGCTAAAAATTGGGCTATTAAATTTCAAGCCCACCAGCTCCCACATTTTGACCAGAACATTAGCTATTATTTTAATAATCATTCCCTCTGGCTTTTTTTTTCCACCCCCCCCCCAAAATGTTACATTTCAGCTCTCTGCCCCCTTGACCCTAACTTTCGGGCTGGATAATGACAGCCTGCTCATAGCTGGCTGCTCTGAAACTAGTGGTTGAACAGACAGTTGCCCTGGATGGATTCAAGCGCCCATTTCTCTTTCGCTTGCAACATTCCTAGAAATTGCTGAGTCCATTGGCATGGGGTTCACCCCAACATAAAAGCTCCGCACTCCACCATGCATGTTTGTGCTGCTCAACATGCACAGCTTTTGTATTCTTGGTAGTGACAGGCAAGTTCCGACTAACAAAGAGAGAATTTGCCTAAATATATATCATAAGTCCAGAATGTCCCAAAGCATTTTACAGCCAATGAAACACTTCTGAATTGCAGGTAGTTGCCATGTAGGAATCTGCAGAAACCAACTAGCACACAGCCCATGAGGTAAATGGTTAATGGTCAAATTCATCCAGTTTTGGAAAATTCCTTGCTCACATGGGATTGTGCGTTCATCTAAACAGCATCCAGGGCCTCAGTTTAACACCTCTTGCAAAAGGTCGCACCTCAGACACCTCTTACAGCCATGCACTGATTTGGGGCTTTTTCAAAATTGAGTTAACAGAATATGGGCATTGGAGGCAATGCTGGCATTTATTGCCTATTCCTAGGTGCCCTGAGAAGCTGGTAGAAGATTGAGACAACCTAGTGACTTGTTAGGTCACTTCAAAGGGCACCAAAGAGGCAACTATTTTGTTGTGAGACTGGATACAAATATAAATCAGCTTGTGTAAGAAAGACAAGTTTCCCTTTCCTAAAGGACACCAATAAACCATTTGGATTTTTACAACAATGGTCATTTTTATTTTCAGTTTTTTTATTGCAACTACATTCAAATCCTCAAACTACTTTGGTGAGATTTGAACTCAATTGCTGGATTTTTTTTCTATTCTTTCACAGAATGTGGGCACCACTGGCTGGGCCAGCACTTATTGCCCATCCCTAAGTGCCCTTGAGAAGGTGGTGGTGAGCTGCCTTCTTGAACCGCTGCAGTCCATGTGGTGTAGGTACACCCACAGTGCTGTTAGGGAGGGATTTTGACCCAGCGACAGTAAAGGAATGGCAATATATTTCCAAGTCAGGATGGTGTGTGGCTTGAAGATGAGCTCGCAGGTGGTGGTGTTCCCATGTATCTGCTGCCCTTGTCCTTCTAGTTGGTGCAGGTTGCGGGTTTGGAAGGCGCTGTCTTAGGGGCCTTGGCGAGTTCCTGCAGTACATCTTGTAGATGGTACACATTGCTGCTACTGTGCGTCAGTGGTGGAGGGAGCGAACGTTGAAGGTGGTGAATGGGGTGCCAATCAAGCGGGCTGCTTTGTCCTGGGTGGTGTTGAGCTTCTTGAGTGTTGTTGAAGCTCTACTCATCCAGGCAAGTGCAGAGTATTCCGTCACACTCCTGACTTGTCCCTTTTAGATGGTGGACAGACTTTGTGGAGTCAGGAAGTGAGTTACTTGCTGCAGGATTCCTAGCCTCTGACCTGCTTTTGTAGCCACAGTATTTATATGGCTAGTCCAGTTCAGTTTCTGGTCAATGGTAACCCCCAGGATATTGATAGTTGATTATTAACCCAGACTTCAGGATTACAAATTCAGTGATTTACTACACTGTACTTACAACCATCTGACTTTAGTGGCAAAAAGGCTATCAGTTGAGCCAAGCTGATATTTGTAGGTTACTACTGATATGGATAAAATTAAATAAAAGTGTAGACTCTCACATTGATAATTTTAAATATACTTCTTACTGTCTCCACCATCCACAACCCCCTCTGAGGACCCCTTGGGGGTTTAATTGTCCTACACGTCAGCCCCAGTGGCCTCCAGTGCTATGACGTGTGCAAGAGGAACAAACCCGCCTGGCTTTCAGAAATATTCCCATTTCGGGAGTTTAAGGAAAAAAAAACTTGTAAAACTGGGAAATCTAAAATCAAAACAGGAAACATTGGGACACGCGACTCAAACCAGAAGCTGAAAGGAAAATCTTGCATTTATATAGTACGTTTCATATCCTCAGGATGTCCCACACTGTTTTACAACCACTTTGCCAGGACACCAGGGAGATCTCTTCATCTTTTGTTCAAATTGTGCCATAGGTACTTTTGTATCCATACATTACACTTCCTAAATTACAACAGTGATTACACTTCAAAAAGTGTTTCATTGGCTGCAAAACTTTGAGACGTCCTGTGGTCATGAAAATAAAACAATCTAAATGCAAACTTTTTCCTCCCATCTGAGAGGGAAGGTGTGGCTTGGTTTAACATCTATTGGAAAGACAGCATTTCCAAAAGTTCAACAGCCCTCAGTACTGCATTGAAGTGTCGCCATTAATTATGTGCTGAAGGTGAAGTGGGACATTAACCCACCACTCTCGGAGCCAGAGGCAATAGTGTTACCCATTGAGCCACAGCAGACACCTTTAACTGCCATTTACAGATGCTGGCACAGCCTGTTTTCTGCCTTTGTTACCTTTAGAGACAGCGTCGAACATCCCTTCGTTAGATGCCAAAGATTGGGAGCTGGCAGTGTGAGTGGTAGTGGATTGTGAGTGTATAGCATATCATTTAATGACAGAATGCAGCACATTGGAACCATGGAGAAGTATCAGAGCCCAACACCACAGCTTAAAGCACAGTTCCACACACATATTTAAAAATGCTCGGTTTAAATCTTTTACAAATCTGGATAAAATGCTGACCAGCTATCAATTACCAGTAATGCTCCTGTGTGGTTTAACTAAACAGAATGCACTCAAGCAGTTTTAAACTATTTAAGGGAATCGATACTAAAGGATACAGTTTCTTTCTCAATGCTCACAAAGCACTTGCCAGTCAATGGTTACTGACTGTGCACAGTAATTACTCATCACTGACACCGATTGTGTGCTATCCACAGTGCAAAGCTTCTCAGTCTTTACTGCGACTGTATAAATACAGCCCACAACAAGTTCCTCCTGGAGTACGCTTTGCATCGTGTCCCCTTTATTAATTCCCATTTCCCATCGCCCAACCTTCAGTGATCTCCTCTCCTTATTCTAAAATTCATTCTTAGAATGTGGGCACCGCTAGTCTTGCCAGTGTCGAGTCGCCCTTGAGAAAGTTGGGGGGTCAACTGCCTTCTTGAAC